>NC_052094.1:3072199-3375432 GCF_015852505.1 Tachyglossus aculeatus | reverse complement strand
GATTGCTGGTCAGGGAATGAAACACAATGACCTGAAACATGCTGCTAAGTTTGATCCCATCCAAGGCTAGACCATTTCTCCAGTGGATCCCTGAGTCCCATTCTTGCACCAGAACCATTATGTTCCCCTCCAGCATCCCTTAGCTCCCTTATTATGTTACACATTTCTGGAGGGAATTCCTCAGTTTAAGATAACAACAATAGCAATATTTCTAAAATTATAACCCTTTTCAGGGTTAAAACATTTCTCTTTAAGCTTTACCACACTCATCTTCTTTATGCTTAGGGGATGCATGCAGTGGAGAATGAGGGGCCCAGGAAGTTGGAGGCAGAGAGGGTTTTCAAGAGAGCTGTGAGGATAAAAAAGCCAGAAAAGAGTGGACAGAGGGTGGAAAAGGTAGACTAACAGATAACATTATTGAGCCCGCTGTTGGGTAGGGACCGTCTCTATATGTTGCCAACTTGTACTATCCCAGCGCTTAGTACAGTGCTCTGCACACAGAAAGCTCTCAATAAATACGATTGAATAGGAGAGCCTGGAAGTGGGCAGAGTCACCAGAGAGTTGATATATAGCCAGTGAACTAAGAATTGATTTCCCTATCATGGAAACTCTGATTCACTATGTACATATTAATGGAACTACATTACTCATCCATGCATCACTGAGCACACAGTACTGGGTAATCAGAAACTAATCCCTGTTTTCAAAGAAAAACTGATTCCAAGATGTTTTCAGGAACTCATTTCTTGGGTTCAAATCCTGACTCTGCCACTTGTCAGCTGTGTTTTGACTTAGGGCAAATCATTAAACTTCTCTGTGCCTCAGTTACCTCATCTGTAAAATGGGGACTAAGACAGTGAACCCCACGTGGGACAACCTGATAACCCTATGTATGCCCCAGCGCTTAGAACAGCACTTGGCATATAGTAAGCCCTTAACAAATACCATTATTTTTTGTTACTGAATTGTATTCATTCATTCAATCATAATTACTGAACGTTTACTGTGTGCAGAGCACTGTACTAAGTGATTGCATTTCCCAAACGCTTAGTACAGTGCTCTGCACAGTAAATGCTCAGAAAATACGATTGAATGAATAAATGCAAGGTGTATAATAGACCCTCAGTAAACACCTGTGACTAACAGATTAACACCAGCTCTCCACCTCCTTCCCCTAACAGAACAACACATTGAATATGTAATACACTCAATATTTTAACTTTTTTAATTGGCTATTCTTCTTGAGTCTCTATTCTTCTACACATTCCCCAGGGAGAAAAAGAAAGAAGGAAGGAGAGGAAAAGGTAATGAGGGAGAAAACTAAAAAAAAAGAAGAATTAAGTGTGGTAGAGGGAGTGGAAAAATTGGGGGAAGCAGGAAAGCCATGCTGGCAGAGGAAGAGGGGATGGATCAAGACAAGAGGACAGAGGGTCAGTTTGATAGTAGAGGCAGGGCAGGGAGTACCTCAAACTATCAGGTGGCCACTTGATCACGATCATTGTGGCCCATCCTCCGTGGTTATGAGGGTAGTGGTCGTTTAGTCAACAGAGTTACTTTATACAGCACATTTTGTATTATTTGGTTAATCACATCACCACCTTCTCATTTTTTTAGGTTTTTCCACCTAAACCTTGTCCTTAGCTCTCTTATTACCTCCCTTATTAGCTCCCATAATTATAGACTGCATCATCCTTTTATTCTCACAAGCACCTTCACACCCCTGCCCCTCCCCAGACTATAAACTCATTCTGGAGTCATATGTCTGCTATATGGTTATTCTATACTTCCCCAAGTGCTTAGCACAGTACTCTGCACACAATAAACACTCAATAAATATGACTGACTGACCGAACACAAACCTACTCTTCTGTGAAGAGTAGGAAACCCCAATCAGAGAGTGATGGCTACTCTCTTGGAAGTGACAAGATAGGGCTAAAATAATTCTTCAGGACTTTAGAAATAGCCCAAGATCCCCTAGTTTTCCAAAGACTAGTTGATTTGGATTCTGGCCCAGCCCTCAATGGCCCACACTAGATCTAGGACCAGAGCTGATAGTAAAAGAATAAACAAAATTGTAATAGTAACAGTAACAAAACCTTTAAAGCAGAAAATTGGCCTAACTAGGCCCACTGCCCCAGAGTTAAGTGGGCTTTCATGAGGGGTGGAGAAGGTGACATCCATAGTGGCAAATGGGGGTCGAGGTGGATGAACAGTAAGTCACTCATAATGATGACTGGAACAAAATTCAAGGCCTCAGGGTGGTATAAAATGGGAGAGGTGGGGCAGCAGCTATTGATGATCAAAGAGACAGTAGACAGCAGGGGCTAGGGGTGGGTTCAGATTGTACAGCCCCTCCCTAGCCCCACACAGGAGGAGCATAACTCCACAACAACCTTCTAGAGCACGCCAAAGTCCCCACTGTCCCTGCTGCCCCTGGGACATCTATTCCAGGGCATTTTTTCTACCATAGCCTAGTCCACGTTGGCTACAATTTACAAAAGGCACAAGAAGCAGCCTGGGGTAGTGAGATGCAGCCTGGTGAGTAGTGAGAATCAGCCTCATGTGGTAGACAGAGCATGGACCTGGGAGTCAGAAGGTCATGAGTTTTAATCCCAGCTCTGCTGCTTGTCTGCTGTGTGAGCTTGGATATGTTGCATCACTTCTCTGGGTCTCAGTGCCCTCATCTGTAAAATGGGGACTGAGACTGTATGCCCCATGTGGGACAGGACCTGTCCAAACTGATTTGTTTGCATACACCTCAGCGCTTACTATGGTGCCTGACACATAGTAAGCACTTAACAGATACGATAATTATTATTGTTGCTTCCAGTGGTCAGAGCTCTGGAGTTCCCTTAATCTTAAACAGCCTATGGGCCAGGTGGACTTACTATGGTGCCTGACACATAGTAAGCACTTAACAGATACGATAATTATTATTGTTGCTTCCAGTGGTCAGAGCTCTGGAGTTCCCTTAAACAGCCTATGGGCCAGGTGGACTTCATTCTCTGTCCAGGAATGGAGCTCCAAGTGTTTGATATTGGATGGAGACTAAGGACTAACTGAATTTACTAATTCCCTCTAGACTGTGAACCCACTGTGGGCAGGGAATGTGTCTGTTATATTGTTGCTTTGTGCTTTCCCAAGCACTTAGTACAGTGCTGTGCACACAGGAAGTGCTCAATAAATAAGTGGGACTGATTGCCAACCTTCAAGGAATGAAGAGGGAAGGTCTCTATGGAAGGTTTACACATCCATACTTCATGCTGCTGCCCGGATTATCTTTGTCCAGAAACGCTCTGGACATATCACTCCCCTCCTCAAAAACCTCCAATGGCTACCGATCAATCTGCGCATCAGGCAGAAACTCCTCACCCTGGGCTTCAAGGCTCTCCATCACCTCGCCCCCTCCTACCTCACCTCCCTTCTCTCCTTCTACTGCCCAGCCCGCACCCTCCGCTCCTCCACCACTAATCTCCTCACTGTACCTCGCTCTCGCCTGTCCCGCCATCGACCCCCGGCCCACGTCATCCCTCGGGCCTGGAATGCCCTCCCTCTGCCCATCCGCCAAGCTAGCTCTCTTCCTCCCTTCAAGGCCCTGCTGAGAGCTCACCTCCTCCAGGAGGCTTTCCCAGACTGAGCCCCTCCTTCCTCTCCCTCTCCCCCCTCCATCCCCCCGCCTTACCGCCTTCCCCTCCCCACAGCACCTGTATATATGTATATATGGTTGTACATATTTATTACTCTGTTTATTTATTTATTTATTTATTTTACTTGTACATTTCTATCCTACTAATTTTATTTTGTTGGTATGTTTGGTTCTGTTCTCTGTCTCCCCCTTTTAGACTGTGAGCCCACTATCAGGTAGGGACTGTCTCTATGTGATGCCAATTTGTACTTCCCAAGCGCTTAGTACAGTGCTCTGCACATAGTAAGCGCTCAATAAATACGATTGATTGATTGATCTCCTGTCTCTGAAGCTGCTCTTTACCAGATAATCTAGTTTTATTCACTCCTATTAATCAGTCATATTATTGAGTGCTTAGTATGTAGAGCATTGTATCAAGTGCTTTGGACAGTATAATTCAACACTGTTGGTAGACACGATTATCTGCCTACAAGGAGATAGAGGGAGGCAATGTCAACATCTCTCTGACAGATCCACAAATGATGATCTCCAATGATGGTCACCATTCTTTGGGGATTCTGTCATCATCATTAAGAAGCATCCTATATTGTTATATTCCATGATGCACTTTTTTTTCCAATTCACATATTTTCTACTTGTTTTTGCAGGGACTCTGCTGCACCAGTTTTGAATTTGTTGAGGCAGGCAATTTTTAGGGTCCCTTTTATAATAATAATGATTATAATTGTGACAAAACACTTCCCATGCACCCAGGACCATGATAAGCACTGAGGTAGATACATGATAATAAATTCAGATACAGTTTCTGTCTTAAATAGGCTCACAATTTAAGAGGTGAGGGAAGCAGGTATCTGGTTCAGAGATGTAACTTCCTCAAGGTCACACATCAGACCGGTGGCAGGGCTGGGATTAGAACTCACATCTCCTGCCTTCCAGGATCATATCCTTTCTATTATGGCAACTTACCCTGTGCAGTAATCGGAAACAGGGTTACTCAGATGCTCAGGTTATTACAGAGAGCCACTGCAGCCCCATCAACTTTCGGACAACCATCAACTGGGACCATCTCCTTCCATAGGACTTTGGTTTAAGTTCAGGGTGTCTCTGTTAGTGACCACTGTCAGCAAGACATATGTCTAAATTGTTCAGGTAGTTGTGGTAATACGTTGTCCAGGTGTAAGCTGATGATATGACTTCTGGCCACTCTGCAATCAGGCCCCATAAATAAACTCAAGAAGCAGCTTGGCTCAGTGGAAAGAGCACGTGCTTGAGAGTCAGAAGTCATGGGTTCTAATCCTGGCTCTGCCACTTGTCAGCTCTGTGACTTTGGGAAAGTCACTTCTCTGTGCCTCAGTTACCTCATCAGTAAAATGGGGATTAAGACTGTGAGCCCCACATGGGACAACCTGATCAACTTGTGTCCACCCCAGTGCTTAGAACAGTGCTTTGCACATTGTAATTGCTTAACAAATGCCACAATTAATTAATTAATTAACTCCTCTTCTAATGTTTCTGCTGATTTTGCCTTTAATTGAGAATGCAACCAGAGCTCTCCCTTGCTCGCAAGTTGTGCACCCCTACATCTGATACTAGTATTTGTACAAAGGTGGAGTTTTGAAAATAGCCTCCAAATTATTATTTTCCTCCATCAATGCACTATGTACACTCATGTGAATGTGCACAAAGACACGCACACACACACACATACACACAGAGACACCTGTACATCTGCTTTTTTTCTTTCTATCTCTGTAAATAGCAGCCTCCCCCTCACTTTGCATTAGATGCCTCTAAGGCAGGGGTCAGCAGAATTTCTGTCTGGAAGAATGAGTAAAGTGAAATCTTTCAGTGTCCCAAGAGACAAACATTGTGTTCCCCTCCCCTGTGACATGGGATGCCATTAAGTAATGCTATATTGTAATGGCATTACTAAGCTAATGAAATTTCTGAGCCTTGTGGCTTCCTCATAGAAATGGCTGCTGCTGCCTTTCTGGAGCCCCTGTCAGAAGGTCATGGGCCTGGTCCCCTGCCTTAGGGCCTCCAAGGAGTCAGAGATGCCTGGATTGATACTGCTTGGATCAATCAACAGTATTGATTGTGTACTTACTGTGTGCAGAGCATGGTACTTGGAAGAGAACAATACTACAGAGTTTGTAGATACACTCCCTGCCCATATGGAGCTTAAAGTCTAGACAGGGAGAATCCTTGTTCTGATCAGCCCAAGGTGAGTATTTTGTATCTACCCCAACCAGCTTTGTCCCTGTCTCTGGCCTTGTCCTTCCCCAGATCCTGCCTGACTTGCAAGACTCTTTGGGAGGAAAACCCTCTGCCCTCATTATCACCAGCAGGAGAGGCTTGGCAGGGAGAGAGCAGGGGGCTTTGGTCCTACCCTGCTAATAAGGGGAGAAAATCAGCCTTGGGAGGACACAGAGAGAGCAAGAATGAATATACATCTGGTTTTTATTCTCCCTCCCTCCTCTTCCTCCTTCTCCGCTGGAGCCACTGTCTCTGACATAGCCTTTAGGCTGCCCCTGGACTTGGAGCATGTCGGGCCCTATGATAAGTAGTCAGAGTGGCCAGCCACCTCAGTCCCACTGCTGCTTCTTCTGAGGTGGAAAGTAGCCCAGCTAATCTTGCTGTCAAGTGACGCATAAAACCACTATCTCGACACACATTTGGCCCCTTCTGGCTAGGGGTGGGGATGGAAGGACAACTACTTCCTGCCTTGCTTCCTGTCAGTCAGTCAATCAGTAATTCTTTGTGTGAAGGTGAAACTACTGACATCTCTTGTGAGGCTGAACCAGTGAATTGGACTCTCAGGTCCCAAGAGGCCAACTCAGTATCCGAGATTGTATTAGAGGGTTCGTGTGTTGGGTCTACCAAGGGAATGATAACCACAACTTAGTCAGGCACTAGATACTTTAATACATAGCATGGTATCAACAGAAAATCAAAGCCTCAGCTATAGCAAAGAATACAAGTCTACCCCGCCCAACCCAGGCATGGAGTTTTCCTACTTCAAGCTGATCAATCTTGTCCAGTGTTCAAGTTCTTAAATAAGCCAGACCAGCACAGACATCCCCTGTCTAAGAGGTCCCTGGGTCTGGGCTCACTTTCTGCCTTCCTTTTGGAGGACAGTGAGCAGCAACAACAGATGTTTTCCTCCTGCCTTTATTCTATGCTTGTTCCCTGTTACATTAAGCTTCTTCTGCTAATGGCCTAATCTACTAATTATCATTTCATTATCTTCTTCCCTTAGAAAACATCTCACCCAGATCCCTGAGCATGTGTCAACATTTGGGTCTTTGCTTGGAACCCATCTCTCTCTCTGGCTGTGATCACAGGAAATGATATGCTGAAGGGAATTATACTTAACTCGTTGTTTAGGCAAGGTGCGAACTGCACACTTCACTTCACCCTGTGACCACAGGCATATAGATTCCTGTTAGCTATTACCAGTGTTTGAGGGTGTGGTCATCAGTCGATCTCAGGCAGTGCCTACATAGAGGCAGACAGCAGGGAATTAAGCGAATCATACCAAATAATAATAATAATGGAGTTTGTTAAGTGCTTACTATGTGCAAAGCATTGTTCTTAGTGCTGCTGGGGGGGAAATATAAGGTAATCTGGTTGCCCCATGTGAGGCTCACATTCTTCATCCCCATTTTATAGATGAGGTAATAGAGGCACAGAGAAGTCAAGTGACTTGCCCCAAGTTAGACAGCTGACAAGTGGAGGAGCTGGGATTAGAACCCATGACCTCTGACTCCCAAGCCTGGGCTCTTTCCACTGAGCCAATCTGCTTCTCTTGTTCCTTTCCTAACAAGGGAAACAACAGTAGGATTAACTTTAATGTGGGTACTAAATTCACCAAGCCCCAGTCGCCCAATCCAAGCCAGTCCCACCAGTTAGAACCCTGGGAGGCTGCGGAGCTCCATTTACAGTGTGCCAGGTTAGTTAACTTGGTGCATATATTGTGTGGCCATCTAGGCATTCGTAGAACATTCAGTCACTTTAAGCCCGGTGTTGGGTAGGGACTGTCTCTATATGTTGTCGAATTGTACTTTCCAAGCACTTAGTACAGTGCTCTGCATGCAGCACTCAATAAATACGATTGAATGAATGGTGCCGACAATACAAATTCCTCCTTGGGCAGCCAGGAACCTATCCAGGGCCATCTGGTTCTAGGGGGCAACCAGTAGGGTGGCTGCCATCTCCTCTGATGGCCAATTGGATGTCAAGCTATGTGCATGCAACAAGCTTCACGAGGACTGCCTCATATATTTCTTTGCACAAAGCCGGAAGCTACCTTCTTAGTCTGACATCCCACCCTATGGCCCACTGGGGCACTTGACGGCCCAATGACCGTTGTCATATGAGGCATGAGGAGTATCCCATCACCTGGCTTTTGCAATATTTTTCTACAGTATGCTTTATTGTGCCAATCACCAGGCACCAAGAGTAAGACACCGCAACAGCAATATAGACAAAATAGGATTAGAGTAAACCATTGTAACAAGGGCTGAGAACTAGAACAAATAACAGTGTTCAGTAAACATTCATTCAATAATACAAGGCCTAATGGTCAGGCTCACCTAGCTTATGTAATTGGATCTACTCACCCAAGGTTACTTAAAGCTTCACCCAGCAGCAGCAGGCAACACAGACACCCAGGTTAGAGACGGGTAAAAATACTGCAATTTATAGGGGTATGTGGCCAGACCCAGTTATTTTCCACTCAGAGTAGTTTGGTCCAGTCTTGTCCTCCTCCTTAGCTCAGGGCTTGGACAGCAGAGCCAGCAGCTGCTGGTCTATAATGACCAAAGAATAGTGACATAAATGATGCCCACTTTAAGGTAACGGCATCTTGGCCAAATGAAATGGAGTCCAGGCCTTGACTTATCACATTCCTCCCTTCCATACATAGCCACCTGGGTTACTGTGATCAGCAGACTGCCAAATCCAGCACATGGCCCTTGCCTGGTCAAGATGAGACATCTGCTTGGAAGATGGGTGAGACCAGGCCTAATCTACTAATTATCATTTCATTATCTTCTTCCCTTAGAAAACATCTCACCCAGATCCCTGAGCATATGTCAACATTTAGGTCTTTGCTTGGAACCCATCTCTCTCTCTGTCTATGATCACAGGAAATGATATGCTGAAGGGAATTATACTTAACTCATTGTTTAGGCAAGGTGCGAACTGCACACTTCACTTCACCCTGTGAAGCATGCTGTGGGTGCAGTCGCAATACCATCTCAGCTAAAACTGGTTGACAAGTGTTCCATCTGCAAAAGAGTTCACCCATGCATAATCATCCAAACCTTGAGGTGTGTCCAACAGTAAAGTAACAAGGTATAAAGTAATACAGTCACCTGCAGCAGAAATAGAATGACAATGGGTTGCAGGGCTTTAATCTTGTCTTTTGTTACCAGCTGTCCTTGACTTTCTTCTTTTAACTGAGAACCAACAGGAGGGCCAAGGGAAGAGCAGTCAGGAAGGTTACTAAACTGCCAGGAAAACCCCTGCACCCCCACCAAAATTACAACATGAAGGCTTGTGCCAGATCCACATATTGCTTGTATTACTCACTAGTGTTCTGTTGCTCTCTGTTTACAATTGTCAGTAAGAATCAGCCCAACAATTATACAGAACAATCCATTGAAGGAAAAATATTCTATGGTCTTGAAATCCCCATCTTTATCCAGATGATGCTGGTGTCCAAAGGTCAAATGGTCTGGTAGGACCATGTCCCTGTCCCTTTCACATTGTGGTTCAGACTGATGACAGGCTCTCTGGGAGGCAGTTGAGCTATGAACCTTTAGGAAGACCTGTCAGGAAGCCAGTGTGTCCTACTGGATACAATCTTAATAATAAATATATTAAACAGTTAAGTAATTATCATCATATATAGCCAGACACAATGGATAAAATTTGGAATAACAATTTTTTCCCGGTAGTATTTAACAATAATTCTTAACAGTTATTTTTATTTAAAAAGTATCTCCAATCATTATCCTTTCAGTCACTTTCCCAAATCCTTGAGATATGATGCCTGAACCATCCCAGTCCCTTAGAAGGAAACACAATTGCAAAGAAAAAGTAAACATCCAGGCCTTTTCTTTTTCATATGTTTGACAGAGTGACAAACACTTATCAGCTTCTAGCCCACTAGCCAGACTATAGTAGACAGTATACAGGGCTTTCATTGTTTGACCCTTAACATAATGGAAGTTCTATATTAAAGACCATTTAAAATCAAAGATCAATGTAATTATTTTACATCAATGTAACAAGAAAAGATTAACAAACAAAGCCAATTTTAAATACATTTAATTTGTAATACTCAGTAGTTACATCCTTTCTGTGTGCAGCTGCCCTCTTATCAGACTTCTTCAGATTCATGGCTGATAAAAGTTTCTTGGTTTAATTCTGCTTTAGCTTTAGGAGCTGTTTTAACTGGGGTTTTAGGTGGTTTCAAAGTTCCTTTGTCAAATAAGCAGATGCCCCATTATTGGGTTCTTTCCCTAATAAATCTGTGAAGGTTGGTAGAGTTTGTGTTGTCTAATAATTTCCTTAGGTTTTCCTTAATTCCCATTCATGAAAAATCCAGATCCATTTATCATTCTAAATTTTCCTCTTCCTATCTTTGGTATTACCTATTTTTCCCAGACAACATTTCTTTAAATCAGATTTTCAAATTCCCATTTACCCAAAATTGTATGACAAATATATTTGTGTGTGTATATGTATGTATTCATTACATTCCTTTTTTCATTCATTCAGCCATATTTATTGATCGCTTACTGTGTACAGAGCACTGTACTAAGTGCTTGGGAAGTACAAATCAGCAACATATAGAGAAAGTCCCTGCCCAACAACAGGCTCACAGTTTAGAATGGGGAGGCAAGACAACAATACAAAAAAAGTAGACAGGTGTCAATACTATCAGAATAAATAGAGTTATAGTTTTTTACATATCATTAATAAAGTAAATATAGTAAATATGTACAAAAGAAATAGAGTAGTAAATATGTAGAAATATATGCAAGTGTGTGGGGAGGGGAAGTGGTAGGGCGGTGGGGTGATGGGGAGGGGAGAAGGAGGATGGGAGGAAAAAGGGGGAGATCAGTCTGGGAAAGCCTCCTGGAAGAGGTGAGCTCTCAGTAGGGCTTTGAAGGGAAGAAGAGAGCTAGTTTGGTGGATGTGCGGAGGGAGGGCGTTCCAGGCCAGGGGAAGGACATGGGCCAGGGGTCGACCGTAGGACAGGCACAAGGCACAGTGAAAAGGTTAGCTGCAAAGGAGCAGAGGGTGTGCACTGGGCTATAGAATGAGAGAAGGGAGATGAGGTAGGAGGGGGTGAGATGATGGAGTTCTTCATTAGACATTGTTAGTTCCATATCAATGCAAGTTTCTTTGCCTCAGAGACTATCATGTTTATATCAGCCAAATATAAAGACGAAAGCTTGTCTTCAATTTACTTGAAAGAGCAATAGAAAAATTATCTTTTCCCAATTACCTCTTCTACTTATTTAAGAACTACCACTACCATCCTTCCCATCTCACAACCCCACAACCTTGGTGTCATCCTCGTCTCCGCTGTCTTGTTCACCCAACACATCCAATCTGTCACCAAAACCTGCCGGTCTCACTTCCATAACATTGCCAAGATCCGCCCTTTCCTGTCCATTCAAACTGCTACCTTGATGGTTCAATCTCTCATCCTATCCCTACTGGACTACTGCATCAAGCCTCCTCTCTGATCTCCCATCCTCCTGTCTCTCCTCACTTCAATCTATACTTCAGTCTGCTGCCCGGATTATCTTTGTGCAGAAACGCTCTGGGCATGTTACTCCCCTCCTCAAAAATCTCCAGTGGCTGCCTGTCAACCTATGAATTAAGCAAAAACTCCTCACTCTCGGCTTCAAGGCTCTCCATCACCTCGCCCCTCCTACCTCACCTCCCTTCTCTCCTTTTACAGACCAGCCTGCAACCCTCCGCTCCTCTGCTGCTAACCTCCTCATGTTACCTCGTTCTCGCCTGTCCCACCATCGATCCCCGGCCCACATCCTTCCCGTGGCCTGGAATGCCCTCCCTCCACACATCCACCAAGATAGCGCTCTTCCTCCCTTCAAAGCCCTACTGAGAGCTCACTTCCTCCAGGAGGTCTTCCCAGATTGAGCCCCAATTTTCCTCCAGGCCAGGGGAAGGACGGGGTCGGGGGGGGGGAGGGCAGGGCGCTGCGGACTGGGATGTAGAAGGAGAGAAGGGAGGTGAGGTTGGAGGGGGCAAGGTGATGGAGAGCCTTGAAGCTGGAAGTGAGGAGTTTTTGCTTGATTGACAGGTAACCACTGGAGATTTTGAGGAGGGGAGTGAGACTGTTTCTGTACAAACATAATCTGGGCAGCAGAGTGAAGATGGAAGGATGGGAGACCAGAGAGACTCTGAGATAAATAAATGGCATTTCCTGATCACCTGCTATGTGCAGAACACTGTACTAACCTCTTTGCTTACTGATGGTGACGAGTCCATCATCATGCAGATGTAATTTGAATTATTTTTCCTCAAGTGCAGTACCCGTACTTGCACATACTTGCCTCAGCTCACCAGCCATTGTTTGGCCTCCTCACTTAATGAAGTCTCCCTGGAGTTTATCTCCATCTTCAGGGAATTTCACCATCTGGAAGGGCTTAGGAGTATTTACTCTCTTGGCGATTTCACTGCACACTTCCTCTTCTAGATTGTTTATAAGTACATTAACACTATTGGCTGTAGCACAAATCCCTGAGAATCCCTCTATTTATCACTTCTCCGTCCAGTAGTCTGGTCTTTTTCCCCCTTCCCTTTGCTTCTTTTCTTTTCACTGGCCTGTATCCACGACAGATCTCTAGATCTCATCGTGGGCAGGGAACGTTTCTGCCAACTTTGTTGTGTTGCACTCCCCCAAGTGTTTAGTCTAATCATCTGCAAACAGTAAGCAGGTTGCTGGTGATCATGATTATCACTGCCTCAATTCCATTATTATTAAGTTTTTTAAAAAAGATATCAAGTGTGAGATCTTGCCAAAAGCTTTAGGGAGTTTAGATATATCAGGTCTACTGGTTCCCCTATATCCATATGCTTGTTGAACACTTCAAAGAACCCCAGCAATAGATTATATTGTTTTTAAGTCTGATCCTAAACTTAATGAGCAATTCTACTAAATTGCCAGGTATATAAGAGAGACATACTGGTCTAGAATCCTTTTTTAAAAAAATGTGAATTACACTGGCAAACTTCCAGTCTTTCTGTACAGTGACTGTTCATTACACTCTTGCCAGAAATTCTGTATGTTCCTTCAGAATACTGGGAAATATACCTTCTTGTCCCTATGCTTTGTTTACATCTAATTTCCAATTTGTTCTGAAACATCCTATAGTGGTCACCTTAATTTGACCCAGTTCCTCTCACCTGCATACTACACAAGAACATCTGGATGTGGGAATGTCCTTAATGGCTTTCTCGGTAAAGTCTACACTAAAAAATTCATTGAATTCATTCTTGGCCACTCTCCTTTTATCCTTGAGTGATCGTCAGTTTGCTCCACTGATGGATTTTAAAAGGATCATGTTTTCCTTGGGATACCCTCTTTGACTCTGCCGATTAGCCTTGCACGGTTTGTTGCAAGATTTGTTGCCCACATTTTACCTGAGTGCCCTCAGGCTTCTGTCTATTAATCCCTATGTCTTTTAGCTTCTTCCAGACTAAAGTCTACATTTCTTATAACTGTATTTTCTAAAATTGATTTTAAGGGCATTACCACCCGAGAAACAGCCTACATTTTTCTGAATTGAACTCATTATTGAACAATTATTTTCTACTGCTTAGAATTAAATCCAATCAATCATTTAATCAATCATTTTTTCTGAGTGCTTACTGTGTGCAAAACACTGTACTAAGCACTTGGGAGAGTACATTAAATCAATCAAAAGACACAATGCCTGCCCACAATGAATTTAACATCTAGAGGGGGAGACAGACATTAATGGAAATAAATGAATAAAAGATATGGACATAAGAATCAAGCAGTCACATTTTAAGTGGTATTTGTTAAGCGCCTACTATGTGTCAAACACTGTTCCAAGTATTGGAATAGTACGAATCAATCAGGGTGGACACATTTATTCATGCAATTATTCAATTGCATTTATTGAGCACCTGCTGTGTGCAGAGCCCTGTATTAAGGACTTGGAAAGTACAATTCAGCAACAGATAGAGACAGTCCATACCCAACAATAAGTTCACAGAATGGACGGGGAAGAAAGACAACAAAGCCAGTAGAGAGGTGTCAACACCATCAGAATAGACAAATAGAATTATAGACATATATATATATATATATGTATATATATATATATATGTATATATATATCATTAATAAGATGAATAGAGTAATAAATATGTACAAATATACACAAGTGCTGTGGGGAGGAGAAGGGGATGGGCAGAGGGAGTGGGGGCAATGGGGAGGGAAGGAGGAGCAGAGGAAAAAGGGGGAGCTCTGTCTCGGAAGGCCTCCTGGAGGAGATGAGCACTAAGTATGGCTTTGAAGGGAGGCAGAGAGGTAGTGTGGTGGATGTGTAGAGGGAGGGCATTCCAGGCTAGCGTTAGGACGTGGGCTGGAGTCAACAGGTGAGAACAAGGCACAGTGATGAGGTAAGTGGCAGAGGACTGGAGTGTTTAGGCTGGGGCACCTGTCTACATGTTTTGTTTTGTTGTCTGTCTCCCCCTTCTAGACTGTAAGCCTGTTGTTTTTTAGGGACCATCTCTATATGCTAACTACTTATCAATCAATCAATCAATTGTATTTATTGAGCGCTTACTGTGTGCAGAACACTGTACTAACTGCTTGGGAAGTACAAGTTGGCAACATATAGAGGCAGTCCCTACCCAACAGTGGGCTCACAGTCTAGAAGGGGGAGACAGAGTACAAAACCAAACATATTAACAAAATAAAATAAATAGAATAGATATGTACAAGTAAAATAAATAAATAAATAAATAGAGTAATAAATATGTACAAACATATATACATATATACAGGTGCTGTGGGGAAGGGAAGGAGGTAACGGGGGGTTGGAGAGGGGGACGAGGGGGAAAGGAAGGAGGGGGCTCAGTCTGGGAAGGCCTCCTGGAGGAGGTGAGCTCTCAGTAGGGCCTTGAAGGGAGGAAGAGAGATAGCTTGGTGGATGTGGGGAGGAAGGGCATTCCAGGCCAGGGGGATGACATGGGCTGGGGGTCGACGGCAGGACAGGCGAGAACGAGGCACGGTGAGAAGATACTTCCCAAGCACTAAGTACAGTGTTTTGCACAAAGTAAGTGCTCAAGAAATACGATTGAATGAATGAATGAATGAAGAATGGGCTGTAGAAGGAGAGAAAGGAGGTGAGGTAGGAGGGGGCAAGGTGATGGAGAGCCTCGAAACCGATAGTGAGGAGTTTTTGCTTCATAGGAAGGTTGATAGGCAACTACTGGAGATTTTTGAGGAGGGGAATGACATGCCCAGAGCGTTTCTTTAAACATATAATCTAGGCAGCAGTGTGAAGTATAGGCTGAAGCGGTGGGAGGCGAGGATGGGAGATCAGAGAGAAGGCTGATGAAGTAATCTAGTTGGGATAGGATGAGAGATTCAACCAGCAAGGTAGCGGTTTGGATGGAGAAGAAAGAGTGTATCTTGGCGATGTTGGTAGGTTTTGGTGACAGATTGGATTTGTGGGGTGAATGAGAGAGAGCGGAGTCAAGGATGACACAAGTCTGCATGTTTGTGAGGCAGGAAGGATGGTAGTGCCATCCATAATGATGGGAAAGTCAGGAAGAGAACAGGGTTTGGGAGAGAACTGCGCAAGGGGAGGGGGATGAGGGTTGGTGCTGGTACAGAGGGATTCTAGGGAGGGGGCAGGGAGGAAAAGGAGGGAAAGAGCTGGGTGGGAGAGGGGAAGGGAAAGGTGAGGACTGGGAAGGGCAGATGGGAGCAGGGGAATTGATAGCTCATTGTGAGGTCAGTGAGGTAAATGACAGCACAGAGAGCAGTTAACAAATTAACATGCAATAGCAACAATAGGTTGAATCATCCATGGGTCAATCAAATCACAAAAGCCAATGGCAAGGAGAGTCCAGGGGCTCTTGGCTGAATTGTCTCTGGGGTGTTGGAGGATGGACTCCTGAGGATGGCAGTATTGGAGAAGGGTGAAACTGTTATGGAGGACATGGGAGAGGAAATGTCTGGGGAAGGGAGTAAACAACCAAATAACCCTGAGTCCCTGTCCCATATAGGGCTCACACTTGAAGTAGGGCTACAGTTTACTGCATGCCTATTGTGTGCCGAGCACTATAGTAAAAGCTTGGGAGGAGACAGTATAACAATAAACAGACATGTAAGCTGTCAACAAAGACCTTAATCTACAGGGGGATCAATCAATCAATTAAATCAATCAATAGTATTTATTGGGTGCTTTCTGTGTGCAGAGCACTGCACTAAGCATTTGGTAGAGTCCAATACAACAGGCTTGGTAGGCATAATCTCTGCCCACAGGGAGCTTCCATTTTATGCCTGGAGTGCACTGAGGAACAACACATATTACCATTCAATTATTGCATAAAAGAGGCCATAACAATGGGCTTCCTGCTTCCTTTTACCCACTGCTGTTCAAACATATTTATTTTATTTAGAGTAATTGAAAATGTTTTCCCAGTAAGTTGGGGTCCATCAGAAAGATATGACCATTGATTGGAGAGTGAGCAGAGCCCTTAATGCATTGAAGGGTGGAGATAAAATGAGGTGACCAAAATCCCAGAGCCTCCACCATTAAATTTCAACAATATGCTGTAAATCTCTCCTACATAAAAGCAGTTCATCAAAGAGAGTTAATAGAAATAGCTGAATTCCACAAGTTCCTGCATGTGTGTATGCAGAATCAACAGATGCCCACTGCTGCCCTCCTCTCCAGCATGGAAAACTGACTAGGCTGGTAAATAATAATAATAATAATAATAATAATAATAATAATAATAATAATAATAATGGCATTTATTAAGTGCTTACTATGTGCAGAGCACTGTTCTAAGTGCTGGAGAGGTTACAAGATGATCAGGTTGTCCCACGGGGGGGCTCACAGTCTTCATCCCCACTTTACAGATGAGGGAACTGAGGCTCAGAGAAGTTAACTGACTTGCCCAAAGTCACACAGCTAACTGGCGGAGTCAGGATTTGAACCCTTGACCTCTGACTCCAAAGCCCGTGCTCTTTCCCACTGAGCCACGCTGCTTCTCTAAATGTGCACTAGGTATCACTTGGAATAGGCTGAATTTGAAATACACCAGTGCAGTTCATTCGTCCAAATTAAAGGTAGGACATTCAACAAGCCTCCTTTCTGTTTCGCCTCGAGTTTGAAAATCCATACTTGGAGGAGGTTCAGCAAGATCGTTTCTGACAGCATTCAAGGAACAACCCATATGCATTATGCAAATTCTACATTATGAGAATACCTGGCTCTGAATAATCTCACCACAGAATTTTAATATTGGTGCAAGAGCATCTAGTAACAACTTTCTGAAACATTGCCAGACACCGATTTACAAGAAAACACATCATGTGTTCTATTTCCAGTAGCCCCCACCAGGTATCTTATATGGGTGTTATAGAAATTCAATCTTCCTTAGCTACGGTGTTTAGGCAAGAACACGAACCAATAATTTGAAACAATAAATACTATCTAGACGTGCTTTTAACTTTTCTATATATTTCTCAATGATTATTTTTCCTGTTTACTTCAGAGGTCATAAGTTACCTCATAAGAGGTCATAATCCTAAAATCTTATTAGTTCATGTTTGCTAAATGATAATTGATAGTTGTTGAACTTGTTGAACTAGTGTGCCAATAAGGGGCAAACCAAGTTACAGAATAAATGAACAGTGATCCATATTCCCTTTTTGACATCGCCACTGCAATTAAGATGCAGCTTTGCAATCCAAAGAAACCTAAGAATTGATGAGCATCCTGGTGGGAACTGTGGGGGTGGGGCAGAGGGCATCTTGGAGGAGAAGGTGAAGAGAGGAACTATCCCTAAAGTTTGGCAACTTCAGTCATGCCTTCCGCCCTCACTGGAGGCTTTCCTGTAAGTCACTCCTAATCACAGGCATGCTTGACATTCCCAATGAGTGGTGTGATGAACCACATTATCCCTGGTCTTAGTTCCCATCCTAAAACACCATGGAGATTTGGAAAAATCCATGGTATTTAATGAGTGCTTACTGTGTTCAGAGCCCTTTACTAAGAACATGGGAGAGTGCAATATAGCAATATAACAGGGTCGGTAGACATGTTCCCTGCCCACAGTGAGCTGACAGTCCAGAGGAAAAAGACTTCTGTCTAATGAACCACAGGTAGAATTAGCATTATTCATATGTAACCTAGCCCCAAAGGCCATATCTACATGAGACAAACTGGATGGTAGGTGGGAATTAGTTTTCCACAGAAACGGACTTTTTTCTTAACCACCTTAAATTACATCCTGCGTGTGAACCAGGCAACATTAGAAGGATTGAAAGGTTGTTCTTTTAGCCACACCTCAACATCTTGGATTAAAAAGCACTGCAATAAACTGATTAGACAGCATATTTTTCAATGAACTTGTATCCTGAGAAATGCTCCATTTGGGTAAACCAGTCTCTCCAGTGATTGCTGAGGCCCAGTGGTGCTGGCAATTCTGGGCTGCTGCCTCCACCTTGCATGCCACCAGCCTCCTGAGATTTTGAGGACAGACCTTGGGTACTGGGGTAGGGATGACAGGACTGGGATCTGGAATCAGGAGGGCACATCAGGGTACTAGGGGCTTGTTCTAAAACAAGACCAATAGCATACTATCATGTTAAATGTTACCACTGCCTTTATGGATGGACTCTCATTTAGAGATGTTCTAAATACCAACACCAGCTCAGAGTGGGTCTCGACCAGTAGTAGGTTTTAAGTCTGAAGGGGTAGGCCTCAATACATAGGACCTCAGGGATTCTCTTTGGAACCATTCATTCATTCATTCAATAGTATGTATTGAGCATTTACTGTGTGCAGATCACTGTACTAAGCACTTGGGAAGTACAAGTTGACAACATATAGAGACAGTCCCTACCCAACAACGGGCCCACAGTCCAGACCAGAGCCAGGCAGGGGGAGGAGAGAGAGAGGGAAGTCATTTTGGTCTTTCAGACTGCAGCTATTTAATGGATGTTTGGTACAAGCCAAATGAGAGGCTTCCAAGCCCAAGATGTTGTTAAGTTACTAATGAAATTGTGGGGCTACCTACAATTGTGTGTGCCTACCTCTCTTTCCATCCCAAGCACTTAGTACAGTGCTCTGCACACAGTAAGTGCTCAATAAATACGATTGAATGAATGAATGAGTGAATGAATTCAGCACTTTTCAACATCATGGACTAATGGACAGAGCAGGGGCCTGGAAGTCAGATGACTTGGGGTTCTAATTCCAGCTCTGCCACCTGCCTCCTGTGTGACCTTGGGCAAATCACTTCACTTCTCTGTGTCTCAGTTCCCTCATCTGTAAAATGGGGATTAGGACTGTGACCTGGACTGTGGACTGATTATCTTTTATCTTCCCCAGCACATTAAGTGCTTAACAAGCACCACTAAATACAAACACACTATCCCCCCTGCCCATCCCCCTCACCACCACTACCACCAGTGGCACTTCCCCATTCTATACTCATTGATCTCCAGTTCACTCTCACTAACGTTGTCTTAGAGACTTAATGTTAGAATTTTTATGTATGGAGTTGGGGCCAAATAAAATAATTCCTCCCAGATAATGTCTTCCTCAAAAACACATTGTGCAGACACAACCAAAGATGCTTTGCACTCAGAAAGTGCTCAATATACATAATTGATTGATTTACTGATCAAAGTTGCATTTGATACAAGTTTACAGTGAAAACAGGAACTGGAAATTCATTTTTCAAAATATCGAATTTTTACAAAAGTGTTTTCATTTATAATTGCTTTGAATAGAATGATAATGCCATTACAATAGCCCTGCTGACACGATACTCCAAAACCAAGTCTTTCATTCACTCATTCAATCATATTTATTGAGTGCTTACTGTGTGCAGAGCACTCAGAGTAGAGTACCAACTACTAAGTGCAGAGTACTAAACACTTGGGAAGTACAAGTTCGCAACATATAGAGATGGTCCCTACCCAACAACAGGCTCACAGTCTAGAGGGGGGAGACAGACAACAAAACAAAACATGTGGACAGGTGTCAAGTCATCAGAACAAATAGAATTAAATCTAAATCCACATTATTAACAAAATAAATAGAATAGTAAATATGTACAAGTAAAATAAATACAGTAATTAATCCGTACAAATATATACAAGTACTGTGGAGAAGGGAAGCAGATTGGGCAAGGGGGATGGAGAGGAGGAGAGGAAAAAGGGGGCTCAGTCTGGGAAGGCCTCCTGGAGGAGGTGAGCTCTTAGTGGGGCTTTGAAGGTAGGAAGAGAGCTAGCTTGGTGGATGTGTGGAGGGAGGGCATTCCAGGCCAGGGGGAGGATGTGGGCTGGGGTTCGACAGAGGGACAGGTGAGCACTAGGTACAGTGAGGAGGTTAATGGCAGAAGAGTGGAGGGTGCAGACTGGGCTGTAGAAGGAGAGAAGGGAGGTGAGGTAGGAGTGGGCAAGGTGATGGAGAGCCTTGAAGCCAAGAATCAGGAGTTTATGCTTGATGCGTAGATTGACAGGAAGCCACAGGAGACTTTTGAGAAGGGGTGTAACATGCCTAGAGCATTTCTGCCCAAAGATGATCTGGGCAGCAGCATGAAGTGGGGAGAGACAGGAGGATGGGAGATCAGAGAGGAGGCTGATGCAGTAATCCAGTCGGTATAAGATGACAGATTGAACAAGCAAGGTAGCAGTTTAGATGGAGAGGAAAGGGCGGATCTTGGCGATGTTGTGGAGATGAGACCGGCAGGTTTTGGTGACGGATTGGAAGTGAGGGGTGAATGAGAGTGCGGAGTCGAGGACGACACCAAGGTTGAGGGCTTGTGAGATGGGAAGGATGGTTGTGCGACTTGGTCAGCTGGTTTTTCAGAATTTTCTCATGCCATGAAGCCGGAGGAACAAGTTAAAGAAGAACAGCCACAGCGTGAGGGAAGTGACCTAGAAATTGATAATGAGGGCGTGATTGAACCAGACACAAATGATCCCCAAGAAATGGGTGATGAAGATGCAGAGGTGACAGATGAGATGATGGATCAGGCCAATAAAAAGAAGGGCGCAGCCATTGATGCCTTAAATGCTGGGGAACTTCAGAAAGCCACTGACTTGTTCACAGACGCCATCAAGCTGAATCCTCAGCTGGCCATTTTGTACGCCAAGACAGCAAGTGTCTTCGTGAAACTGCAGAGACCCAACGCTGCCATCAGAGACTGTGACCAGGCAATAGACATAAACCCTGATTCAGCCCAGCCCTACAAGTGGCGAGGGAAAGCTCACAGGTAAAGAATGGGACCCACCTTTCAGGAAGCAATACCATTTTATAGCAGTCGAAACTTGCTACCCATTCTCCCAAATCCAGAAAGCATCGTGTGCCTTCTGGGGAATCATTTGCTTGGGAAATGTATATATGTATATATGTTTGTACATATTTATTACTCTATTTATTTATTTATTTATTTATTTTTACTTGTACATATCTATTCTATTTATTTTATTTTGTTAATATATTTGGTTTTGTTCTCTGTCTCCCCCTTCTAGACTGTAAACCCACTGTTGGGTAGGGACTGTCTCTATATGTTGCCAACTTGTACTTCCCAAGCGCTTAGTACAGTGCTCTGCACAAAGCAAGTGCTCAATAAATATGATTGATTGATTGATTGATTTTCTACAGTGACGGGAAAGTCAGGGAGAGGGCAGGGTTTGGGAGGGAAGATAAGGAGTTCAGTCTTGGACATATTGAGTTTTAGATGGCAGGCAGACATCCAGATGGAGACGTCCTGGAGGCAGGAGGAGATACAAGCCTGAAGGGAGGGAGAGAGAACGGGGTAGAGATGTAGATTTGGGTGTCATCAATCAATCAATCAATCAATCAATCAATCGTATTTATTGAGCGCTTACTATGTGCAGAGCACTGTACTAAGCGCTTGGGAAGTACAAATTGGCATCACATAGAGACAGTCCCTACCCAACAGTGGGCTCACAGTCTAAAAGGGGGAGACAGAGAACAGAACCAAACATACCAACAAAATAAAGTAAGTAGGATAGAAATGTACAAGTAAAATAAATAAATAAATAAATAAATAGAGTAATAAATATGTACAACCATATATACATATATACAGGTGCTGTGGGGAAGGGAAGGAGGTAAGACGGGGGGATGGAGAGGGGGACGAGGGGGAGAGGAAAGAAGGGGCTCAGTCTGGGAAGGCCTCCTGGAGGAGGTGAGCTCTCAGCAGGGCCTTGAAGGGAGGAAGAGAGCTAGCTTGGCGGATGGGCAGAGGGAGGGCATTCCAGGCCCGGGGGATGACTTGGGCCGGGGGTCGATGGCGGGACAGGCGAGAGCGAGGTACAGTGAGGAGATTAGTGGTGGAGGAGCGGAGGGTGCGGGCTGGGCAGTAGAAGGAGAGAAGGGAGGTGAGGTAGGAGGGGGCGAGGTGATGGACAGCCTTGAAGCCCAGGGTGAGGAGTTTCTGCCTGATGTGCAGATGTCATCAGTGTAGAGATGATAGTTGAAGCCGTGGAAGTGAATGTGTTCACCAAGAGAGTGAATGTAGATAGAGAACAGAAGGAGACCAAGAACTGAACCTTGAGGAACCCCTACAGTACGGGGATGGGAGGGGGAGGAGGAGCCCACAGAGGAGACTGAGAATGAATGGCTGGAGAGATAAGAGAAGAAGGGGATGGTCCATAGTGTTGAAAGCAACTGAGAGGTCGAGAAGGCTTAGGATAGAGTAGAAGCTGTTGGATTTGGCAAGCAGAAGGTCATTGGTGACCTTTGAGAGGGCAGTTTCAGTGAAGTGTAGGGGATGGAAGCCAGATTGGAGGGGATTAAGGAGAGAGTTGGCGTTGAGGAATTCGAGTCAGCAGGTGTAGATGACTCATTCTAGGAGTTTGGAAAGGAATGTTAGGAGGGATATGGGGAGATAACTAGAAGGTGAGGTGGGGTCAAGAGAGGGTTTTTTGAGGGTGGGAGAGACATGGGCATGTTTGAAGGCAGAGGGGAAGGAACCAGTGGAGAGTGAGCAGTTGAAGATGGAAGTTAAGGAGGGGAGGAAGGATGGGGTGAGAGATTTCATAAAATGAGAGGGAATGGGGTCTGAAACATAGGTGGATGGAGTAGCACTTGAGAGGAGGGAGGAGATCTCATCTGAAGGTACTGCTGGGAAGGATGGGAGAGAAGCAGAGAGGGTTGAGAACTGGGGGATTGGAAAAGAGTGAAGAGAGACTTTTGGGAGCTCAGACCTGATGGAGCTAATTTCACTAATGAAGTAGGAGCCCAGATTGTTGGGGGTGAGGGATGGAGGAGGGGGAGGAGCAGGGGGCCTGAAAAGGGGGTTAAATGTATGGAAGAACTGAAGGGGATGATGAGCATGGGTGTCAGTACGGGAGGAGAGGAGAGGAGAGGGCAGAGTTAAGACAGGAAAGGATAAACCTGAAGTGAACATGCTTGGCTTGGTGTTTAGACTTTCGCCAGAAGCATTCAGCAGCTCGAGGATAAGAGCAAAGGAGGAAGACAATGGCTGTGATCCAAGGCTGTGGGTTAGTGGATCGAGGGCGGCAAAGGGAAAGGGGAGCGAGAGAATTGAGTTGAGTAGAGAGGGTAGAGTTGAGAGCAGTAATCTGGTCATCAAGATTGGGTAGATAGGAAAGGGAGGCGAGGTGGGGTGTGATGCACTGAGAAAGATGGATAGGGTCGAGAGAGCGGAGGTCTCTGTGAGATAGTAAGATAGTTGTACAGGGGAGAGGAGTGTGAGTGAGGAGGCAGGTGAGAAGGTTCTGATCAGAGAGAGGGATTTCAGAGTTGGTGAGGTTGTAGCTAGTGCAGCGGTCAAGGATGATGAGGTCAAGGGTGTGACCAAGCTGGTGAGTGGCGAGGTGGGGTGGAGCAGGAGGTTGGCAGCATCAAGGAGATATAGGCAACACAAACAATGAATGGACATTTCTTTATGATTCTGAAATCCAGGTAGTTGTCAAGAACTTGGGCATGGCCAAGAGGAGACAACAAGGTTGATCTAACATGAATGGCTCAGAAATCTAAGACCAACTTGCTGCAAAACACTGACTGTGCCAGCGTCACTTTGTGCAATCCATTAAGACAAGACAGACTCGAGGTTTCTGTAACCTGAGACACAGTGTGCAAAACAAATTAAGGAATAGGTGTGACAGGTGGTGAGATATCAAAGGGTAAAAGTGCCAGAGCTGTACAAACCACCACAATCTTGTATCATCACTTAGGGTGTTATATGATGCTGGTAAAGGCTTAAGAGGACTCTAGGCTGTAAGCTTCATGTGGTCAGGGATCATATTTATCAACTCTACTGTATCATACTCTCCCAAGCATCTAGTACAGTCGTCATTTAC
Source organism: Tachyglossus aculeatus (assembly GCF_015852505.1). Classification (NCBI taxonomy): domain Eukaryota; kingdom Metazoa; phylum Chordata; class Mammalia; order Monotremata; family Tachyglossidae; genus Tachyglossus; species Tachyglossus aculeatus. Next base: position 3,351,153 of record NC_052094.1, on the reverse strand, counting down.
ACAACCTCAACCTCAACCATGGACCCTAAGGAAATGCCACAAGATCTCAGAAATGCCATGATTGTTATGATCTTCAAGAAGGAAAGCAAAAGTTCAGGGAAAGAATATCACTGACTGAACACTGCTGAAATTATGATGTTTTTGCGTGCTTCAGTTTGGTAAAGCAGACATAGTCTTTGCTGTGTCAGATACAGAAAACTGCAGGGACAGGTACACTTCTCTCCTTCTACAGCCCAGCCCACACACTCCACTCCTCCGGTGCTAACCTTCTCACTGTGCCTCATTTTCACCTGCCCTGTTGTCGACCCCTGGCCCACCTCCTGCCTCTGACCTGGAATGCCCTCTCTCCTCACATCTGCCAAACTAGCACATGTCTCCCCTTCAAAGCCCTATTGCAAGCTTACCTCCCCCAGGAGGCCTTCCCAGGCTAAGTCCCCCTTTTCTCTGCTCCTCCTCTTCTCCCCATTGCCCTGACTCCCTCCCTCTGCTCTACCCACCTCTCTGCCCCATAGCACTTGTGAATATGTGTACATATTTATTATTCTATTTATTTTATTAATGATGTGGATATATCTATAATTCTATTTATTTATATTGATGCTGTTGATACCTGTTTACTTGTTTTGATGTCTCTCTCCCCTCTTTTAGACTGTTAGCTCGTTGTTGGGTAGATATTATCTCTAATTGTTGCCAAATTGTTCTTTCCAAGTGGTCAGTACAGTGCTCTGCACACAGCACTTAGTAAATATGATTGGATGAATTCAGTGAATGAATGAACGAATGAACCAACAGCTTAGGCAGTTTCCACAGACTTTACAAAAGCATTTGCTATTATCAGCACTTAGCAATTATCCTATTCTTCCTTATTGACCTCCCTGCCTCTGGCCTCTCCTTATTCTAGTCCATACTTCACCCTGCTGCCCAGATCATTTTTCTACAAGTCCATGTTTTCCCACAACTCAAGAACCTCCAGTGGTTGCCCATCTATTTCCACATCAAACAGAAACTCCTTACCCATGACTGTAAAACACTCAATCACCTTGCTGCCTCCTATCTTACCTTGCTACTGTCCTACTACAACCCAGCCCACACACTCTACTCCTCTAATGTTGACATATGCACTGTTCCTTGATCTCATCTATTTTGCCACCAATCCCTCACTCACTTCCTGCCTTGAACTCTTTCCTCCTTTATATCTGACAGATGATCACTCTCCCCACCTTCAAAGGCTTATTCATTCATTCATTCAATCATATTTATTGAGTGCTTACTGTGTGCAGAGCACTGTACTAAGCACTCGGAAAGTACAATTCAGTAACATAGAGAGAGTCCCTACCCAACAATGTGCTCACAGTCTAGAATTAAAAGCACATCACCTCCATGAGGCCTTCCTTCCCTAAGCCCTCATTTCCTCTTTTCCCAGCCCCGCAGCATTAATGTATATATACCTAATTTATTTATTTTAATGTCTGCCTCCCCCTCTAGACTGTAACCTCCTTGTGGACAGGGAATGAGTCTACTAATATGTTACTCTCCCAAGTGCTTAGTACAATGCCCTGCACATAGTAAGCCCTCAATAAATACAACTGATTGAGCGGTAGTTCTGGGCATGAAAATTACTTGGCAAACCCGGCTGCTCTGAAAAGTTCATCAAGATTTTGACATAATTTCCTGAATACATGGCTGGCTGAGTAACAGTTGGGAGTGACCTGTTGATCCACTTCCCAGTGCCACTGGAGTACTGCAAGGATGCACAGTTGACCTGATGCTGATCAACATACATACATGCTAGAAGATGCAACCACAGACCTGGATTCAAGTTTTAGAATATGCTTCCTTACCTCTGCTAACCTCTTCTCAGAATCACATCTTTACAGTTTCTAGTACTCTACTAGTCTCAGCTAAGGGAGGGAGAATCAATCAGAGGCATTCCCATTCCATTCCTAGCTTGGGCAGTGGCTAGCGAGTGGAAGGCAATCTGCTACAAATCAAAACTCACCTATGCTGGGCAGCAGCATCATGGGAGAGAGTCGAGGATGGAAACTCAAGTTTACTGGGTGAAAGAAGGCACTGGTAAACCACTTTTGTATTTTTAACCAAGAAAATTCTATGGATATATTACCAGAATGATTGCAGAAGGAGGTGGGACATTCTGGGAGTGATGTACCCATGGAATCACTATGGGTAAGAAACAACAACTCGACAGCATAAGACAAGACAAAGGCCTCTGGTAAACACCTTCAAAAGCAAACTTTGAGCATTGCCACAGTCCTACAGACAGTCATTCAAGAATTGCCATATGTAGGTGACTACACCCTAGAGGTCATAAACCAAGAGGCCATCACCCAAGACAGCATGCAAATCACTATAAACCACTTCACTGGATAAGCCAGGCATTACCAACTGACAGTAAGTCTAAAAAAACTCAGGTGATGCTTCAGCTTGAATGTTGGAACATAGAGCTAAATTCTGCCACAGAGTTCTGTTACCTAGGCAGCATACTGACAAAGCCACACAGTGATAGACCAAGTAAAAGGAAGCTACTAGTGAACAGAATGACTAGGGGATGGAGAGATGTTTTTGACAATAACGTGAAAATAATAGGAATCTCAGTTTAGGAAAGACAAGACAGAGAGAAAATTAATGATCTCAGGGTTCAAAATAATGAAATATATTAAGGGAATTGTTCACAATATTCCACATCAATGAGAGAACAAGGGTGCACCTCATTGAAACTTGAAAATAACTAAAGCGAAATGTTTTTTCACCCAGTGGGGGCTGAGTAAATAAATTGAAACCATAGAGAGTTGATTCATTCATTCATTCACTCGTTTATTGAGAAGCAGCATGGCTCAGTGGAAAGAGCATTAGCTTGGGAGTCAGAGGCCATGGGTTGTAATCCTGGCCCTACCACATGTCTGCTTTGTGATCTTGGGCAGGTCACTTAACTTCTCTGAGCCCCAGTTACCTCATTTGTAAAATGGGGATTAGGACTGTGAGCCCCATGTGGGACAACCTGATCACTGTGTATCCCCCCGCCCCCCCGTGCTTAGAACAGTGTTTTGTACATCGTAAGTGCTTAATAAATGCCATCATTATTATTATTATTATTGAGTATTTACTATGTGCAAAACATGTACTAAGTGCTTGGGAGAAGATAAAGTAAAAAAAAAAACCAGACACTTGCCCTGCCCACAATGAGTTTACAGTCTAAAGGGGGAGACAGCCATTAACTAGCACACTTCCCCCCTTCAAAGCCCTACTTCCCCACTTCCCCCCTTCAAAGTCCACCTCCTCCAAGAGGCCTTCCCAGACTGGGCCTCCCTTTTCCTCTGCTCCTCCTTCCCTCCCCATTGCCCCTACTTCCACCCTCTGCTCTAACACCTTCCCTACCCCAAAGCACTTGTATATTCATGTATACATATATATATTATTCTATTCATTTTGTTAATGATGTGTATATATCAATAATTCTATTTATTTACATTGATGCTATTGATGCCTGTCCACTTACTATGCTTTGGTCATTATCTGTCTCATCCCTGCTAGACTGTGAGCCTGTTGGGTAGGGATTGTCTCTATTTGTTGCTGAATTGTACTTTCCAAATGCCTAGTACAGTGCTCTGCACACAGTAAGCACTCAATAATAACTATTGAATGAATTAATTAGTATAAATTAATTCATAACAGACATGTAGATAAGTGCTACGGGGCTGGGAGAGGGGTGAAAAAGGGAGAAAGTCAGGGTGATGCAGAAGGGGGTGGATGAAGAGGAAAGGAGGGCTTAGTTAGGGAAGGCCTCTGGGAGGATCTGGGTCTTCACTAAGGCTTTGAAGGCAGGGAAAGTAAGTGTCTGTCTGATACGAGGAGGAAGGGAGATCCAGGCCAGAGGTACAATGTGAGCAAGAGGTCGGTGAGGAGATCAAGGTTCAGTGAGAAGGTCATCATTAGAGGAGCCACATGTGTGAGCTGGGCTGTAGTAGGAAAGTAGCGAGGTGAGGTAGGAGAGATCAAGATAACTGAGTTCTTTGATATCAATGATGAGCTTTTGTTTGATGTGGAGGTAGATGAGCAACAAATGGAATTTCTTGAGGAATGGGGAAACATGCTCTGAACATTTCTGTAATAATAATAATAACAATGGCATGTATTAAGTGCTTACTATGTGCAAAGCACTGTTCTAAGTGCTGGGGAAGTTATAAGGTGATCAGGTTGTCCCACGGGGGACACACAGTCTTAATCCCCATTTTACAGATGAGGTAACTGAGGCACAGAGAAGTTAAGTGACTTGCCCAAAGTAACACAGCTAACAAGTGGTGGAGATGACTTTTGAACTCATGACCTCTAACTCTAAAGCCCATGCTCTTTCCATTGAGCCACGCTGATATGATCTGGGCAGCAGAGTGAAGTTTGGGCAGGAAAGGGGAGAGACAGGAGGCAGGAAGGTAAATGAGGATGGTATAGTAATTAAGACAAGTTAGGATAAATGCTTGGATTAACATGATAGCAGTTTGAATGGAGGGAAGGAGCAGATTTTAGCAATGTTTTGAAGGTAGAACTGACAGGATTTAGTGATGAATTGAATTTGTGTGTTGAATGACAGCTGAAAAATATAATTGGTTCCAATAGGGTTTTGGATAATTCAGAGATGAGCAGTCCAAAAATAGATCAATACAGGAAAGATTTGAGATGTTATTTGATACACTCTTAAAGAATGAGGTGGATATCAAGGAGGCAACCATTCGGTCCATTAATTTATCAGTGGCATTTATTAAGCTCTTACTGTGCACAGAACACTGTACTAATTGCTTGGGAAAGTAAATACAATTCATGCCCATAAGGAGCTTAGAACCTACAGTTGACCTGCCATGAAGAAGGATTCTATAACAATAGAATCAAATTGCTGAGTTTCTTCAGTCATCAGCAAAGTAAAGCTCAGTGGTTCAGTATCAAATAATAATGGGAAAAAATGTGGACCTAAATAGTAAATTCAAGTAGAAAAATGACAATACTGGATTTGGTGGAATCTGAGGTTTGGGTTCAGATGAGAGGAGAGTTGGCAAGCACGGGGGGGAAGGGAATCAAAAATGTATTTGGCTGGAGAGCAATGTGGCAGCGGGATTTAAATATCTGGGTTCTTTCAGAGTGAGAAATGTGTCTATGAATAGTGATGGGTTCAATCAGGGAAGAACTGGCAGTTGAGACGGGAAATCAACAATTTAGCCAGTGAGAGAAGCAGCAACTGAGACAGGGAGTCAGACATTATAGAGTGACCAGAAAAGGAAATGGCAGCTGGTATGTAAATGAGCATTCAGGGAGGAGAGAAAATGGAAGCTTTTAGTATGATGAAGGTATCAGTAAGCTAAAACTGAGGTCATCTTATGGTTGGTTCAGCTTTTTTTCTCCTCCTCTGGTTCCCCTGGTTTGAAATCCTCTCTACTCTTAGTGGTGTTTGAAAGAGATCAGTATATATTTAGTTTTCCTTGAATTAGTGTTTCAATTAGAAGATTTCATTCCACAGATAAATTTTGTCAAAATGTCCTGAGATAAATACTTAAACAAGTATGTAAGCACATATTACATTACACAGTCTTCTAGACTGTGAGCCAGCTGTTGGGTAGGGACTGTCTCTATATGTTGCCAACTTGTACTTCCCAAGTGCTTAGTACAGTGCTCTGCACACAGTAAGCGCTCAATAAATATGATTAAGTGAATATTATAGCCAGGTCACTGGATAAAGTCAAGGTTAGTGGAGAGAAACGCAGATCTACCAGGCTGAAAAATTAATGCTGAAAGATTTTCTGACACAGATTTTGTAGGGGTTGAGGAAAAGAGAATCCAAACATGCATTAAGACAGTCAAACAGTGTTGATTAATGAGTGTTTATCATGTGTAGAGCACTGAACTAAGCACTTGGTAGAGCACAATAGAGTAGGTAATACAAAATATCTGTCCTCAAGGAGCTTACAATCAGGGATGCTATTGACACCTGTCTATGTGTTTTGTTTTGTTGTCTGTCTCCCCACTTATAGACTGTGAGCCCATTGTTGCTTAGGGATTGACTCCATCTGTTGCCAAATTGTACTTTCCAAGCGCTTAGTACAGTGCTCTGCACACAGTAAGCACTCAATAAATATGATTGACTGACTGAATGAATGATTGAATTTTTACTACATTAGTTAGCTGCCCAAACAAATGGTTCCCCTCCTAGCTAAGCATAAAGGCCACATCAGTATTCTCCTTCTTCTTTTTCCTGTATCATCCCTATTACCTAAACCCCACTTGGGGTTCTGATGTAGATCAGTCAATCAGTAATATTTGTCAACTGCCAACTTCTCCATGCCTCTGTTACCTTATCTGTGGAATGGAGATTAATACTGTGAGCCCCATCTGGGACATGAACTGTGTCCAACCTTATTAGCTTATATCTTCCCCAGAGCTTAGTATAATGCCTGGCACATGACACTTACCAATAGCATTTAAAGTACAAAAAAAACCTTTGTGCAGTGCACTTTATATTAATATTAATAATAATAATGATGGTATCTGTTAAGTGCTTATTACATGCCAGGCACTGTACTAAGCACTGGGGAGGATATAAGCAAATTGGGTTGAATACAGTCCCTGTGCTACATCTCTGCAGGCAGGCATTGTCTCTATTTGTTGCTGAATTGTACTTTCCAAGCCCTTAATACAGTTCTCTGAACACAATAAGTGCTTAACAAATAAGATTGAATGAATGAATAAATCCCCATTTTACAGATGAGGAAACTGAAGCCCAGAGAAGTCACTTGCCCATTGTCATATAGCAGACATGAGGCAGAGCTGGGATTAGAACCAAGGTCCTCTGACTCCTAGGCCCATGCCCTGCTAATATGAAGAGTTTGGCAGAGTGCAAATAAGAAGCAGGAGAAACAGATTCTAAAATAAATTATAGGTAGAAGGAAAAAGGGCTCAGATAGTAGAGAATGTAAAAAATTTGAACAAAATCACAGCACGAAGTAGTAAATGTAAAAGTGCTGAGATAATAGTAAGGAGGGTAAGACTGGGGGAAAAGGAAATTAATTGAGGAAAGCTCCTGGAGGAGATGAGATTTCAGAAAGATTTTGAAGTTGAGGAGAGCTGCAATCTGGAGGGTTTGAAGAGGGAAGGAGGTTCAAGCAGGATGAAGGGCATAACCAGAATTGAGAAGAAGTGGACAAAGAGAAAGATGAGGAAGGAAGGAGAGAAAAAAGTAGTGAGGGAGAAAAAGGAAGGAAAAGCAGCAGATTTAAGACTGGAAGGGAAAAAGAAGAATTCTGGGGAGCTGAAAAGGCCCCTGGCAGATGAAGAGGAGAGAAATCCAGAAATGAGGCCACAGAGGCAATTTTATAACAGGCACAGGGAAAGTAGCAACTCAAACAGGCACTTAGACACTTGACCTGCATCATAATCGTTCTGATGTTGGGGGCCATTTAGTCAACAGAGCTACTTTGTACAAAACGTTTTGTAATATTTATCTAATATCATCACCATCTGAATACAAGCCTTCTTTTCTCTGAAGAAGAAGAGGAGCAACCTCAGAGAGAAACTCCATCTCTTCCACCAAAGGGTGAATACTAGTCCACCGGAGGCAACAAGGTAGACTGATGATAATCCTCCAGGGCTCTAAAGACTAATTGTTTGAATTCTGGCCCAGCCCTAAAAGGTCTGCACTGGACCTAGGACCAGAGCTGAAAGGAAAAAAAAAAAAGATCTTCTACTGGAACATTGGTAGCCTCCATTGTCCATGCTACAACTATTCCCTTGCTGCTACCTGTCAGAGACGTGAGAGGAGGAAATGTGAAGTTGAGTTTAGGAGGAATGGAATGGAAAAGACAAGCTGGGATGTAGTAAATGTTCAAAATACGATTGATTGATTGATGAGAGTTGGTAGACAAGAGGGAGAGAGCTGATGGAGGGCCATAAAGTGCCATGGGTTATAATCCTGGCTCTGCCACTTGTCTATTGTGTGGCCTTGGGCAAGTCACTCTTCTCTGGCCCTCTGATACCTCATCTGTACAATGAAGATTGAGATTGTAAGTCCCACTTAGGAAAGGACTGTGTCCAACCTGAGTTGCTTGCATCTACCCCAGCACTTATTAAAGTGTTTGGCACATGGTAAGTGTTTAACAAATACCACAATTATTATTATTATTATATGCTTGGATCAGTGCTTTTTGGGCATTTGGTATTTGCCCCACTTCCAGCTTCACAGCACTTCTGTACATATCAGTAAATTGCATATTATAAATTATTTATTTGCATTAATGCCTGTCTCCCCTATTGACTGTAAATTTGTTGTGGGCAGAGAATATACCTAACATCCCTGTTTCATTGTACTTTCCCAAGCGCTAGTCCCGTGCTCCGCACATAGTAAATGCCACTCATTGATTGATTGAAAAAGTAGATGTCATGTGGCCTGTTTGAAGTGAAGATGAATAAGTAACCACTGGCAGTGAGAAGATTAACATTTTACAAGTTGAGCAGGCAGGAAAGTGAAGCATAGACTGGCGAGGGAAGAAGATTCATTCATTCATTCAGTTGTATTTATTGAGCACTAACTGTGTGCAGAGCACTGTACTAAGCACTTGGCAAGTACAAATTGGCAACATATAGAGACGGCCTCTACCCAACAATGGACTCACAGTGTAGAAGGAAGAGACAGACAACAAAACAAAACAAAACAAAACAAGTAGGCAGGTGTCAATACTATCAGAATAAATAGAATTATAGCTATATACACATCATTAATAAAATAGAGTAATAAATATGTACAAATATACTCAAGAGCTGTGGGGAGGGGAAGGGGGTAGGGCAGAGAGAGGGAGTGGTGCAATGGGGAGGGGAGGAGGAGGAGAGGAAAAGGTGGGGCTCAGTCTGGAAACAGCAGAAGACAGCAACATACGCAGAAGGCGTACTAAGTGATAGGAGAGAATGCGGGGGTGGGAGGGGTAGGTCACAATCTAAGAGAATATGTACAAAAGTGCTGCCGGGCTGAGGGTGGGGTAAATATCAAGTGCTTAAATGGTACAGAGTCAAAGTGTATAAGCAGCACAGAAGGGAGAGGGAATTGGGGAAATTGGGGCCTAGTTGTGGCCCAAAGAAAGGTACTTGGAGGTAATACGATCTTTATAGGGCTTTGAAGGTGGGGAGAGTGGTGATTGGTCTCATATAAAGAGAGAGGGAGTTCCAGGCCAGAGGAAGAATGTGGGCAAGGAGTTGGCAGTAAGATATTCAGGATCAAGTTACAATGAATAAATTGGCATTGGAGGAGCAAAGTGTGTGACTTTGGATGTAGTAGGAAATCAGTGATATTAAAATAGGAGGGAATTAACTGACAATGCTTTAAAGTTGATGGTATGGAGTTTCAGTTTGATGTGATGGTAGATGGAGGAAAAAGTGGAGATTCTTGAGGACTGGGGAGTTGTGAACTGAATTTGGTTTTTTTTTTAGAAAAATGATGTGAGCAGCACAGTAAAGTAAGGACTTGTGGGGAGATACAGAATGCGGGGACATCAGTGAGAAGGCTGCAGTCAGTAGTCAAGGTGGGATTGGAAAAGTGCTTGGATGAGTGTATTAGCTGCTTGGAGAGGAAAGGCTGGAATGTAGCAATGTTGTGAAAGTAAAACTGACAAGATTCAGTGATTGAATATGTGGGTTGAATGAGCAAGACAAGTTGAGAGTAGTGCCAAAGTGCCAAAGGATAGTGGTGGTGTGAGAAAGGAGGATGGGGTAGGGAGTCTAGTAAGGAGGCAAGACTGTTGTCAAGATGGGTTTTGAAGAACATGTAGACCAGCAAGGTGGCAGTTAGGGCAGATCAAGGAAATGTTGTGGAGGAAAAACCAACAGGTTTTAGCCACAGACTTGCTGCAAGAGTTGAAATCACAGATAATGCCAAGGTTGTCAGCTTCAGAATCAGGGAGGATGGTGGCATCATCAACTGTGATGGGAAAGTTAGATGAAAGAGAGGGTTTAGGAAGGCATATGAGTTTAGGAAAGCAGATGAGTTCAGTCTCTGACATACCGAGCCGGAGTTGCCTGCAGGACATCCATAAGGAGATATCTTGCAAACAAGGGAAAATGCAAGATTGCAGATTGTGGGGTAGGCAGAGAGGTCTGGACTAACAAGAGAGGCAATAATAATTGTAATTATGGTATTTGTTAAAAGCTTACTAAGTGTCTAGCACCATTCTAACCAGTGGGAACGATATGATATATATATATATATATGTATATAACATATATATGATATCATATATACAAGATATATATATATATATAACATATATATATGATATCATATATACAAGATATATATAACTATCTTATATATCTTATATTTAAGATAAAAGATAGTTAGGTGCATCACAGTCCTTTGCACCACACAGGACTCACAATTTAAATACTTTTTTAATGGCATTTGTGAAAAACTTGCTATGTGCCCATTATTTTCCAGGCACTGTACTTAGTGCTGAGATAGTTACAAGATAATCAGGTTGGACACAGTCCATGACCCACAGGGCCTCACAGTGCTAATCCCCATTTTACAGATGAGGTAACTGAGGCACAGAGAAGCTAAGTCACTTGCCCAGGGTCACAAAGCAGACAAGTGGTTGAGCTGGGGTTAAAACCCAGATTTTTCTGGGACCCAGGTCTGTTCTCTTTCCACTAGGTCCCGCTGCTCTTCAGCATGATTTGGGAATCATCTGCAGAAAGGTGGTGACTGTGAGCCCATTGCTGGGTAGGGACCATCCCTATATGTTGCCGATTTGTACTTCCCAAGCACTTAGTAAATACAGTTGAATGAATGAACAGAAGCTGAAGCTGTGGGAACAAATGAAATCTTGCCAGGAGAAACAGTATTGTCTAATGGTTAGAGCACAGTCTTAGAAGTCAAAAGGACCTGGTAGCCAGTTTTCTTCTGTGTTACCTTGGGCAAACCACTTCACATCTCTGTGCCTCAGTTACTTCATCTGTAAATTGAACATTAAAACTCTAAGTGCCATGTGAGACACAAACTGTGTCCAATATGATCAGTATGTATCTACCCCAACACTTAGAAAAGAGCCAGGCACATAGTAAGTGCTCAACACATACAATAAAAAAAACCCTCTAGGAGGCAGTGAATATAAAATGAGAAAAGTGAGAAACCCAGAACAGAACCTGGGGCACCCCCACAAGTAAGGGGCAGAGCTTTGGAAGAAAAGCCAGTGGAAAAGAGACTGACAAAATAGCTAGAAATGTAGAAGGAAAACCCACTGAGAATTGGATAATAAAATCATAATGAATTTATTTTAATGGCTGTCTCCACTAGATTCTAAGCTTCTTGTGGGATCATGTCTACCAACTCCTTTGTACCATACTTTCCTAAATGTTAGGTACAGTGCTTTACACACAGTTAAGTCCTCAATAAATATCACTAACTGATTGGTTGAAACCAAGATTAGATAGAGTGATCAGGAGGAGGAAATGGTCCAGGTTGTCAGAGATGACCAAGAAATGAAGGTTGAAGATGGAGTAGAAACCACTAGATTTAGAGAGGAAGAGGTCATGACTGACCTTGAAGAATGTAGTCCCAGTGGAGTGAAGAGGTAGAAACTAGATTGTAAATGATTAAGGGAATTGGAAAAGAAGAAAAGCAGCATGACATTCTCAGGAAATATGGGAAGTGGTGAACTTCCTTTAAGTGACTGAAAAGATGAGAAAGAGGAGACTCTGGCTGAATCCGTTGTTGGGTAGGGACTGCCTCTATATGTTGCTGACTTGTATTTCTCAAGCACTTAGTACAATGCTCTGCACACAGTAAGTGCTCAATAAATATGATTGAATGGATGAATCCAGACCAATGAATGTTTCCTTTCTACGTCCTCCTTCCCTGTTTTACCTTGCTGTTGTGTCCAACCAGGTGGGGAAATTACCAGCAATGCAAAGCTCCTTGAGGGCAGGGATACTGTTTACCAACGTTTTTATATTGAACTTTCTCAAGCACTTAATACAGTGCTCTGCACACAGTAAGTGGTCAATAAATACCAACTACCATTGATTGGCAAAACCTGCCCCTTTGTCTCCACCCACTGCTACTACACTTATCCTATCCCACCTTGATTATTGTATCAGCCTCCTTGCTGACCTCCTTGCCTCTTGTATTGCCCCAATCCAGTCCATACTCTATTCTGTTGCCCCAATCATTTTCCTTCAAAAACGTTCAGACCATGTTTCCCCACTCCACAAGAAACTCCTGTGGTTGCCCATACACCTCTACAAAGGACAAAAACTCCTCACCACTGGCTTTGAAAGCATGTAATCACCTTGCCCCCTCCTACCACACCTTGGTACTCTCCTACTATAACCCAGCCTGCACACTTCATTTCCCTAATGCTAAGTTTCTCACTGTAGCTCGATCTCATCTATCTCTCTGCCAACCTTTCACCCACATCCTACCTTTGAGCTGGAACACCCTCCCTCCTCATAGATGGATAATTGTTTTCTCCACCTTCAAGGACTTATTGAAGGCATATCTCCTCCAAGAAGCCTTAACTGACTAAGTCCTTCTCTCCTCTTCTCCCATTCCCTTCTGTGCTGTTCTTTCTTGCTCCTTCATTCATCCTTCCTCCTATAGCCACAGCACATATGTACATATCTGTATATGTTTTCATTTATTTATATATTTATAGTAATGTCTGTCTCCCCCTTTAGACTGTGAGTTCATTATAAAGAGGAATGTGTCTGTTATTGTACTCTCTTAAGTGCTTGGTACGGTACTTTGCATACAGTAAGCACTCAATAAATATGACTAAATGATTGGTTAATTAATTGTGAGCTACCAAAAAGACTATGACTTTAGCCCCCTAATTGCTCTTGCTGAACTTGAGGAATTCAAGACTTAATTAAGACTTCTTCTTAATGGGTGTTTCTTAAGACACCATTTCATGAATCATAAATTAAACAACTACATTGATTGTGTTTGGGGAAGAGAAGACAAGGCCTGGATTGTCTTCTTCCTCTACTGGTAATCCCTTTGGGAAAAAAATGAACACACAAATTGTCTGCTTTAATTTTGGGGCTGAAAACTTTCATGAAAGCTAAGATTTTTTTTCATATAATGTAGTTAGTACATAGTCCATTAGAGATTGAATTTTGAAATGAGTGTGCATGAAGACTTGATGATACCTTTTATCCTCACTACAAGGAAATGTATATTTCATTGTATATTAAATGAATATTGTATTATATATTGTATATTCATAAAATAATAATAAAATAGCATTTATTAAGCACTTACTATGTGCCAAGTACTATTCTAAGAACTGGGGAGTTTACAAGGTGAACAGGTTGTCCCACATGGGGTTCATAGTGTTAATCCCCACTTTACAGATGAGGTAACTGAGGCACGGAGAAGTTAAGTGACTTGACCAAAGTCATTCAGCTGACAAGTGATGGAGCCAGAATTTGAACCCATGACCTCTGACTCCAATGCCTGTGCTCTTTCCACTGAGCCACGTTGCTTCTCAATTGTATCTTCTCATATTGTATCTTCTCATATTGTAAATGTATATTAAACGTATATTGGGAGAAGCAGCGTGGCTCAGTGGAAAGAACCTGGGCTTTGGAGTCAGAGGTCATGGGTTCAAATCCCAGCTCCACTAATTGGCAGCTTTGTGTCTTTGGTCAAGTCACTTCTCTGAGACTCAGTTACCTCCTTTGTAAAATGGGGAATTAAGACTGTGAGCCCCCGTGGGGCAACTTGATCACCTTGTAACCTCCCCAGAGCTTAGAATAGTACTTTGCACATAGTAAGTGCTTAACAAAGGCCATTATTATTATTATTATATTTAGTGTTGAGAGCTATTGCCCCCAAATCAACCTGGACATATTTACTGATGTCTTCAATTCTAAAGAAATATTGTTCTCATTGACAGAAGAATTGGAATAAAGTCAGAAAAGTGAATTCTGGTCTAACTAGATCATCATCAACATCATCATCAATACTCATTATTGAGGGCTTCTGTGGTCAGAGTAATGTACTAGTTTCTTGGAACACACAATAAAAATAAAAGATATGGTTCCTATCCTTGAGGAACTTGAAGAACCTACAGTCAGTCAGTCAGTCAGTCAATCGTAGTTATTGAGTGCTTATTGTCTGGAATGAACTACTAAGCACTTGGGAGAGTACAATCTAACAATAAACAGACACATTCCCTGCCCACAAAAAATCTACATTAAGGAGGAAAAAAAATGATTTGCACAGAGAAGGAAAAAGAATAAAATAATTACAACTGATGAAAACAAAAGAAAGAGTAAGATGAACAAATAGATTGTTCAGCCCTTCCTCATATTTGGAATTCCCTGCCAATTCTTATCCACCAGATCACAACCAGACCATTTTCCAAGCCTGAATTCTACCTCCTCCAGGAGGCTTTCCCTGAGGAGTAATTAAGTTGGAAAAGTTCCTGTACCACATGGGGCTCACAGTCTAAGTAGGAGAGAGAACAGTTATTGAATCCCCACTTTACAGAGGAGTTACCTGAGGCACAGAGAAGTGAAATGATTTGCCCAAGCTACACAGCAGACAAGTGGCAGAGCCACTATTCCATCAGTCAATAGTACTTATTGAGTGTTTACTTTGTGCAGGGAACTGAACTAAGTGCTTGATAGGGTATATTATAACAGCATATAGACATATTCCCTGCTCATGAGTTTACCATCTATTTCAACACAGGTCCTCTGACTCCCAGGCCTGGGCTCTTTCCACTAGGCACACTGCCTCCCTATTTCCCTGGACATAACCTCCCAACTACTTCCTCAGCATTTATGAACTTGTAGCCAACCTTAGCACTTTTATTCATATCAGTTTACAAACCCTATTATTATTCCTTCTCTTATAAAATTATTTTGAGTCCATCTCCCTTGTTCAGTGGTAAGCTCCTTGACAGTAGGGATGCTGTCTCCTATCTTCCATAAATTAATCAATTAATGATATTAATCGAGTGATTATTGGGTACAGTGCACTGTACTAAGTATTTGCTACATTGTATAATGCAATGGAGTTGGTAGACATGATCTCTGAGCACAGGGAGCATACAGTTGAGACAGACATTAAAATACATTAAAGATGGTGCAAATGGGAGCGGACGAGGATATGTACATCATAATTATCGTGGCATTTGTTAAGCACTTAAACAGTTCTAAGTTCTGGGTCAGATACATATTAATCAGGTTGGACATAGTCTCTGTTCCACATGGGGTACACAGTCTAATGGGAGGAAGAAGCAGCATGGCCTAGTGAATAGAGCCTTGAGTTCAGAAGGACCTGGGTTTTAATCCCGCTCTGCCAATTGTCTGCTCTGGGAAAGACATTTAACTTCTCTGTGCCTCAGTTACCTCATCTGTAAAACAGGGATTAAAATGGTGAACCCTTATGTGGGACAGGGACTGTGACCAGCCCAATTTGCTCATATCTACCCCAGAGCTTAATACAGTGCCTGGCATATGGTAAGCATTTAACAAATACCATTATTGTCATTATTATTGTCACATGCCCATTTTACAGATGAGGAAATGGAGGCATATGGAAGTTAAGTGACTTGCCCAAGGTCACACAGCAAGCAAGAGGTGGTGCCAAGGTTAGAACCCAGGTCCTTTGATTCCCAAGCCCATGCTCATTCCTTTAGGGCACATTAATTCTTGTAAGTTATGTAGGGCTTGGGTGGGGTTGAGTATCAAAATGCTTACAGGGTACAGGCCCAAGAGCATAGGGAGTTACAGAGAGAAAGGCAAATATGGTAAATGAGGACTTAGTCAGGGAAGGCCTCTTGGAGGAAAAGTGATTTTAGGAGGACTTTGTTGGTGGGCAGGGTGGAGCTTATATCTAGCATATAGTATATAGCACATAGCTCTGCTCCCAGTAAATACTCAATAAATACAATTGACTGATTAATTGGTTGATTGATTTCATGAATACTATCAGTGTTTGATGGTATCAGGGAAGTGTAGGAGAGTCAAGGAAAGCCTCCTTCAGGAAGTGGGATTCAGACTTCGAAGATAGGAAGAGTTGTGTTCTGGTAAATTAAAAGAAGCAGGAAATTCCAGGGAGGAGGAAGTGCATGAGCAATCTATGTTTTCATTTTATGCTTACTCTTGTTTTATCAGCTATAGCTATGGTTTTATTCTTTTTCCTATTGTATTCCTATCATTTTTTCCTCTTAGACTGCAGGTCCTTCAAGTTCCTCTAGGGTAGAATCCATGTTCTCTACTTCCTTTGCATGTTACCAAAGAACAGTATTAGAACAGTACTCTGCAATCAATAAATATTATTGATACAGAGGAGGAGGTGGATAGGTGACTTTTTAGGATGTTTGAAAGTTGGGAGAGAGATTTTATGGGTAGTTTGGAAGGGATAGGGAGTTCCATGAAAGGACAAGGGCACATAAGTGGACTGGAGTCAAGAGGAATAAGAGCAAGATACAGTCAGGAAGGTAGCTAGGGCAGAGAGGTGAATGTGAGCTGAGGTACTGTGGGTGCAGAGTGGAAAAGTAAGAAAGAGAGCCTTGAAGAAGTTCTTTTTGATGCATAGAACAATGTATAGCCATTTGAAAGGTTTTAGGAAGATAAATGATGAGATCTGAACATTATTTTAAGATGATGATCTGAGCAGCATAGCGTAGGATAGACTGAAGAGAAGAGAGGCTGGAGGCAGGAAAGTCAGTAAGGAGGAAGAAGCTGTAATTTTTCTAGGAGATGACAAGGGCTTGGACTAGGGTGGAGGGGACAATCCGAGGAAAGAAAATGATAGGATGTAGAGCACAACTGAATAAAGAGATAACTCTCTGAAGATTAAAAGATGATCTGAAGTTTCAAGCTCTTAGGATAGGAAGGATAGTGGCAGTGTTGATAGTAGTGGACCAGTTAGAAGCAGATGTGGGGTTAGGAGGTGGAAATGAGGAATCTAGTTTGGACATATAGGTCAACCGTCTGAAGAAACAGGAGGAAATGTGAGATCATAAAGTCTAAAGGCCTTATGTTCAGGAACATGCTCATTTTTTATTGTGTACTTCCCACTTTATATAGTGCATTTTACATACTGGGTGCTTAATACTACTATTATTACTACTATTGTTGCTACTGCTGCTTTTGCTTCTGCTGCTACTACTACTATCAATACTACTAGTACAGATGACTGGTGAGGTAGATTTGGAGACATCCTCGAAGAGCAGCTAGCAGAAACCTTGTGAGTGGATGCGCTTCCCAAGAGAGTGAGAAGAATTGAGGTCCCAGAGGTCAAGCCAAGGGACACCCATGGCTCAAAGATGAAGGGAGGATGGTTTTAAATGGACGTATGCAGGAAGGGAGGGATCTGTCTTGGGACTGAAACTTGGGAGACAGGAGGTGGAGCCAATATGCAGATTTAGCTTGGGTAGAGAAAGGACTTGACCTGTAGAGAGAAAAAGTGGAGGGTTGCCTTAGAGAAGGGCAAACTGGTGGAAACTGGTGAACTCATTGATCAGAGTTTAACTCAGATCCTGGTGCAACCACTAAGACTTTTGTGTAGGGGAGTGATGGGATCTAACAGGTGTACTATAAAGATAATTCAGAATGATGGCTGTAGGACAGTGGGATAAAGATGGAATAAGGAGATTTATATGGAGGTTGATCCAACAAATGAAGTAATACAAGACAAGGACTCTGGCAGACATGGAGAGAGATGAATGATTGACTCAGTGAGATATTTTGGAGATATATGTATGTATATATATATGTATATATATGTACTGGAAGGAAGGGCAAACTGGACTAATGCTGAAATATGAACTATCCAAAACTTCAGTCTTATAATCTTACCCCTTAGCTTGAGCTATTAATTTATTGCTGAAACTTACTCTGTGAATTAGAGTACAGGAAGCCAGACCATAGGCTGAGAGTGACTGAGATGTAATCAATCACAAGAATGGCAATCTTCTCAAAAGTATAATCTATGAAATCAATATCATCCCATAAAGAGAGCATCTCTGAAAAGTGATTTCCCCCATAATTTCAGAGCATGTAGTCCTCAATTTTCACTCTTTCCTTCAACATCATTCTAGTGTTTTCAGAGTCAGAAATGTTGTCCATGTTGAATTAGCATGTTTTTAGAGTAGAGGTTCCTGCTGTACCCAGCTGAGTACCAGGGATTGGAATGTCTGGATGAAGACTGCACTCTTACATGTGTGTCTCTGTCCTTCCAAATCTATTTCTGCCACCATTGTCTGGTTTAGAGTGGGAATTCCTAGCGAGCAAGGACTTTTTAATCTGTGTAAATTTGCCTGGTTCAGTTCCTTATAGAACAAGATGTTAACAGTGAACATATTTCTTCAAGATTCGCTTTCAGCATCCACCAAGTACTATGGACAAAATAGGCATTTAAATGTTTTTAATGATTAGGATGTTGGAATTTTTCTCTGTCACAGTGTCTCCAGAGTGCGGGTCCGAGGAATCAGCCCAGAGCTGAGCTTGGAAGGATTCTGAGTTGCCCATCACAGTGAAGCACAACAAAGGCTCGAAGCCCTTTTGGCTTAACCCAACTTGGTTTCAGACAACACCCCCATTTCCTGTACCCCTTCTCCGCTTCTCCAACTAGCATGGGTACAGCTGGTATCGGTAGTGCGTATGTTCACATACTTTTGCTACTTATATTTCTTCGAGTGACTTCTCTGCTCCAATAGTCGAAAGCTATTTGAGTCCGTTCCTTTCTTTGAAGGCCCCCAGGGTGTAGGAGCCAAAGAGGGGCCGGCAGGCTTAATCAAATTAACGGATTGGAAAGACCCAATTCGGGGCCTTTTCAGCCCCGCTTGGAAGCTCTTGGCTAATTTTTAACCCCACTTGGGAGCTCTGTGATGTTTGAGGCTGGAGTCCCACTTAGGTAGCAGGGGAGGCCACAGGGAAACCACGTCTTTACCCACACAACTGAAAACCCAGAACAACTTCAGCCTCGGCCCCAAACATCTCACCTGCTCTCTTGTCCCATGTGAGCTTTCTTAAACGTCATTGGTAGCCCCCGTCCCCTGCCCCCCCATGCCAGCTAATGGGGTGATGGGTCTTATTTCCATAATCTCTGCTGCGGGACAGGGAGAGTCACTGGGGCATAATAACCACACTATTTTTTCTAAGCACTGGGGTAATAATAATAATAATAATGATGGCATTTGTTAAGTGCTTATTATGTGCCGAGCATCATCATCATTATCAATCGTATTTATTGAGCACTTACTGTGTGCAGAGCACTGTACTAAGTTCTTGGGAAGTACAAGTTGGCAACATATAGAGACAGTCCCTACCTAACAGTGGGCTCACAGTCTAAAAGGGGGAGACAGAAAACAAAACCAAACATACTAACAAAATAAAATAAATAGAATAGATATGTACAAGTAAAATAAATAAATAAATAGAGTAGCAAATATGTACAAATATATATACATATATACAGGTGCTGTGGGGAAGGGAAGGAGGTAAGATGGGGGGAGATGGAGAGGGAGGCGAGGGGGAGAGGAAGGAAGGGGCTCAGTCTGGGAACGCCTCCCGGAGGAGGTGAGCTCTCAGTAGGGCCCCGAAGGGAGGAAGAGAGCTAGCTTGGTGGATGGGCAGAGGGAGGGCACTGTTCTAAGAGCTGGGGAGGATACAAGGTGAGCAGGTTGTGACCATGTGGGGCTCACAGTCTTCATCCCCATTTTACAGATAAGGGAACTGAGGCCCAGAGAAGTTAAGTGACTTGCCCAAAGTCACACAGCTGACAAGTGGCGGAGCAGAATTAGAATCCATGACCTCTGACTCCCAAGCCCGGGCCCTTTACACTGAGCCATGCTGGGTAGATACAAGGTAATCAGGTTGTCCCACTTAGGGCTCCCAGCTTCAAACCCCATTTTACAGATGAGGTGACTGAGGCCCAGAGAAGTTGAGCGGCTTATTCAATCATTCAATCAATCGTATTTATTGAGCGCTTACTGTGTGCACAGCACTGTACTAATCGCTTGGGTAGTACAAGTTGGCAACATATAGAGACGGTCCCTACCCAACAGTGGGCTCAGAGTCTAGAAGGGGGAGACAGAGAACAAAACAAAACATATTAACAAAATAAAATAAATAGAACATGCACAAGTAAAATAAATAAATAAATAGGGTAATAAATACGTAAAAACATATATACATATATACAGGTGCTGCGGGCAAGGGAAGGAGGTAAGGTGGAAGGATGGAGAGGACAAGGAGGGGGAGAGGAAGGAGGGGGCTCAGTCTGGGAAGGCCTCCTGGAGGAGGTGAGATCTCAGTAGGGCCTTGAAGGGAGGAAGAGAGCTAGCTTGGCAGATGTGCAGAGGGAGGGCATTCCAGGCCGGGGGATGACGTGGGCCAGGGGTCGACGGCGGGACAGGTGAGAACGAGGCAAGGTGAGGAGATTAGTGGCAGAGGAGTGGAGGGTGCAGGCTGGGCTGGAGAAGGAGAGAAGGGAGGTGAGGTAGGAGCAGGCGAGATGATGGAGAGCCTTGAAGCCGAGGGTGAGGAGTTTCTGCCTGTATCTACCCTTGCATCTGATGCGTAGGTTGATTGGTAGCCACTGGAGATTTTTGAGGAGAGGAGTAACATGCCCAGAGCGTTTCTGGACAAAGACTATCTGGGCAGCGGTGTGAAGTATGGATTGAAGTGGGGAGAGACAGGAGGATGGGAGATCGGAGAGGAGGCTGATACAGTAGTCCAGACAGGATAGGAATGAGAGCTTGAATGAGCAGGGTAGTGGTTTAGATGGAGAGGAAAGGGCAGATCTTGGCAATGTTGTGGAGGAGAGACCGGCAGGATTTTATGATGGCTTGGATGTGAGGGGTGAACGAGAGAGCGCAGTCGAGGATGACACCAAGGTTGTGGGCTTGTGAGACAGGAAGGATGGTGGTGCCATCAATAGTGATGGGAAAGTCAGGGAGAGGGCAGGGTTTGGGAGGGAAGACAAGGAGTTCAGTCTTGGACATGTTGAGTTTTAGATGGCGGGCAGACATCCAGATGGAGATGTCCTGAAGGCAGGAGGAGATGCGAGCCTGGAGGGAGGGAGAGAGAGCAGGGACAGAGATGTAGATTTGGGTGTCATCAGCATAGAGATGATAGTTGAAGCTGTGGGAGCGAATGAGGTCACCAAGGGAGTGAGTGTAAATCAAGAACAGAAGGGGACCAAGAACTGAACCTTGAGGAACTCCTACAGAAAGGGGGTGGGAGGGGGAGGAGGAGCCTGTAAAAGAGACTGAGAATGAATGACCAGAGAGATGAAGAGAACCAGGAGAGGACAGAGTCTGTGAAGCCAAGGTTGGATAGCATGTTGAGGAGAAGGGGGTGGTCCACAGTGTTGAAGGCAGCTGAGAGGTCGAGGAGGATTAGGATAGAGTATAAGCCATTGGATTTGGCAAGCAGGAGGTCATTGGTGACCTTTGAGAGGGCAGTTTCCATGGAATATAGGGGATGGAAGCCAGACTGGTGGGGGTCTAGGAGAGAGTTGGTGTTGAGGAATTTGAGGCAGCGTGTGTAGACAACTCGTTCAAGGATTTTGGAAAGGAATGGTAGGAGGGAGATGGGGCGATAACTAGAAGTTGAGGTGGGGTCAAGAGAGGGGTTTTTTTAGGATGGGAGAGACATGGGCATGTTTGAAGGCAGAGGGGAAGGAACCAGTAGAGAGTGAGCGGTTGAAGATGGAAGTTAAGGAGGGGAGAAGGGATGGAGCGAGAGATTTCATGAGATGAGAGGGAATGGGGTCAGAAGCACAAGTAGCACTTGAGAGAAGGGAGGAGAGCTCCTCTGAGGATACTGCTGGGAAGGATGAGAGAGTAGCGGAGAGTGTTGAGAACTGGGGGGTTGGAGAAGGTGGGGGAGTAACTTTGGGGAGGTCAGACTTGATGGATTTAATTTTGTTAATGAAGTGGGAGGCCAGATCGTTGGGGGTGAGGGAAGGAGGAGGGGGAGGAACCCGGGGCCTGAGTATGTACAGAAGAGCTGACGGGGATGATGGGCATGGGTGTCAATAAGGGAGGAGAAATAGTTTTGACTGGCAGAGGAGAGGGCTGAGATAAGGCAGCAAAGGATAACCTTGAAGTGAACGAGGTTGGCATGGCGTTAAGACTTTTGCCAGCAGCGTTCAGCAGCTCGAGCATAAGAGCGAAGGAGGCGGACAGTGGCAGTGATCCAGCGCTGTGGGTTAGTGGTACGAGAGCGACGAAGGGAAAGGTAAGCGAGCGAGTCTACCTGAGTAGCAAGGGTAGAATTGAGAGCGGTAATCTGATCATCAAGATTGAGTAGAGAGGAAAGGGAGGCAAGGTGGGGTATGAGGCACTCAGAAAGATGGATGGGGTCAAGAGAACAGAGATCTCTGTGAGGGAGTAATATGGATTTACGGGGAAAGGAGTGTGAGTGAGGAGGCAGGTGGGAAGATTATGATCGGAGAGAGGGATTTCAGAGTTGGTGAGGGAGGAGACAGTGCAGCGGTAGGAGATGATGAGGTCGAAGGTGTGACCAAGTTGGTGAGTGGGCAAGGTGGGGTGAAGCAAGAGGTTGGCACCGTCAAGGAGAGATAGAAGGCGGGCAGCAGAGGAGTCACCAGGGATATCCATGTGGATGTTGAAGTCTCCGAGGATCAGAGTGGGCATGGAAAAGGAGAGAAGAAAGGTGAGGAAGGGGTCAAAATCGTTAAAGAAGTTGGAGGTGGGGCTGGGGGGGGCAGTAGATGACTGCTGCAAGAAACTGGAGGGGGTGGTAGAGGCCAAGAATGTGGGCTTCAAAGGAAGGGAAGGGGGAGGAGGGATAGTGTGAAAGTAACATTGGGGGGCGAGGAGGATACCGACACTTCCTCCTTTTCCGGTGAGTCTGGGGGAGTGGGAGAAGAACCCAAGGTCAACCGGCAGACAAGCGGCGGAGCCGGCATGGCTTCCGAGTTCTTTTCTGCCATGGGGTTCTGAGATCTCTCTGATGGTCGTGGGTTCTAATCAAACCTCTGCCACTTATCAACTAGATGACTTTGGGCAAAGTCACTTCACGTCTCTGGGGCTCAGTGACCTCTTCTGTAAAATGGGGATAAAGACTGTGAGCCCCACGTGGGACAACCTGATCACCTCGTTTCTCCCCCAGTGCTTAGAACTGTGCTTGGCACAAAGAAAGCGCCTAACAAATACCATCGTTCAAGCGCTTGGTACAGCACTTTGCACACAGTGAGCACTAAATAATTACGATCGACTGAATGAATGAATATTCCCGGCAGGAAGGGAAGCGGGGGAGGGCAGAGGGCCCAAAAGCACGTGGGGGTCAAGTCGGTCACCTCTGTGATTGTCTCCCGAGTTGCGGCCTCTCCCTCCCTCCGTTCCCCACGAGTCCCCCCGCCCTGTGAGCATGCCCAGTCTGCCTCGGCGCCTTCTGCCACATGGAGTTTCGTGGTCTGGATCGGATCGGTGACCGCAGACTCCGGGTTTTTGTGGCGGCCGAGGGAGCAACGGAGCCGCAGTGGAGGAGAGCAGAGGTTATGCTCCCGAAGGGTTCGGCTGGTGCCGCACAGGGCCAGGAGAAAGTTTTTGCTTCAGCCAAGCGCGGGATCGGCCGTCGCTCATCCGACTGACAGACAAGTGGACTCGCTCCGGCGCCCCTTGGCCAGAAAGATGAGAATAATAAAAAGGAGCCTGTTATTGCAACGGGGGTCGGTGTGACGCTCGGCGGCGGGTGACCGTCATAAGTCTGGTGCAGTGGGAGAGGGGGCTCATTGGCAAAGAGGACTCACGGTGGGAGATGTGTGGCATAATAATAATAATGACGATGGCATTTATTAAGCGCTATGTGCGAAGAACCGTTCTAAGCGCTGGGGGGATACAAAGTGATCAGGTTGTCCGATGTGGGGCTCACAGTCTTCGTCCCTATTTTCCAGATGAGGTCACCGAGGCCCAGAGAAGTGAAATGACTTGCCCAAACTCACAAAGCTGATAAGCGGCGGAGCCGGGATTAGAACCTATTACCTCTGACAACCAAGTCCTTGCTTTCCCTACTGAGCCACGCTGCTTCTCGATGAGCCATTTCTTGGCATGGCTAGCGGCGGTGGAGCAGAGCAGCCCACTGTCTTCCCGAAGCGCCCGCGTCCCTCACCTAGTTACTCTCCCTAAGAGTTTCCCTTTAAATGAACTTTCTTTCTAATGTGCCCACCCCTCCGTCCCGAAACGAATCCACCCTCCCACCCTGCCGATCTCTCTCCCCTTCTCCTCCTCTCTTCTCTGGGGCTTTCGGCCGGCCCCTAAGAAGATAACCCATCCTTCCCAGCAGTATCCTCAGAGGAGCTCTCCTCCCTCCTCTCAAGTGCTACTCCAGCCACCTGTGCTTCCGACCCCATTCCCTCTCATCTCATGAAATCTCTCGCTCCATCCCTTCTCTCCTCCTTAACTTCCATCTTCAACCGCTCACTCTCCACTGGTTCCTTCCCCTCTGCCTTCAAACATGCCCATGTCTCTCACATCCTCAAAAAACCCTCTCTTGACCCCACCTCACCTTCTAGTTATCTCCCCATATCCCTCCTACCATTCCTTTCCAAACTCCTTGAACGAGTCGTCTACACGAGCTGCCTCGAATTCCTCAACACCAACTCTCTCCTTGACCCCCTCCAGTCTGGCTTCCGTCCCCTACATTCCACGGAAACTGCCCTCTCAAAGGTCACCAATGACCTCCTGCTTGCCAAATCCAATAGCTCATACTCTATCCTAATCCTCCTCAACCTCTCAGCTGCCTTCAACACTGTGGACCACACCCTTCTCCTCAACACACTATCCAACCTTGGCTTCACAGACTCTGTCCTCTCCTTGTTCTCCTCTTATCTCTCTGGTCGTTCATTCTCAGTTTCTTTTGCAGGCTCCTCCTCCTTTCTATCCCCTTACTGTGGGGTTCCCCAAGGTTCAGTTCTTGGTCCCCTTCTGTTCTCGATCTACACTCACTCCCTTGGTGACCTCATTTGCTCCCATGGCTTCAACTATCATCTCTACGCTGATGACACCCAAATCTACATCTCTGCCCCTGCTCTCTCCCCCTCCCTCCAGCCTTGCATCTCCTCCTGCCTTCAGGACATCTCCATCTGGATGTCTGCCCGCCACCTAAAACTCAACATGTCCAAGACTGAACTCCTTGTCTTCCCTCCCAAACCCTGCCCTCTCCCTGACTTTCATCATCATCATCATCATCATCATCAATCGTATTTATTGAGCGCTTACTGTGTGCAGAACACTGTACTAAGCGCTTGGGAAGTACAAGTTAGCAACATATAGAGACAGTCCCTACCCAACAGTGGGCTCACAGTCTAAAAGGGGGAGACAGAGAACAAAACCAAACATACTAACAAAATAAAATAAATAGAATAGATATGTACAGGTAAAATAAATAAATAAATAGAATAATAAATATGTACAAACATATATACATATATACTGGTGCTGTGGGGAAGGGAAGGAGGTAAGATGGGGGATGGAGAGGGGGAGAGGAAGGAAGGGGCTCAGTCTGGGAAGGCCTCCTGGAGGAGGTGAGCTCTCAGTAGGGCCTTGAAGGGAGGAAGAGAGCAAGCTTGGCGGATGGGCAGAGGGAGGGCATTCCAGGCCCAGGGGATGATGTGGGCCGGAGGTCAATGGTGGGACAGGCGAGAACGAGGTACGGTGAGGAGATTAGCGGCAGAGGAGCGGAGGGTGCGGGGTGGGCTGTAGAAGGAGAGAAGGGAGGTGAGGTAGGAGGGGGCGAGGTGATGGAGAGCCTTGAAGCCCAGGATGAGGAGTTTCTGCCTGATGCGCAGATTGATTGGTAGCCACTGGAGATTTTTGAGGAGGGGAGTAACATGCCCAGAGCGTTTCTGGACAAAGAAAATCCGGGCAGCAGCATGAAGTATGGATTGAAGTGGGGAGAGACACGAGGATGGGAGATCAGAGAAAAGGCTGATGCAGTAGTCCAGACGGGATAGGATGAGAGCTTGAATGAGCAGGGTAGCGGTATGGATGGAGAGGAAAGGGCAGATCTTGGCAATGTTGTGGAGCTGAGACCGGCAGCTCTTTGTGATGGCTTGGATGTGAGGGGTGAATGAGAGAGCGGAGTCGAGGATCGCACCAAGGTTGTGGGCTTGTGAGACGGGAAGGATGGTAGTGCCGTCAAGAGATGGGAAAGTCAGGGAGAGGGCAGGGTTTGGGAGGGAAGACAAGGAGTTCAGTCTTTTCCATCACTGTTGACAGCACTACCATTCTTCCCGTCTCACAAGCCCACAACCTTGGTATCATCCTCGACTCCGTTCTCTCATTCACCCCTCACATCCAAGCCATCACCAAAACCTGCCGATCTCAGCTCCGAACATTGCCAAGATCCACCCTTTCCTCTCCATCCAAACTGCTACCCTGCTGTTCAAGCCCTCATCCTATCCCGTCTGGACTACTGCATCAGCCTTCTCTCTGATCTCCCATCCTCGTGTCTCTCCCCACTTCAATCCATACTACATGCTGCTGCCCGGATTGTCTTTGTCCAGAAACGCTCTGGGCATGTTACTCCCTTCCTCAAAAATCTCCAGTGGCTACCAATCAATCTGCGCATCAGGCAGAAACTCCTCACCCTCGGCTTCAAAGTTCTCCATCATCTCGCCTGCTCCTACCTCACCTCCCTTCTCTCCTTCTACAGCCCAGCCCACACCCTCCGCTCCTCTGCTGCTAATCTCCTCACCGTGCCTCGTTCTCACCTGTCCCACTGTCGACCCCTGGCCCACATCATCCCCCTATCCTGGAATGCCCTCCCTCTGCCCATCCACCAAGCTAGCTCTCTTCCTCCCTTCAAGGGCCTACTGAGAGCTCACCTCCTCCAGGAGGCCTTCCCAGACTGAGCCCCCTCCTTCCTCTCCCCCTCGCGCCCCCGTCCATCCCCCGTCTTACCTTCTTCCCTTCCCCAAAGCAACGGTATATATGTATATGTTTGTACATATTTATTACTCTATTTATTTATTTATTTATTTATTTATTTATTTATTTATTTTACTTGTACATAGCTATTCTATTTATTTTATTTTGTTAATATGTTTGGTTTTGTTCTGTCTCCCACTTCTTGACTGTGAGCCCACTGTTGGGTAGGGACCGTCTCTATATGTTGCCAACTTGTACTTCCCAAGCGCTTAGTACAGTGCTCTGCACACAGTAAGCGCTCAATAAATACGATTGATTGATTGATTGATAACCTGCTTGGTGGCTGGGACCGGTGGGCACCGTCGCCCTGCCATGCCGTTCCCATGCGAGGATCCGGAACGTGTCTCCAGTACAGACCCCCCCCGACCCCCCACCCCCGCCACGGGGCACCGGTGACCTACGTAATGGCTTGGTGAAGAAGGACACTTTTCCTAGGGCTTCCCCCCACCCCTTCCTCTTTGCTCCGCCCCTTCCGCACTAGGCTTGTTCCCCTTTGGGCTCAGTTTCCGAATTGAACCGGCCGCTCGGTTCGGCCTTCTTCCTCTCACCCCCAACTCCTCCTCCTCTTTTCCTCCTTCCCCCTCCCGTCCCGCCCCGCCTTCTCCCGGAGGCTCGGAAAACCCGGACAAGTGGAGCGCTCCAACCTGGAACTCCGATGTGGCTCCGGTGGTCACACTGCGCATGCTCAGTAGACGGGGCAGGTTTGGGTCGCAAGTAGGAAGCCTTTTGCACTTCATCGGAACGGGGGAGCCGGGGGGCCGGGGGGCCGGGGAGCCGGGGGGCCGGGGGGCCGGGGGGCCAGCCGCCGCCGCCGCCGCCGCAGTCGCTGCAGCGAGCAGCCCCGCCGCCGCCGCCGCCCCCGGGCAGAGGGGGATTGATGAGAGCGAGCCGGGCCAGGGAGTGAACGCCGAGGGCGAGCGAGGAGGGCGAGTTGCGCAGCTGCTCTTGCGCACAGCCCAGCGCCGCCGCCGCGAGCCCTGCACTGGCATTTGAATGCGAGAAGCTCGTCCTGAGCTCCCGGGCAGCGGAGAGGAGGAGGAGGAGGAGGAAGAGGAGGAGGAAGAGGAGGAGGAAGCGGAGGACACGCAGGGACCCAACTGAAACAAAAGTGTCGGCACCGCGGCGGCGGCCTCGGCTTTCCCCTTCTCCCCCTCCCCCAGCCTCCTCCTCCTCCTCCTCTCTGCCGGGGACGCTCCTCCACCCCGCGCCTGGCCGCCCACCATGGCTTCCGAGGAGCTTTATGAGGTACCGTACCGACCCCGACTCCCCACTCCCAGCTCCCGCCCGCACTTACTCGGTCCCCGCTGCCCGCCGCGGCAGCCCTCTCTCCTCGCCCTTCCCCAACGCGCTGGCTCTGCTCCCCGGTCGATGGGGCTCGCCCTCTCCCCGGCTTTCTCTGTGTGTCCGTCCCCTTCCTGTGCTTTCCTCCTCCCCCTCTTCCCTCCCTCCTCCCCCATTCCTCCTCCTCCTCCCGCCCCCCCCCCCCCCGGGCAGCAGTTCGCTGGACGGGCAATGTGTGCGGGAAGACGGGCAAGTGTTAGGATCGGCCTGTGCCTCACTTGGCCTCGAGATGTGCATGGACCGGGAGGGCAGGGCCGCGGGGCAGGGAGGGGCGCGCACACGGAGGGGGAGGAGAAGAGGGAGGTGGAGGGGTGCTGACACCAGTCGATCTTGCCCGGGCTGCCCGAGTGCACCCACCAAACGTGTCCGGCTGCTGGGGGTCGCGGGGGGCTTCCCGGGGGCAAGGGCGCCCCTGGTGTGGAGGGCGGTTTTTCCCCCGAGGCCCGCAGGGTGGGGGCGGGCGGGCCGTGGGGGGCAAAGTTAAGCCGTGCAAGTGTCTCGGCTTGGCCAAATGCTCCGAGCCGGTGAGCGGATCCTGGGCGGAGCCGGGATATTCATTCGGAAGGGAAGGTTGCCGGCCGCGAGTGCCAGGGCCGGGGGTGTGGGGGCGCCAGCACTTCGCCCGGCTCCCTGTGTCTGTCTAGGCATTGGACGGTAGCCCCCCGTTCCAGCCCAATGACCAGACAGACACTGGGAGGTAGCCCCCTCTCCTCCAGCCCTCCGTCCCTTCCCCACCCCGCGCCCCTACTTCCACGCCTCGGTTAACTTTCTTGTTATTTTTAGAAGTAGATTTCCCTGAGAATACGGAACACCGATTCATCTGGAAGCCCTTCGCGTCCATGGGGTGTTTGGATGGTGATTGGCAATCCCCAGTGGTGGTCCGTCGCCGGTAGATGCCAATGAAGGTTTTTTTTTTCCGAGTGACTGGGTGAGGGATCCCAGAGATTGGGGGCCTTTCTGGGGCACCTTGTGAAAGACACGGGTAGCCGACGTTGAGCACGTCATGGGGCACTCATAGGCTTCTATCCAGTGGTGGAAAAAAGTCTGTCTGCTGGGATGCATGTATTATTTCCCCTAATGGAGCTTGGGGGAGAGTCTCATTTAGGAGAACAATGGCCTGTAGAAATGTGTGACTCTTAGATGCCAGGATCATGATTGCGAGATCATCCACCCAATGCAAGGCGTGCTTCATTCTTCCCTTCTGCCAACTTACAACGAAGCCTTTCTCTCAAACCCAGACTGGAGGGATCCATTTATGGCCATTGGAGCAGATCGGCTTTTGTTCTCTTGGTCCCATGTTTGCTTAGCATTGTTACTAACAGTCACAGTTTGTGGCATCGATAAACTTGTGCGTGCACCGCAGGCAAAACTTCGCTACTCTGGGAAAGACCTCACGTAGGGTACTCAGAAGTGGGGTGATGTCGGCGATTCCAAAATGTGCAACCAAGTCACTGATGTGCTAGATTTGACTCATAAGAGATAGACATCGATTCAGATTTGGGGAGGAATTAACCTCAGGTCTCCCATTCCTCCGATAACCACTGCTTTTGGCTGCCAGAAATTGTTTGTGTTGAAATTACAACTGTCAAATGACTGAATAAATTTTGCAGGATAGTTTTACTTGTCGGACAGGAGGGACCAACCTGTAGGAGCCAGGGAACGTTTTGACCTATTCCATTGCGATCGCAGCAGTGTTCATCTTCAGGGCATGTGCTGTAGAAGGGTCTTTCACTGTAGTGGAAGAGTCTCAAGTATTGAATTCTAAGGAACCTAGAAGGTACTCTGTAGCGTCTCGTGACAGTTCTGTAAACAACTAGTATGGAACTGAAAGAGATCCCAAGTGAGATCCCAAGAGATCCCAACCTTCAGGATTCAGCAAGCAGATTGCCTCGAAGCTAGAATGGAAGTTTCATTTTTCAAAGCCCAGGGTAAAGGTCCATTGTTCTTTAACATCTTCCTGGAAGGCATGCCTCCGAATTAATGATTACTGTCCTTGCCTTTGAGGAAAACCCTCAGGGATATGTGGATGCCTTTTAATTTTTAAAATGGAAGTAAGCCATTAAGAGGGAAAGGCTGCATGAGTTAAGAGAAGTACAAGTTAGCAATTTCTTAGGATTGGAGTGGGTTGGTGGGGTAGGAGGGGGAGAGAAAGGTAAAGTGACCAGCCTGTTGTCATTCACCAGGGTAATCAATCAATCAATCAATCAATCAATCATATTTATTGAGCGCTTACTGTGTGCAGAGCACTGTACTAAGCGCTTGGGAAGTACAAGCTGGCAACATATAGAGAGACAGTCCCTACCCAACAGTGGGTTCACAGTCTAGAAGGGGAGACAGAGAACAAAACCAAACATACTAAGAAAATAAAATAAATAGAATAGATATGCACAAAATAAATAAATAAATAAATAAATAAATAAATAAATAAATAAATAAATAAATAGAGTAATAAATATGTACAAACATATGTACATATATACAGGTGCGGTGGGGAGGGGAAGGAGGTAAGTTGGGGAGGATGGAGAGGGGGACGAGGGGGAGAGGAAGGAAGTGGCTCAGTCTGGGAAGGCCTCCTGGAGGAGATGAGTTCTCAGTAGGGCCTTGAAGGGAGGAAGAGAGCTAGCTTGGCGGATGGGCAGAAGGAGGGCATTCCAGGCCCGGGGGAGGACGTGGGCCGGGGGTCCATGGCGGGACAGGAAGGCTGAGTAGGTGCGAATGAGGTTGTCGTTAATGAAACTTGGTGATTACAAGGGCCTTTTTCCCGGGGTGGGGTGTGGGGGAGTCAGTCAGGACAGGACTGGGAAGGGGGTTGAGGGGCACTATAAGGAAGGTCGCTTAAGTGTGTGGGGGTGGAAGCAGGGCAGAAGATTGTTTTCTCTTGGCAATGAGGGCGTATCTACCACTATAAAATCGAGCCCTGTGTCTTAACTATGGAGTAAGGGTATAACTAACGTAAGGTTGAGACATTCTGACAGTGGGTAAGCAAGTTGGCCAGCTGCACCAGTTCTGTCTGTCCTGTATTATTCCATGGAACCATTCTAATGGATTGAAAATGCTTAAGTAAATAAAGGGCATAACTGAAAAAGCACAAGCAGAAAGAAAATTGAAGTTTACTGCTTCCATGAATTGGGCATGTGGTGTTAATTATGGGCCAGTGAAGCCAAACAAGTGACATTCTCAGCCTTTGGAAATTATTGGAAGAGTCATGGAAAGCGGATCCCAGAGGTTTAATTCTGTATGCCTTGTGAATCTGGAGTGGGGGTGTCAAAAGTGGAAGATGTGATGTAGGACTCTATGCGTTTCAGTGGATCTACCTTTGGTATTTGTTGAATGCCTGCTATATGCAGAGTACTGTTCCAACTGATTGGGAGAGTACAGTAGAGTTGGTAGAAACGATCCCTACCCATAAGGAACTTACAGTTTGGAGGGGGAGATAGAGAAAATAAATAATAGAGAGGGGAAATGGCACAAGTGTACTTTAAGTGTTGTGAGCATGGGGTGAGTTTCCTTAAGGGATATGTCCCCGAGTGCATAGGTGTCATAGAGCGGAAGGCAAATAGGATGGGAAATAAATATTTACTTGGGTAAGGTCTCTTCGAGGAAATACACTTTTAATGGGGCTTTGAAGATGGGGAGATAGTTCTGGGCCAAAGGAGGACATGGGCACGGGGTTTGGCGTGAGACAGATGAGATCAAGGCTCAAGAGAAGTAAGTGGACATTTGAGGAGTGATGTGTACAGGCTGGATCAGAGTAGTAGGTTAGTGAGGTAAAGTAGAAGGCAGAGAGCAAATTACCTTAAAATCAGTAGTATGGAGTTTCTGTTCGATACAGAAATAGGTGGTCAACTATTGAAGATTTTGGAGGGGTGAGGAGATATGGACTGAATTATCTTTTTTTCAGTGATCCAGGAAGTAGAGTGAAGTGTGGATTGGAGAGATGGGAGACAGTGGGATCAGTAAGGAGGCTGATACAGTAATCAAGGAGGGATATAAGTGTTTGAATCAGAGTAGTTGATGTTTGGTTGGGGAGAGAAGAATGAATTCTAGAGTTGTAAAGGTAGAACCGTCAGGATTTGGTGACACTGAATATGCACGTTGAAAGAGAGATGAGTCTTGGATAATGCCAAAGTAATGGGCATGTGAGACAGGGAGGATGGTGGATTGTCTACAGTGATGGAAAAGTCTTGGGGAGGAAAGGGTGAGGGTGGAAAGATGAGAAGTTCTCTTGTGGATATAATAAATTGAAGTTGTCGGAAGAACATTGAAGTAGAGATGTCCCAAGAACAGGTGGAAATACTGCAGAGAAAGGAGAGAGGTCAGGGCTGGAGAGGCTGATTTGAGAATTATTTGTGTAGAGATGGTAATTGAAGCTGTAGAAATGATGGAGTTCTCAAAAAAATTGGTCTTGATGTGAATAGGAGACCCAGAACTAAGCCTTGAGGGAATCCCCATAGTTAGAGGACTGGAGGCAGAGGAGGAGCCCACAAAAAGCACTGAGGAAGAGCAACAAGAGAGATTGGAGAAGGACCAGGAAGAGATCAGTGTCAGTGAAGACGAGGTTAAACAGTGTTTCTTTCTAGAAGCAGGTGGTCTGTGGTGTTGAAGGCAACTGAGAGGTTGAAGAGGATTAGGATGGAGTAGAAGTCATTTCATTTACTTAATAGGAGGTTGTTAATAACTTTAAAGTGGGCAGTTTCCTCAGAGTGGAGGAGACAGAAGCCAGGCTGCAGGGTGTTCTGGGAGAGAATCCAAGAGACAAGTGGAGGCATTGAGTGTGGACAACTCTCATTAGCAGTTTGGTGAGCAGTGGTAGGAGGGATATAGGCCAATAACTGGAGGGAACTGTGGGGTCAAGGGAGGGTTTTTTAGAGGATACAAGGAGGATACAAGACCGTGTTTGAAAGCATTGGGAAAGGAGCCATTTGAGAAGGAACAGTTGAAGGTGGCAGTGAGGGTGGGAAGAAGGGACAAGGCAGATGCTTAATAATATGCTGTCAGAGGTGCAGGATTCTATGAGGAGGCATAAGATCTTTTCTTTTCTATTTGTAGAGATGTTTAGTTTTTCTAGTCTCCTCCCCGTGTAGATATTTTTTAATAATACATAATACTTACATTTTTAAAAGGGATCACTTTTAAAACTAGTGTTGTTGTGTACTTACCTACCAGAGAGGGTAGTGCTGGGTCCTGAATGTGCTGGGTCCTTGTTTTTCATAATGATGAAGGTCATTACAAGCTTATGAGTTGTTGATGCTTTGTGTATCCAGCGTATGATTTGGGTGAAGGGTGGTAAAATCTCCTTGGAGAATCTGTTACAGGATTAGTCTGTGTTAATAGTAATGCTTGTAATTAATGAATCCTTGTAAATATTGCTTTGGAGGATAGTTACACTTAGTAGAATAATGCTAAGATCAGAAATCAAATAACCTGCATTTTAATGTTTAGTTAAAAAAATAAGACAGTGGCATTTGGAAGGAAGGACTTCAGTTGAAATCACTTCGGCAGAGTTTATAGCATCAAAATGTTTTTGCTCACTCCAATGTACTGTGGTTGTCCTTTGCGATGGTATGGGGAAGAATGCTTGACAACGGTGTTTTGTGTGTTTAGGGGGACTTTTGCAATCTGATTATTTCAAATAGTCTTAAACCTCTCCTTCCCTATTTCTGTATTCATTTGGCTTATTTTTACCTACAGGTTTTCCTAAGGTCTTAAGCTGATTCATTTCTTGTAGATCCAAACCCTTGAGTTTTGTCAAGGGACACAGACTGTAAGCTTCTAGTGAGCACGGAATGTGACTATCAACTGCTTTATATATCATGCTCCCAAAAGCTTGGACAGTGCACTGCACACAGTAAGAGCTCAGTAAATATGATTGATTGACATCCAAAAGTGTCCTCTCTCATTTTGACACATCTCTGTCATTTTTTATGAGTTTAAGCTAATATGCTAAATGTTATAGTCCACAATTTCTGAACATTTTTCAAGCCCTTTCATTCATGTTAGCCTTCTGCCCTCTCATCCACCCCATATATCCAATCCATCACCAAATCCTGCCTGTCTCACTGTCACAACATCGTACAGATCTGCCCTTTACTTTCCATCCAAACTGCTACCATGTTAATACAATCACTCATCCTATCCCAACTGGATTACTGCATCAGAGAAGCAGCGTGGCTCAGTGGAAATAGCCCGGGCTTTGGAGTCAGAGGTCGTGGGTTTGAATCCTGACTCTGCCACATGTCTGCTGTGTGACCTTGAGCAAGTCACTTCACTTCTCAGAACCTCAATTAGCTCATCTGTAAAATGGGGATTAAGACTGTGAGCCCCACGTGGGACAACCTGATCACCTGGTAATCCCCCAGAGCTTAGAACAGTGCTTTGCACATAGTAAGCGCTTAACAAATGCCATTATTATATTGTTATTATTATTATCAGCCTTCTTGCTGACCTCCTCCTTACTGACCTCCCAACCTCCTGCTTCTCCCCATTTCAGTCCATACTTCACTCTGCTGCCTGATTATCTTTCTACAGAAACATTCAGGGCATGTCATCCCCCATCTCAAGAATCTCCAGTAGTTGCGTATCCACCTCCATATCAAACAAAAACTCCACACTATTGGCTTCAAAGGTTTCCATCACCTTGCCCTTCTTACCTCACCTCTCTTCTCTCCTTTTGCATCTCAGCCCACGCACTCTGCTCCTCTGTTACTAACCTTCTCTGTGTGCCTCGTTCTTGCCTGTGCTGTCATTGACCCCTAGCCTATGTCCTGCCTCTGGCCTGGAACTCCCTCCTCAGATCTGCCAGACAATTATTCTTTCCATCTTCAAAGCCTTAATGAAGGTACATCTCATCTAAGGAAGCTCTCCAGCCTAAACTCCACTTCCTCGTCTCTCACTCCCTTCTGCGTCACCCCGACTTGCTCACTTTGCTCTTCCCTCATCCCCGCACCCCACAGCACTGATTTATATATCTGTAATTTTATTTATTTATGTTGATATCTCTCTCCCCTGCCTCTAGACTGAGGGCTCATTCTGAGTAGGGATTGTTTCCTTTTATTGCTCTGTTGTATTTTCCCAAGCGCATAGTACAGTGCTCTGCACATAGTAAGCGCTCAATAAATATGATTGAATGAGTGAAGGAATGAACATCTCTGCTTACCTTTAAATTCCGTTCTCCTTCAGGACTTTCAGTTTTTTAAAATCAACGACTGGGAAGCCTACTGGAAAAACCATGGGCATAGGAATCAGAGGGTGTGAGTTTTTATACTGGTGCTGCCACATGTCTCGTGTGTGACCTTGGGCAAGTCACTTAACTTCTCTGTGCCTCAGTTACTTCAGCTGCAAAATGGGGATTAAGACTGTGAATACCATGTGGACAAAGATTTTGTCCACCTGATTACTTTGTATGTACCCTAGCACTTAGAACAGTGCTTAACAAATACCACAGTTATTATTATTATCATCAATTCATCTGTTTACTTGAAAATTGATGCGAGATTTTAAAGTCTTTTGGTCACCAAAGAGATCAAAGCTATTTTAGTTCTGCATCCCTTCCTACTCTCCATCTACACCCACTACCTTGGAGAACTCATTCGCTCCCATGGCTTCAGCTACCATCTCTATGTGGATGATTCCCATTTCTACATCTCCAGCCTTGAACTCTCTCCTTTGCAGTCTCATATCTCCTCCTGCTTCCAGATCATCTGTACTGGGATGTCTTGGCAACACAGCATCATATCCAAAATAGAATTTCTTATCTTCCATTTCCTTCCCCTGACTTTCCCGTCACTGTACACATCATCACAAGCCCATTACTTTAGCACTGTCCTTGAGTCAACTTTCCCATTCAACCCATAAATCCTATGTCACCAAATCCTGTCTGTTCTATCTTCACAAAATTGATAAGATGCACCCTTTCCTCTCCACCTAAACTGCTACCACATTAATCCATACTTCATGCTGCTGCCCGGATTGTCTTTGTTGAGAAACGCTCTGGGCATGTTACTCCCCTCCTCAAAAATCTCTGGTGGCTACCTATCAATCTGCACATCAGGCAGAAACTCCTCACCCGGGGTTTCAAGGCTCTCCATCACCTCGCCCCCTCCTACCTCACCTCCCTTCTCTCCTTCTACAGCCCACCCCGCACCCTCCGCTCCTCTGCTGCTAATCTCCTCACCGTACCTCGTTCTCGCCTGTCCCCTCATCGACCCCTGGGCCATGTCATCCCCCGGGCCTGGAATGCCCTCCCTCTGCCCATCCGCCAAGCTAGCTCTCTTCCTCCCTTCAAGGCCCTACTGAGAGCTCACCTCCTCCAGGAGGCCTTCCCAGACTGAGCCCCTTCCTTCCTCTCCCCCTCGCCCACCTCTCCATCCCCCATCTTACCTCCTTCCCTTCCCCACAGCACCTGTATATTTGTATATATGTTTGTACTTATTTATTATTCTATTTATTTGTTTATTTATTTTACCTGTACATATCTATTCTATTTATTTTATTTTGTTAGTATGTTTGGTTTTGTTCTCTGTCTCCCCCTTTTAGACTGTGAGCCCACTGTTGGATAGGGACTGTCTCTATATGTTGCCAACTTGTACTTCCCAAGTGCTTAGTACAGTGCTCAATAAATACGAGCACACAGTAAGTGCTCAATAAATACGATTGATTAATCCAAGCACTTATCCTATCCTGCCATCACCATTTCATCAGCCTCCTCACTAACCCCCTGCTTCTTGTCTCTCCCTGCCTCAGTCCATATTTCTCTCTGCTGTATGGATTATTTTTCTACAAAACCTCTCAATTGATGCTTTCCACTGCTCAAGTGGTTGCCCACCCACCTCCACATCAAACAGAAACTCCTTCCCTCTCTTACCTCAGTGATTTCCTACTACAACCCAGCATGTTCACTTCGCTCCTCTAACACCATTCTACTCGCTGTACCTCGATCTCATCTATCTCACTACCAACTCCTTGCCAGTGTACTGCCCCTGGCCTGGAACTGCTTCCTCCTTCATCATATCCTTCAGAGAGTCACTCTCCTTACCTTCAAAGCCATATTAAAATCACATTGCCAAGAGGTCTTCCGTGACTAAGCTCTCATTTCACCTACTCCTTCTCCCTTCTGTATTACCCTTGCACTTGGATTTGTGCGCTTTATTCACCCAAACCTCAGCCCCCCAGCACTTACAGACAGATCTGTAATTTATTTTAATGTGTGCCTTCCTTCTAGACTGTCATCTCCTTATGGGCAGGAAAAATGTTTACCATCTCTGACATATTGTACTCTCTCAGGCTGTTAGTACAATGCTCTGCATACAGTAAGCACTCAGTAGATACAATTGATTGATTGTGATTGATACTTCACCTGTTCCTTGGGCATATCTTGGGTGGTGCATTAGATTGTCATAGTTTGATGAAGTGTTCTTTGGACAGTTCCTCTGAAGATGCAGTTAACTCCTTGACATTTAAAACATTCCTCCAAAAGGCCTTTCCTGACTAAGCCTTCATTTCCTCTATTTGCCCTCCTGTCTGCATTGCCTTGCAGTGGGCTTTGTACCCCTTAAACTTTTTAATAAGTTGCTTGTAGACAGGAAATGTGTCTGCCAATTCTAGCATTGTTGCCTCCCAACTGCTTAGTACAGTGCTCTGCGCTAAGTGCTCAATAAATACCACGGATGGATTGATAGACTCCTTCATTTTGAAATGAAGTTGCCTTTAATAATTTCTCCAGTTATCTGCTCCGGGGTCTCTTCTGGGGCTTGAAAATCTGACAAAAACTGTGGACAGAGTTTCCTTCCTCCAAGATCCATTTATTGTTCTCAGGCTAGGTGTGGAGGAGATGGGGGAGGGATTTCCTTAATGTGGCACCTAGCCAACATAATAGGGCCTTCAAGCCTTTGCTGAGGATGAGACATCAAACAACATACATGTAAGTTGTATCTCATGGGAGGCTGTGTTGTGAGATGACTTAGCCTGAGGTATGATGTCAAACAATACTAGATGTATCCCCAGGTTGGATGTTTCAGGAGTTGGTGGTAGCCTAGTCTAGATAAGGTATCATATGATAATGGCTGTATTCCCTGGACCGGATGAATGTGGTGTGGCTATTCCTTGGAATAGGTATTATTCCAAACGATTGCCTTCCCTTTGCCACCATTGCTAACATACATGTCCCAGCAGGCACAAATACAAGCATCTCATCAGATCTATCTTAAATTGATATTTGACAAGTAGATTATAATGAAGGATTTCAATGCCAGGGGTTGGCATCGCTGAAAGTTTGGAAATAAACGCTCTGGGCATGTTACCCCCCTTCTCAGAAATCTCCAGTGGTTGCCAGTCAACTTTCATTCATTCATTCAATTGTATTTATTGAGCCCTTATTGTGTGCAGAGCACTGTACTAAACGCTTGGTAAGTACAAGTTGGCAACATATAGAGACTGTTCCTACCCAACAGTGGGCTCACAGTCTAGAATGGGGAGACAGAGAACAAAACAAAGCATTAACAAAATAAAATAAATAGAATAAACATGTACAAATAAAATAAATAAATAGAATAATAAATACGTACAAACATATATACATATATACAGGTGCTGTGGGGAGGGGAAGGAGGTAAGGTGGGGGGATAGGGAGGGGGAGGAGGGGGAGAGGACAGAGGCAGCTCAGTCTGGGAAGGCCTCCTGGAGGAGGTGAACTCGCAGTAGGGCCTTGAAGGGAGGAAGAGAGCTACGCATCAAGCAAAAACTCCTCACTCTCGACTTCAAGGCTGTCCATCACCTCACCCCCTCCTACCTCACCTCCCTTTTCTCCTTCTACAGCCCAGCCTGCATCCTCTGCTGTTTTGCCGCTAACCTCCTCATTGTACCTTGTTCTCACCTGTCCCGCCATTGACCCCCAGCCCACGTCCTCCCCCTGGCCTGGAATGCCCTCCCTCTGCACATCCACCAAGCTAGCTCTCTTCCTCCTTTCAAAGCCCTATTGAGAGCTCATCTCCTCCAGGAGGCCTTCCCAGACTGAGCTCACTTTTTCCTCTCCTCCTCCCCATCCTCCTGCCCTACCTCCTTCCCCTCCTCACAGCACCTGTATATATATATTTGTGCAGATTTATTACTCTATTTATTTTACTTGTACATATTTACTATTCTATTAATTTTGTTAATGATGTACATCTAGCTTTATTTCTATTTGTTCTGATGACTTGACACCCGTCCACATGTTTTGTTTTGTTGTCTGTCTCCCCCTTCTAGACTGTAAGCCTGTTGTTAGATAGGGACCATCTCTATATGTTGCCAACTTGTACTTACCAAGTGCTTAGTACGGTGCTTTGCACACAGTAAGCACTCAATAAATGTGATTGAATGAACAAATGAATGGAAAACCATTGTGCCACAAGGGATCAGAAGGCTGACAAGCAGCGGTCTTTGTACTCCCTTAATAAAAGCCTCAAACATAAACTTGTAAGAACAGACATCCCATTACAGTGGAAAAAGCTCTTAAGGCTTTTACCCAGTACCAATATAGGATTTTAATGCAGGTATTTCTTACTGTGCTTTCTTACTTTGAGCTTAATTTGGTTTTGCAGAACAGGCAAAATTATCTTGACTCATATACCTCACGTGCTTCTCTCTTTCCCTATCCCCTAACCTTTGAAATATTTTGACTGATTGTATAGAGACTGAAACCACATTTCAACATCTAGTTGTTCTCTGTTTGCCATTAACTAATGGAACATCTATAGTAAGTTTCTGCAAGATGAATTTTTTGCAGATGTTATGTGTGAAAATAATTTGAAAATTAGATATGTATAGAAGTACACAAAAAAGTATTCAAAGCCCTTTATTGTCACGCTGGCACTGCTGTTTGTTCTTTTTGCTAGTCTTCTTTTTGTATTGTTTTGGTCAACTTGGGATTCTTGGAAGCACTAAAATGTAGCTCAGGGTACAATCAATGGCATAATGTCTTGGTGTAGCAGTAAGACTTGAATCAGTTGATCAATCAATGATATTTATTTGGTGCTTACTGTATGTAGAACCCTGTTCTAAATGCTTGGGAGAGTACAATATAAGTGAGATTAGCAGACACATTCCCTGTCTGTAATGAGCTTACATTCTATAAGATGAGCATACAGTCTAGAGGAGCTTAAAGGGATCACTACAGTTCTGTAGGGCATCAGTTGCTGAACTGCTTATTTTCCAATTGCCTCCATGCATCCAAAGTACCAAGGCCATGCATTAACTAGCTCCCAGAGATAGAAGACACCCACAGGAAGCTCCAAAGCAATATTACAGCAACAACCTTGGAGGAAGGCCCTCCCTTTAAGATCTATCCCTTTGAATGAATGAAATTTAGACTGAGCCTCTTGTGAGCAGAGAATTTGCCTATGAACTCCATTGTATTGTACTCTCCCAAGTGCTTAGTACAGTGCTCTGTGATCAGTAAGTGTTCAGTAAATACCATTGAGTGAATGAACAATGTTTGCTCCTCCAAGGAATGTTTATCAGGCAGATGTGAAGACTGGGGATGTGTTCATCTGAACAATGAAGACAATTTTTTGGAAAAAAGTTTCAGTGATCGTTTACTTGCAGCAAAGGAAATGATGCATTGGTAACACTTTTCACTTTTCAGCTCTTTCTGAACAGAAAGGAGGCCTGTGACATCAAGGTAAGAGAACATAGGGGGTCAGTGGTAGGCTGCCATGGCCAGTGAGGCCCAGGGCTAGCCTAGATGTAACCAAGGGTTTTTACTTCTCACGGAAGAAACTTCACAAAGTCCTATCATCCATACAACTAATCCACCCCTGCTGAATGGAGATGAATACTGAAAAGTATAATGAACCATGTGCACTGTGAAGTGTGGTTTGGTTTCAGACCCAAGTGCAACAAGGTTAACTAGATCTTCCCAATACGACAGATTCAGAAGTTAAGGGAGCAGTCCACAGACCTCTGTAATGGCTTCTTACACTTTACATTTGACAGTCGGAGGAGCCAGGGGTTATATTTCTGACTCCCCTTCCTCCCAAGTGGATGTGCCTCCTGCTCTGTAATGGGAGGCAGGGAGACTCAACCAGATCATGTTTTTAGTTAGAACTTCAAATCCATTGGATCATCCTTAGCTTTTAACCTTTTTTATGGTATTTGTGAAGCACTTACTCTGTCCCGGATGCTGTACTAAACAGTAGGGTAGATACAAGATAATCAGGCTGGATATAGTCCATATTCCACATAAGGCTCACAGTCTTAATCCCCATTTTATGGATGAGGTAACTGAGGCCCAGTAAACTTAAGTGACTTGCCCAAGCTCACACAGCAGACATGTGGCAGAGCCAGGATTAGAACCTAGGTTCTTCTGACTCCCAGACCTGTGTTTTATCTAAGTGTTTCTCTCTTGCTTTCCCTTTCCCTCTCTCTCTTTCCCTCCCCCCACCCCAAACATTACAGACTTCAGACTTGTGCCTTTCAGCGTATATCTTTGCAGATTGAATAGATCTAATTCCTTCACTCTGTCCTTATAATAAGACTTTTCCATTCCTGTGATATTCTCCAACTCTGTATGCTTCCCAAAACACGGAGTCCAAAACTTATTGTTGTGTTGTTCGATTATATTCTCCCAAGCGCTTCGTACAGTGCTTTGCTGTACTAATTAAATTTGAATGAATTGAATGAAATTCACCCACTAGTCCAGAAGCAGTGTGGCATAGTAGATAGAGCTCTGCCACTTCTCTGGTTTGTGACCTTGGGTGCCCTGTGTCTCAGTTATCTCACCTGCAAAATAAGGAATTTAGTACCTTTTTTCCTTTCCCTTTGACTGAGCCTCATGTTTGACAGGGACTATGATCAATCTTATTGTCTTGTAATAATAATAATAATAATAATAATGGCATTTCTTAAGTGCTTACTATGTTCGAAGCACATAGTTCTGTGTTCTAAGCACGGGGGTGGGGGGATGGGGATACAAGGTGATCAGGTTGTCCCACATGGGGCTCACAGTTTTAATCCCCATTTTACAGATGAGGTAACTGAGGCTCAGAGGAGTTAAGAGACTTGCCCAAGGTCACACAGCAGACATGTGGCAGAGCTGGGATTAGAACCCATGACCTCTGACTCCCAAACCTGTGTTCTTGCTGCTGAGCCATGCTGCTTCTCAATCCTGGTGCTTCGTACAATGCTGGGCCCATAGTAAGTGCTTAACAGGTACCACAGTTATTGTTATTAGTGCCACTAGGTCTTCTGCCACGATTTTCTTTCTGCTTAACTATCTGAGGTTGCTATGGTGGAGATGGAAATGGTGGAGATCGAATTGCTCCACGTTGTTTCTGAAATCCAAGTCATTGAATAATTGAATAGAAATAATGATGGAATAATAACAATATTAAGAAGAACAATAGAAATTTGTTATTATGTGCTTGTGTATGGAGACACAACCATGTGTCCTAGCTGTATCTACCCCAGTTTTCATTACAGTGCTTGGTACATAATAAGTATTTAAGGAATTACACAATTAATTAATGCTTTATAATAATAATAATAATAATAATGATGATGGCATTTGTTAAGCACTTAATATGTGCCAAGCAGTGTTCTCAGTGCTGAATGTGCCAAGCACTGTTCTAAACACTCCTCTACCTGCTCCAGTGCCACCATCTTTGTTTGAGGGCCAGAAGCTCCCTTCACCAGGTATACACACCCAGCACTTAGAACAGTGCTTGGCACATAGTAAGTGTTTAACAAAAACCATCCTTATTATTATGATTAAACTGTAAGCTTTTGAGGGCAGACACGCCTGGGACAGTAATACTAGTAAGAGCTCAATAAATACAATTGATTGAATGAATGAATGAATGAATGAATGAATGAATGAATGAATGAATGAATGAATACTAATATTAATAACCGTGGTGTTTGTTAAGCATTTACTATATGTCAAGCACTGAACTAAGCCGTGGGGTCGATGTAAGAGAATCAGGTCTCATATGACTGAGTAAGAGGGAGAACAGTTATACTGATAGCTCACTTCCTCCAGGAGGCCTTCCCAGACTGAGCCCCTTCCTTCCTCTCCCCCTCCTCCCCCTCCCTATCCCACCCACCTTACCTTCTTCCCCTCCCCACAGCACCTGTATATATGTTTGTACATCTTTATTACTCTATTTATTTTACTTGTACGTATTTACTAATCTATTTATTTTATTTTGTTAATATGTTTTGTTGTCTGTCTTCCCCTTCTAGACTGTGAGCCCGCTGTTGGGTAGGGACCATCTCTATATGTTGCCAACCTGTACTTCTCAAGCGCTTAGTACAGTGCTCTGCATACAGTAAGTGCTCAATAAATACGATTGAATGAATGAATGAATGAATGAATTACTCTCCTTTTTGAAGATTAGGGAACTGAGTTAAGTGACATGCCCAAGGTCACACAGCAGGCAAGTGGTGGAGTTGGGTTCAGAACCCATGTCTTCTGACTCCCAGGCCTGTATTTATTCCACTAGGTCACATTGCTTTTCT
The DNA here is from genome assembly GCF_015852505.1 of Tachyglossus aculeatus. Taxonomy (NCBI): domain Eukaryota; kingdom Metazoa; phylum Chordata; class Mammalia; order Monotremata; family Tachyglossidae; genus Tachyglossus; species Tachyglossus aculeatus. The sequence continues at coordinate 3,307,357 of NC_052094.1, read as the reverse complement.
TAGTTAATTCTTTACTCACTCATGTTGTACCTAGTACATCATCTTCTCTTTCTTAAGAGCCTTTGCTGGACGTATCTTCCATGACATTGTCCTCCTCTGGGGTCTCTGGATTCATTCTTGTGTCCTGTGGAAACAATCACAATGTCACTTTCTCACTATTCCTCCCCCACCTTCCCTTTCCTTCCCCTCCTTTGAAGTCCATATTATTCACCTCTACCACCCCCTCCAGATTCTTGTAGCCGTCATCTACCACCCCCCAGGTCCCACCTCCAACTACTTCAACCATGCTGACCTCTTTCTCACCTGCCTTCTCTCCTTTTCCTTGCCCACTGTGATCCTCGGAGACTTCAACATCCAGATGGATGTCTCTGGTGACTCCTGCTGCCCGCCTTCTATCTCTCCTTGTTGCTACCAACCTCCTGCTCCACCACACCCTGTCCACTCACCAACTTGGTCACACACTCTACCTAATCATCTCCTACTGCTGCACTACCTCCACCCTCGCCAACTCTGAAATCCCTCTCACTGATCATAAGTTTCTTACCTGCATCCTCACACACACTACTCTCCCCTGTAAATCTATATTACTACCCCATAAAGACCTCCGCTCTCTCGACCCCATCCATCTCTCTCAGCACATCACACCCCACCTCGTCTCCCTATCCTCTCTACCCACTCGTGACGACCAGATTACTGCTCTCAACTCCACCCTCTCTACTCAACTCAACTCACTCGCTCCCCTTTCCCTTCATCAGTCTTGCACCACTGACCCACAACCTTGGATCACTGCCGCTGTCTGCCTCCTTCGCTCTTATGCTTGAGCTGCTGAATGCTGCTGGCGAAAGTCTAAATACCAAGCCAACATAGTTCACTTTAAATTTATCCTTTCCTGCCTTAACCCTTCCCTCTCCTCTCCCAGGCAAAACTATTTTTCTTCCCTTATTGACACCCATGCCCATCACCCCTGTCAGCTGTTCCGGACTCCCTCCTCAGGCCCCTTGTTCCTCCCCCTCCTCCATCCCTCACCCCCAGTGATCTGGCCTCCTACTTCATTAGTAAAATTAACACCATCAGGTCTGAGCTCCCCAAAGTCATCCTTTTACCCTCTCTATCCCCCCTGGCTCTCAACCCTCTCCACTACTCTCCCATCCTTCCCAGCAGTATCTTCAGATAAGATCTCCTCCCTCCTCTCAAGTGCCACCCTATTCACCTATGCTTTGGACCCCATTCCCTGTCATCTTATAAAAACTCTCACCCCTTCCTTCCTCCCCTCCTTAACTTCCATCTTCAACTGCTCATTCTCCAATGGTTTCCTTCCCTCTGCCTTCAAACATGCCCACATCTCCCCCATCCTAAAACAACCTTCTCTTGGCCCCACTGCCCCCTCCAGTTATTGCCCTATCTCCCTCCTACCCTTCCTTTCCAAACTCCTAGAATGAATCATCTACATTCGCTGCCTCGAATTCAACTCCAACTCTATCCTAGACCCCCTCCAATCTGGCTTCTGTCCCCTACACTCTACCAAAACTGCACTCTCAAAGGTGACCAGTGACCTCCTTCTTGCCAAATGCAATGGCTGCTACTCTGTCCTAATCCTCTTCCACCTCTCAGCTGCCTTCAACATTGTGGACCACCCCCTTCTCCTCAACAAGCTGTCCAACCTCGGATTCACAGACTCCATCCTCTCTTGGTTCTTCTCATCTCTCTGGCCATTCATTCTCAGACTCCTTTGCAGGTTCCTCCTCCCCCTCCCATCCCCTTACTGTAGGGGTTCCTCAAGGGTCAGTTCTTGGTTCCCTGCTGTTCTCTATCTATACTCACTCCCTTGGTGAACTCATTCACTCCCACAGCTTCAAGTATCATCTGTACTCTGATGACACCCAAATCTGCATCTCCATCCAGTTCTGTTTCCCTCCCTCCAGGCTTGTATCTCCTCCTGCCTTCAGGACATTTCCATCTGGATGTCTGCCCGCCATCTAAAACTCAACATGTCTAAGACTGAGCTCCTTATCTTCCCTCCGAAACCCTGTCGTCTCCTTGACTTTCCTGTCACTGTCCTGTCACTACCATCCTTCTCGTCTCACAAGCCCTCAACCTTGGTGTCATCCTTGATTCACCCCACATATCCAATCCATCACCACAATCTTCCAGTCTCACCTTCGCAACATTACCAAGATCTGCCCTTTCCTCTCCATCCAAACCGCTACCTTGCTGGTTCAATGTTTCATCCTATCCCAACTGGATTACTGCATCAGCCTCTTTTCTGATCTTCCATCCTTGTCTCTCCCCACTTCAGCCTATACTTCACTCTGCTGCCTGGATTATATGTTTACAGAAATGCTCTGGGCATGTCATTCCCCTCCTCAAAAATCTCAGTGGTTGTTTGTCAACCTTCGAATCAAGCAAAAACTCCTCACTCTTGGCTTCAAGGCCCTCATCTCGCCCCCCTCCTACCCCACCTCCCTTTCTGTCATTCTACAGCCCAGCCCATGGACTCTGCTCCTCTGCTGCTAACCTCATCACTGTGCCTTGTTCTTGCCTGTCCTGCCATTGACCCCTGGCCCATATCCATCCTCTGGCCTGGAACGCCCTTGCTGTAGACTTCCGCCAAACTAGCTCTCTTCCTCCCTTCAAAGCCCTACGAGAGCTCACCTCCTCCAGGAGGCCTTCTCAAACTGAGCACCCCCTTTCTCCTCCCCTCTTCCTCTCCCCACAGCACTTGTATATATTTCTACATATTACTCTATTTTATCTGTACATACCTACTATATTTTATTAATGATACATATATAGCTATAATTCTATTTATTCTGATAGTATTGACACCTGTCTACTTGTTTTGTTTTTGTTGTCTGTTTCCCCCTTCTAGTCTGTGAGCCTGTTGTTCGGTAGGGACCATCTCTATATGTTGCTGATTTGTACTTCCCAAGCACTTAGTTCAGTGCTCTGCACTCAGTAAGCACTCAATAAATATGATTGATTGAATGAATGAATGAACGTCCTTGGTCTGCATTGCCCTTCATTTCTTTCACTGACATATCTCATTCATTTCCACAATTTAACTATTTTCCAGGAAAACCTTAATCTGGCATACTTGGGGAAACAGGTGCCAGTAAGCAAAAAACACCCAAGAGTTACAGTTGCTTCTCAGTCTCCTTTTTTGGTTCCTCCTCCACTTCCCACCCCCAAACTTAGTGTCACCTGAGACTCTGTTCTGGGTCCCCTTCTTTTCTCACTTTTCATTTAGTCCTTTGGGGAGCTCCTCCACTCACATGGCTTCAGCTACACTTCTGACATGGCTTCAGCTACACTTCTGCAACTATCACTCACGTGGCTTCAGCTACCACCCAAATTTACACCATTAGCCCTGTCCTTTCACCTTCTCTGCAATCTCACATACCTGAACTACCTTCCCTTGGTGACCAAATTGATTCTTTCAACACCACTCTCTCTATTGAACTCAACTCACTTGCTTCCTTATACCTTAGTTGTTCTTGTGCCACTGTTCCACAACCCTGGATCACTTCCACAGTCCACCTCCTTTGCGCTTGTGCACAAGCCACAGTGAGGTGCTGGTGGAAATATAGATATCTGGGTGACTTTGTCCACTTCAAGTTTATCCTCTTGTGCTTTAACTCTTCCCTCTCCTCTGCCCAGTAAAATTATTTCTCCATTCCTTATTGACACCTGTACTCATCACCCTAGCCAATCTCCCCCTTTAGACTGCAAGCTCATTGTGCAGAGGGAATATGTCTGCTGTGTTGTATTCTTGCAAGTGTTTAGTACAGTACTGTGCAAACGACTAGCTCTCAACAAATACAATTGAATGAATGAATGAAAGAGTTCCACAGACTTCCCAGTTGATCTCCTGTTCTCAAGGAGCTTACAGTTAAGTGGGGGAAACAGACAATGAATAAACATCAGAAAAGTAGCGTGCTTCTCTGATGCAGCATGGCCTAGTGGATAGATCATGGGCCAGAAGGACCTTGGTTTCTCATCCCAGTTCTGCTGTGTCACCTTGGGTAAGTCATTTCACATCTCTGCACCTCAATCCCCTTATCTGTAAAACGGGGATTAATACTGTGAGCCCAATTTGGGACATGAACTGTATCCAACCTGATTATACTTTGTCTTCTGTAGCACTTAATACAGTGCCTGGTACATAGTAAATGCTATTAAAAAATCATTATCCTGCTGTAAATGAATATTCTTCATAATGGACCCCAGCCCTCCCTACCTAATTGCTCATGGTACCCAGTGTCCCAGGGAACATAGCTGGCAGGGACAAGAAAGTCTGAGCAAACTACTCACAGCCTAATCAGTTCTTTAACATCCAGTCCCACCTTCCCTTAGTTTCCATGATTGGACTGAGGTTCTCTGCTCAATTTTCACAGCCAGACACCATCACACTCACTTCTCCCAGAGCATGTGTTTTCCCTCTGCATTTTGACCAGAGAGTGGCTACAGAATCAGGGAGCTTAGTGTGGTGTTGGAAGATACAGTTTAATTTTTTTAATGGTATTTAAGCAGTTACTGTATGCCAGGCACTGTTATAAATGCTGAAGTAGACATAAAGTAATAAGGTTGGACAGAGTCCATGTCCCATATAGGGTTTACAGGCTTAATCCACATGTTACAGATGAAGTAACTGAGGCACAGAGAAGTAAAGTGACTTGTCCAAGATCATACGGTAGACAAGTAGCAGAGTAAGTGCTTAACAAATGCCATCATCATCAACCCAGGTCCTTCTGACTCCCTGACCTGTGCTATATCCACTGGATTATGCTGTTTCTGTATTCACGCATTGGGCGCTGCACCCAATAAGTGCTACAATGCCGTAACTGAGGAGTTCTGTGAGAAGAACCTCTGACTGTACACTAGAGTTAAAAGACAAATTTCCTGCCCTCTAGTCTAATTGTTGAGGCAGGTACAAAGGTATTTATAGATATAGGAAAAAGACAGTGGAAAGGTAGATTAATAAATAAATAACTGCCTGAGTAGTAGAGAACATAAATTGGAGGTATAAAGATTTTTCAGATGGATGCATCTATGTAAGTAGTTTGAAACAGTGAACTGGAGAGAAGAAAATCAATCAAGGAACAGCTCTTGAAGGAGGTGGAAAGATAATTATGATAAGAAGTCAAGCACTGGCCAAAGTATTTGGGTAGATAAAAGTTAATCAGGGTAGATCCTGTCGTGTTCCATATGGGGCTCCCAGTTGGCAGCCCCATAGTAAAGCACAAATAGGCAGGAGTACGAGTATTGAATCTCCATCTTGAGGCACAGAGAAGTTAAATGTCTTGCCCAAGGTCACAAAGCAGACAAGTGATGGAGCTGGGTATAGAAACCTGGTCCTCTGACTCCCAGATCCCTGCTCTTTTCACTAGGCTATGCTGTTCCTCATTTCAGGAAGACTTTGAAATTGGAGAGAGCTGTGCCCTGGAGTATATGAAGGGAGAAATATTTCCTGAGAGCAGGGAAGACACGAGGAAGGCACCAGATGCAGGAGAGTTGAGAGTGGAACCATGAAAAGGTTTGCTTTGGGCATTTCACCTGGGTTCCCTGTCCCAAATTCTTTTCTTTAGCCTTGTGTATTGAGCTCTGCCTCTTTGCCTTGATGATTCATCACAACCTCAAAGTGAAGTATAGATCTTTCCTCTCACACATTCCTTTTATTTCCAGCCATATGCTCTCAGCATCACTTTTGACTCCTCTCCTTTGGTTTCCAACAGATGCAGACTTGCTGGATTGTGTTCCTTCTCTCTCTTCAACAACTCAGGAATTCATTCATTCATTCATTCAATCAGTCATATTTATTGAGTGCTTACTGAGTGCAATGTACTAAGTGCTTGGGAAGTATAAGTCGGCAACATATAGAGATGGTCCTTACCCAACAACCGGCTCACAGGCTAGAAGGGGGAGACAGACAACAAAACAAAACATGTAGACAGGTGTCAAAATCATCAGAACAAATAGAATTAAAGCTATATGTACATCATTAACAAAATAAATAGAATAGTAAATATGTACAAGTAAAATAAATAGAGTAATAAATCTGTACATATATATACAAGTGCTGTGGGGAGGGGTAGCTGGTAGGGCAAAGGGGATGGGAAGGATCAGAGGAAAAAGGAGTTTCAGTCTGGGAAGGCCTCCTGGAGGAGGTGAGCTCTCAGTAGGGCTTTGAAGGGAGGAAGAGATCTAGCCTGGAGGATGTGTGGAGGGAGGGCATTCCAGGCCAGGGGAAGGTCGTGGGCTGGGGGTTGACGATGGGACAGGCAAGAATGAGGCACAGTGAGGTTAGCTGCAGAGGAGCGGATCCTAAAGCTAAATCCTTAGTAATAATAATGACATTCATTAAGCGCTTACTATATAATAATAATAATAATTTTGATATTTGTTAAGCACTTACTATGTGCCAAGCACTGTTCTAAGCACTGGGGAATATACAAGGTAATCAGGTTGTCCCACATGGGGCTCACAGTGTTAATTCCCAATTTCCAGATGAGGTAACTGAAGCAAAGAGAAATTAAATGACCCCTGACTCCCAAGCCCACATTCTTTCCACTGAGCCAAGATGCTTTTATGTCAAGCACTGTTCTAAGTGCTGGGGTACATACAAGTAAATCAGGTTAGGCACAGTCCCTGTCCCACATGGGGTTCACAGTCTAATCCCCATTTTACAGATGAGGTAACTGAGGCACAGAGAAGTTAAGGGACTTCCCCAAGGTCACACAGCAGACAAGTGGCAGGGCTGGGTTTAGAACCCAGGTCCTTCCAGAGCTCTTAGTCCTATGCTCTATCCAGTAGGTCATTGTTGATGTTTTGGGCAAATTTTGGATGGAATATGACCATTTTTTATCACCTTCAACTTCTTTCAAGCAATGAGTAGTATTCATTGAATATTTACTGTGTATAGAGCACTATATTAAATGCTTGGAAAAATAATACAGTAGAGTTGGTAAACACAATCCCTGCCCATAAGGAGTCTACAGTCTACAGGGGGATACATGCTTTAAATTATTGATAGGGAAACTTAAGTCTAAGGATATGTACATAAGTGCTGTGGGGCCGGAATCGGTATCAAAATGATTAAGTGGTACACAGCCAAGTATATAGGCGGCACAAAGAGGAGGGTGGACATTAACCATCTAAATCATCTCTCTTGCTGTTTTATCCACATCATTAGTACAATGAAGAACAATATATATCTTTCAAATTCTAGAGACACCAACTGATGGTGAAATTCACCCATGAGTATGTGAGTTTTCATCTTTGCTACAGGTTATACAAGTGCGGTGGGGAGGGGAAGCAGGTACGGCGGGGGGATGGGGAGGAGGAGAGGAAAAAGGGGGCTCAGGCTGGAAAGACCTGTATTATGCATATAATTCCTTTTCATATTTTCAAAGGGCTCCATTTTTTTCTTTACTCTGAACCCTCATCACCCATTCACTTATAATAATAATAATAATGATGGCATTCCTCTTTCATAGCTGCCTTTATAAATTAGATTGAAATTTAAATTGTGAATTTTAATTTATAATCCATTGGATACTGAATTCTTTTTGGACAAGGAATGTGTCCTATGTTCTTGTGTGCCAGGACTCTAACATTTTGTTCCCAAGAGGCCATTTCTTCATCTTCCTCTTTCCTTGCAATCGTGACTGATTCCTAAATTGAGAAAACAGATCTGGTGTGGCTGCCTAACCCCCTTGTGACAAAGACCCAGAATTTTACATTTTTACATATCAGCTGCTGCCTGCCTTCATACCAACCCAGCCTCTGTTTTTTATTAAATATTGGCCTCTTCACCATTTAGAACCCAAGTATCTGCTCACAATTCAACAATCTCATCAGGGAATCACTGGATTAAGCAGTTACTGCTGGTGATTACCTCACCTACAATTTCTAAACTTCCCTGACCTCACCAGGACTCCTCTATCCACACCCTTTAGTCAGCCCATCCCAGTCCTCCCCTCCCAACACAGCCATTCCCCCCTCCTCTGTCCAACCCCTTCGCACCCCTTGCACCATTCCCACCCCTCTCTCTTGCCCCATCCCTGTCATCCTGTCCCAGGGCCGCCCTTCATTCCCCTCCCTCTGCTCCAGCTCCCATCAATTCACTCCCATCCAACCCCTCCATACCCCTTGCGCTGTCTCCTCCCCTCCTTTCCCCACCCCCTTCCCCACCCAGCCTCAGCCAGGTGTGACCTGTTAAATCCCTGGTTCATCATGGGGAGGCTTCCCTTCATCCTTGTTCCTGACCCATTCATTTATTCAGTCGTTTTTACTGAGCAATTTCTGTGTGCAGAGCACTGTACTAAGAGCTTGGAAAGTACAGTACAGAATGAAGAGAAACAATCCCTGCCCACAACAGGCTTACAATCTAGGGTGGCGGTGGGGGGAAGCATAAGTTTAAATAAATAGAATTATAGAAGTAGCCATATATACATAACTGTTGTGAGGTGGGGAGCGGGAGGAAGAGCAAAGGGAGCAGAGTCGAGATTCATTCAATTGTATTTATTGAGCACTTACTGTGTGCAGAGCACTGTAGTAAGCACTTGGGAAGTACAAGTTGGCAACATATAGAGATGGTCCCTACCCAACATCAGGTTCACAGTCTAGAAGGGGGAGATAGACAACAAAACAAAACATGTGGACAGGTGTCAAGTCATCAGAACAAATAGAATTAAAGCTAAATGTACATCATTAACAAAATAAATAGAATAGTAAATATGTACAAGTAAAATAAATAGAGCAGTCTGTACAAACATATATACAGGTGCTATGGGGAGGGGAAGGAAGTAGGGCAGGGGGATGGGAGGAGGAGAGGAGAAAAGGGGGCTGAGTCTGGGAAGGCCTCTTGGAAGAGGTGAGCTCTCATTAGGACTTTTTGAAGGGAGGAAGAGAGCTAGCTTGGGAATGTGTGGAGGGAGGGCATTCCAGGCCAGGGGGTGGACATGGCCCAGGGGTCCAAGGCGGGACAGGCGAGAACAAGATACAGAGAGGAGGTTAGCGGCAGAGTAGCGGAGGGTGCGGGCCGGGCTGTAGAAGGAGAGAAGGGAGGTGAGGTAGGAGGGGCGAGGTGATGGAGAGCCTTGAAGCCGAGAATCAGGAGTTTTTGCTTGATGCGTAGGTTGACAGGCAGCCACTGGAGCGCTTAGTACAGTGCTCTGCACATAGTAAGCTCTAAATAAATATGATTGATTGATTTTGAGGAGGGGAGTAACATTCCTAAAGCGTTTCTGAACAAAGATGATCTGGGCAGCAGCATGGGGCGAGACAGGAGGATGAATGATCAGAGAGGAGGCTGATATAGTAATCCTGTCGGGGTAAGATGAGAGATTGAACCAGCAAGGTAGTGGTTTGGGTGGAGAGGAAACGGAGGATCTTGATGATGTTGTGGAGGTGAGACCGGCAGGTTTTGGTGACAGATTGCGTGTGAGGAGAGAATGAGAGAGCAGAAGCAGGGATGACACGAAGGTTGTGGGCTTGTGAGACAGAAAGGATGGTAGTGCCGTCTACAGTGACGGGAACGTCAGAGATAGGGCAGGGTTTGGGAGGGTGATGAGGAGTTCAGTCTTGGACATACTGAGTTTTAGTTGGTGGGCAGACATCCAGATGGAGATGTCCTGGAGGCAGGAAGAGACTCGAGCCTGAAGGGAGGGAGAGAGAGCAGGGTCAGAGATGTAGATTTGGGTGTCAAATGTACCCTTTGACACCCTTGGGTGTCAGGTTTCTTCACCCTTATTGACAGCCCTACCCATTGTTCTCTCCATTTGTTCCAGAGGTTAACTCCCTCCTCAAACCTCCTACCCACCCGCCTTCCTCATTTCTTGCCCCTAGTGACCTGGCCACCTCCGTTATTGAGATGACATGGAAGGGAGAGGGAGCTGAGGAAATGGGGGCTTAGTCTGGGAAGACCTTTTGAATGAGGTGCCCTTTCATTAGGGCTTTGAAAGGAGGAAGAGTGATTATTTGGCAGACTTGAGGAGGGAGGGTGTTCCAACCAGAGGTAGAATGTGGGCCGGAGTCAGCAGCGAGACAGGCAAGATCGAGGCCTGGGTTGAAGAAGGAGAGGAGGTGATGGAGAGTTTTAAAGCCAATAGTGAGGAGTTTTTGTTTGATATGGAGGTTGATAGGCAACCACTGGAGATTTTTGAGGAGTGGGGTGACATGCCCAGAATATTTCTTTAGAAAGATAACCCTATCTATGCTCCTCCTCACCATCAGTGAAACTTGGTTCTCCTCAGATGACACCACCTCCTCTGCCACTCTCTCTAGGGGGGCCTTATTTTTACTCACTCCCCCAGACTCACTGGGCAAGGAAGAGGTGGTGACTTCCTTCTCATGCCCCAGTGCCACTTTTACACCATTTCATCTCCCAAACTCCTTTCTTTCCCTTACTTCCAAGCCCTTATCATCAACCTCTACCACCCATTCCAAAGTCTAGGACCCCAGCCCTATCACTGACTTTCTGAACCCAGTTGATCCCTTTTTCACATTCCTTCCCTCTTTTTCCATCTCTACATTGATCCTTTGGGACTTCAGTATCCACCAGATGTTCCTGATGACTCTTCTGCTGCCTGCTTTCTATCACTTCTTAAATCCACTGACCTTCTGTTCCACTCCACTTAATCCACTCACCAACTTGGACACACACTCGATCACATCATTTTTAGCTACTGCACAAGTCTCTACCCTCACCAACTCTGAAATCCCTGTAACCACAACCTCCACCCCACAAATCTGTGCTGTTCAAGGAGTCTTATACTTCTTTAACCGCATTCAACTTTCCCAACTCATCACGTCCTTTTAGTCTCCATACCCAAACTCCCTTCCCTTGATGACCAAATTGACGTTCTCAACACCACCTCTCTACTGAACTCACTAACTCCTCTATTGCTTCACCAATCTCATACCACTAACACACAACCCTGGGTCACCTCCACAGTCTGCATTCCTATGCATGAACTGCAGGTGGAAATCTAGGTCTCAGGCCAAACCCATCCACTTCGAGTTTATCCATACATGCTTTAATTCTGCCCTCTCCTCTGCCTGGAAAAGTAATTTCTCCACCCGTATTGACAGCCCTACCCATTGTTCTCTCCATTTGTTCCAGAGGTTTAACTCCCTCCTCAAACCTCCTACCCATCCGCCTTCCTCATTTCTTGCCCCTAGTGACCTGGCATTCTCTGTTGAGAAAATTGGAACTACCAAGCATGATCTCCCTAAAATCTCCCTTGCCCCTCCCCTGTCCCTCCCTCATTCTGTCGTCCTTCAACTCTCCCATCTTTCCCAGCAATATCTCAAGAGGAGATCTCCTTCCTTCTCTCAAACTCTACCCACTCCACCCACGCATCAGATCCCGTCCCTTCCCGCCTTATCAAAACACTTGCCTCATCTTTCTTCCCTCCCTAACTGCCATCTTCAACTCTTCGCTTTCCACTGGTTTCTTCCCTACTGCTTTCAAATATGTTTATGTCTTCCCTATTCTAAAAATCTCCTCCCTTATCGCCCATCTTCCTCCTACTATTCATCTTGAAACTACTCCATTCTAGTCCTCCTCAATCTGGTAGTTATCTTTGACACTGGCAACCATGCCTATCTCCCAGAAATATTATCCAACTTCAGCTTCACTGACACCACCCTGTCCTGGTTCTCCTTCTATCTATTTGGCAGCTCATTCTCAGTCTCTTTCCTCTGCCTCCCAGCCCCAAATTGTGGGTGTCTCTCAAGGTTCTTGTCTGGATCCCCTTCTATTCTCCAACTACCTCCACTCCCTTCGAGAACTCATTAGCTCTCATGGCTTGAACTACCACCTCTATATGGATGATTCCCAAATGTACATCTCCAGCCCTGATCTGTCTGTGTCTCTGCAGTTTTGCATTTCCTCCTGCCTCCAAGACGTCTCTTACTTGGATGTCCTCTTGTCACCTCAAGCTTAACAAGTCAAAAACAGAATCTTTATCTTCACACCCAAACCCTGTCCTTCCCCTGACTTCCCCATCTCTGTAGACAACACCACCATCCTTCTGGTTTCACAAGCCTGTAACCTTGGCATTATCCTTGTTATAATGCCCCATTTAACATCCATACCTGAACTACCTTCCCTTGATGACCAGATTGACCCCCTCCACACCACTCTTTGTACTTAACTCAATGCAGTTGCTCCCCTGTCCCTTCATCAGTTTTGTACCCGTAACACACAATTCTGGATCACCTCCACCGTCCTCTTCCTTTGTTCCTGTGTACAAGCCACAGAGCTCTGCTGGCAGAAATCTAAATATCAGGCCAACTATGTTTGCCTCAAGTTCATCCTTGCATGCTTTAACTCTGCCCTGTCCTCTGCCTGGCAAAATTATTTCCACATTTTTCCTGACACCCATGTGTGTTGCCCTCACCAGCCGTTCCAGATGCTTAATTCCTTCCTCAAAACCTCTCCCTGCTACTTCCTTCATCCTTGACTCCTTTCTTATTCAACCCACGTTTTCCATCTATCACTAAATTCTGACAGTTCAACCTTTACCACAGTACTAAAGTCTGCCATTATATGTTGCCAGCTTGTACTTCCCAAGCACTTAGTACAGTGCTCTGCACACAGTAAGCACTCAATAAATACGATTGAATGAATGAATGAATGAATGCCCTTTCCTCTCTATCCAAACTGCTCCATGTTAGTTTGAGCACTTAACGTATCCCACTATGATTACGGTATTAGCCTGCTTGCTGATTTTCCAGCCTTCTGTCACTCCCCAATCCAATACATACTCTACTCTGCTGCCCAGGTCATTGGAGATGATGGTGTAATGGATAGAGAACAGGCTCGAGAGTCAGAAGGTTATGAGTTCTAATCCTGGCTCTGTTACTGGTCTGCTGTTTGACCTTGAGCAAGTCACTTCAGTTCTCTGGGCCTCAGTTACCTCAGCTGTAAAATGAGGATTGAGCCTGTAAGCCCCACTTGGGACAGGTTAACTACCCTGGTATCTACCTCATGCTTACTATAGTGCCTGGCACATAGTAAATGCTTAACAAGTACCATAATAATAATAATTATTATTCTTATTACTCTGATTCTCTAAGAAAACATTCATCATCATCATCAATCGTATTTATTGAGCACTTACTGTGTGCAGAGCACTGTACTAAGTGCTTGGGAAGAACAAGTTGGCAACATATAGAGACAGTCCCTACCCAACAGTGGGCTCACAGTCTAAAAGGGGGAGACAGAGAACAAAACCAAACATACTAACAAAATAAAATAAATAGAATAGATATGTACAAGTAAAATAAATAAATAAATAAATAGAGTAATAAATATGTACAAACATATATACATATATACTGGTGCTGTGGGGAAGGGAAGGAGGTAAGATGGGGATGAAGAGGGGGACGAGGAGGAGAGGAAGGAAGGGGCTCAGTCTGGGAAGGCCTCCTGGAGTAGGTGAGCTCTCAGTAGGGCCTTGAAGGGAGGAAGAGAGTCCATGTTTCCCCACTTCCCACTCCCCACGAATGGCTCAGTGGAAAGAGCACGGGCTTGGAAGTCAGAGGTTATATATGGGTTCTCATCCCAGCTCCGCCGCTTGTCAGCTGTGCGATTTTGGACAAGTCACTTAACTTCTCTGTGCCTCAGTTACCTTATCTGTAAAATGGGAATTGACAGGGTGCTTAGAACAGTGCTTTGCATATAATAAGCACTTAACAAATACCAACATTATTATTATTATTATTATTTAAAACACCCAATCACCTTTCCCCCTCCTACCTCACCTTATTACTCTCCTACTATAACTCAGCCCACATACTTCACTTTTCCTCTCACTGTACCTTGATTTCATCTGTCTCTTCACCGACCACATCCTGCCTCCGGCCTGAAACACCCTCCCTCCTCAAGTCCAGCAGACTCTCCACTTCTTTCAAAGCCTCACAGAAGGCACATCTCATCCAAAATAACTTCCCCGTCTAAACACTCCTTTCCTCTTCTCCCACTGTCTTCTGCATCACCTCGATTTGCCTCCTTTATTTATCCTCCCATCCTAGCCCCATGGGACTTAAGTACTTATCCATAATTTTATTTATTTATATTGTTGTCTGTCTCCCCCTCTAGGCTGTAAACTCACTCTGTGTGTATGTTATATTGTACTCACTCAAATGTTTAGTACAGTGCTCTGAACAAAGTAAACACTCAATAAATATGATTGATTGACCATACTTTCAAAATACTTAGTGCAGTGCATTGCACCCATTGGATGCTCAATCAGGCTATTATTGCAACTATTTCTTTTACAATTCTATTCCCTTGTTGTTACTTAATTCTAAATTAACCTTGCACTCACAGCGGTCATGCCACCATCCTATCTCTTCCTGCCTTGACTGTTGCGTCAGCCTCCTCGCTTACCTGTCTGTCTGCTGTCTTTCCCCACTGGGGTCTGTACTTCAACCTCTGCCTTGATCGTTTTTCTAAAAAATAATGTTCAGTCCTTGTTTTCCCATTCCTCAAGAACCTACCATGGTTACCCATCACACTCCACGTCAAACAGAAACTCCTTACCATTGGGTTAAAGCACTCAGTCACCTTGCCCCCTACTACCTTACCTCCCCTGATTTTCTACTAGGATCCAGCACACTCACTTCACTCCTGTAGTTCCAGCTTACTCACTGCACTCTCATCTGTCTCTTTACCGACCCATGTTCATGTCTTGTCTCTAGCCTGGAATCTCCTCCCTTTTCATATCTTATAGGTCATCACTCTCCCCATCTTCAAAGACATTTTGAAATCACATCACTTTCCAAGAAGTCTTCCTCAACTAAGTTGTCATTAGAGAAGCAGAGTGGCTAGAGAAGCAGAGTGGCTCAATGGAAAGAGCACGGGCTTTGGAGTCAAGGGTCGTGGGTTCAAACCCCGGCACTGCCAATTGTCAACTGTGTGACTTTGGACAAGTCACTTAACTTCTCTGGGCCCCAGTTACCTCATCTGTAAAATGGGGATTAAGACTGTTAGCACCCTGTGGGACAACCTGATCACCTTGTAACCTCCCCAGCCCTTAGAACAGTGCTTTGCACATAGTAAGTGCTTAACAAATGCCATCATCATTATTATTATTATTCCCTAGCTCCATCTCCCTTCTGCATTGCCCTTGCACTTGGATTTGTAACCTTTATGCACTTCATATTTACCCCTTCCTCAGTCTGACAGCACTTGTGTAAATTTCCATAATTAATTTTAATGTCCGTCTTCCCCGGTAGACTATAAATTCCTTGTTGAGAAGAGAACATGTCTGCCAACTGTGGTGTATTGTGTTTTCTCCAAGTGCTTAGCACAGTGTGCTGCACACAGTAAGTAGTAGGTTAATCTGATTGACTGATCAGATTTAAAGTCTACATCAGTACTGACTTCTTCCAGACAGCTTATTTTCAGTAATCTCAGATTGACCACAGGGTAAATGGAGGTGTAAAAATACATCACAGCTAAAATTGAGCAATGAAGATTACTTACTAATATTTGAAAAATAAATTGCTTCTCACCTCCTGTGCATGTGAACTCAATGATAACAGAGGCTAAATATTTACATGCTTTATAACTTCTGTAAATGTCCACTATAAAAGATATAAGTACCTTACATTCATTTCAAACTTTGAGGACAAATTTCTTTGAATTCACTGGTTCAGGTACAAGTCTTTTTTATTAACTTCAAGTTTCTGAGGAGTGTTAATTTTACTAAGTAGGTCATTTTGAAATTCCAGATAGATTCAGGCTTCAAAAGTGTCCATTATACATTTGATGGAAGACTTGGCTACTGATTGGATTTTTCTGAGCTTGGTTTGCAACTAAAAATATATAAAGAAACTCTAATACTGGAAAGACAGAACTAGGAAAACAAGGTTGGATTGGAAAAGGAACATGGCGTAGTTTGGTTTTGGCTGTAGTTTCTTTGAAGAGTGCCGTAGAACTGCAGAGTACAGTAAAATAGTTTTTCCTGTTTCCTTCAGCAAGAAGGACAGGTTGAAAATTTTGGTTTGGGTGCTGAATGATTGAATCCATTCCAGGATTCTCAAGTCTTAAGACTTTTTCAGTGGTAAGCAAATGAGATGGTAAAGAAGTAGGTGTCTGGAGAGATCTCCTGTTCTCCCTTTTTTTAAATGGCATTTGTTAAGCACTTACTGTGTGTCAGACACCATTCAAAGCTCTGAGGTAGGTACAAGTTAAGTTAAAAGAGTCTGTACCCAACATGGGAATCCCAGTCTTAATAAGAGGGAGAACAGGTATTACACCTGCATTTTACAAGTGACGAAATTGAGGCACAGAAAAGTGAAGTGGCACTGCTGTCCCCTCCTCCTACCTCAGATGTCATGATATCTCTGTTAGAGTCTTCAGGAAATTAATGGGTCTAGAAGAACACAGATCTGGTAACAGGACAGACCATGGAATTTTGGCACTGTCCCATGAAATTAGGGTGTCTGGTCAACTTAACCTAGAGATGAGTGTGGGCAAAAGAGGCAGACAGTGTCTCTCTCAGGCTCCAAGGTAGCTCCTGATGTGGAATTCTTTAATCCCCCTGGGATTAAGTTTCAGAATTGAGTTTGAAACCTGGGCACTGGGAATTTCCAGCTTCTAAAAAAGAAGACTTAAGGTTCCCTCAGTCCAAAGTTATTGAGGTTTCAATTTCTAGAGTCTGGCAGCTTCTCTCATCTCTGTAGCCCCATCTGGGAGGTTTTCATCCTTTGATTCACAGGCCAAGGAGAGCTTTCCTGTCGAGTTCCTGTCCTGTCCAGGTTCTCCTCTTATCTCTCCAGCTGTTCATACTCAGTCTCCTTTGCAGGCTCCTCCTCCCCCTCCCATCCCCTTACTGTAGGGGTTCCTAAGGATCGGTTCTTGATCCCCTTCTGTTCTGTATCTACACTCACTCCCTTGGTGAACTCATTCTCTCTTATGGCTTCAACTACCACCTCTATGCTGATGACCTGGAATGCTCTCCCTCTGCACATCCGCCAAGCTATCTCTCTTCCTCCCTTCAAAGCCCTACTGAGAGCTCATCTCTTCCAGGAGGCCTTCCCAGACTGAGCCCTCTCCTTCCTCTTCCTCTCCCCACAGCACATGTCCCAAATCTACATCTCTGCCCCTGCTCTCTATCCCTCCCTTCAGGCTTGGGTCTCCTCCTGCCTTCAGGACATCTCCATCTGGATGTCTGCCCACCATCTAAAACTCAGTATGTCCAAGACTGAACTCCTTATCTTCCCTCCCAAACCCTGCCCTCTCCCTGACTTTCCCGTCACTGCAGATGGCACTACCATTCTTCCCGTCTCACAAGCCCGCAACCTTGGTGTCATCCTCGACTCTGCTTTCTCGTTCACCCCTCACATCCAATCCATCACCAAAACCTGCTGGTCTCACCTCTGCAACATCGCCAAGATCTGCCCTTTCCTCTCCATCCAAACCGCTACCTTGCTGGTTCAATCTCTCACCCTATCCTGACTGGATTACTGCATCAGTCTCCTCTCTGATCTCCTATCCTTTTGTCTCTCCACAGTTCAGTCTATACTTCATGCTGCTGCCCAGATGATCTTTGTGCAGAAATGCTCTGGGCAAGTTATCCCCCTCCTCAAAAATTCATTCATTCATTCATTCATTCATTCATTCATTCAACGTATTTATAGAGCGCTTACTGTGTGCAGAGCACTGTACTAAGCACTTGGGAAGTACAAGTTGGCAACATATAGAGACCCAACAATGGGCTCACAGTCGTGACAGACAACAAAACAAAACATAGTAGCAAAATAAAATAAATAGAATAGTATATAATTACAAGTAAAATAAACAGAGTAATAAATCTGTACAAACATATATACATGTGCTGTGGGGAGAGGAAGAGGAAGGAGAGGGCTTAGTCTGGGAAGGCCTTCTGGAGGAGGTGAGCTCTCAGTAGGGCTTTGAAGGGAGGAAGAGAGCTAGCTTGGCGGATGTGCGGAGGGAGGGCATTCCAGGCCAGTGGGAGAACGTGGGCCAGGGGTTGTTGGTGGGACAGGTGAGAACGAGGCACAATGAGGAGGTTAGCAGCAGAGGTTAGCAGCAGAGGAGTGGAGAGTGTGGGCTGGAAAGAAGGGAAGTGAGGCAGGAGGGGGCGAGGTGATGAAGAACCTTGAAGCCGATGATGCGTAGGTTGACTGGTAGCCACTGGAGATTTTTGAGGAAGGGGGTAACATGCCCAGAGCGTTTCTGCATAAAGATAATCAGGGCAGCAGCATGAAGTATAGACTGAAGTGGAGAGAGACAGGAGTATGGGAGATCAGAGAAGAGGCTGATGCAGTAATCCAGTTGGGATAGGATGAGAGATTGAACCGGCAAGGTAGCGGTTTAGATGGAGAGGAAAGGGTGGATCTTGGTGATGTTGCAAAGGTGAGACCGGCAGTTTTTGCTGATGGATTGGATTTGAGGGGTGAATGAGAGAGCAGAGTCGAGGATGACACCAAGGTTGGGGGCTTGTGAAACAAGGAAGGATGATAGTGCTGTCCACAATGATGGGAAAGTCGGGAGAGGGCAGGGTTTGGGAGGGAAGATAAGGAGTTCAGTCTTGGACATATTGAGTTTTAGATGGTGGGCAGACATCCAGATGGAGATGTCTTGAAGGCAGGAGGAGGTACAAGCCTGAAGGGAGGGAGAGCAGGGGCAGAGATGTAGATTTGGGTGTCATCAGCGTAGAGATGATAGTTGAAGCCGTGGGAGTGAATGAGTTCACCAAGGGAGTAAGTGTAGATAGAGAACAGCAGGGGACCAAGAACTGACCCTTGAGGAACCCCTACAGTGAGGGGTTGGGAGGGGGAGGAGGAGCTCACAAAGGAGACTGAGAATGAGTGGCCGGAGGGGTAAGAGTAGAACCAGGAGAGGATGGAGTCTGTGAAGCCAAGGTTGGATAGCGTGTTGAGGAGAAGAGGGTGGTCCACAGTGTCGAAGACAGCTGAGAGGTCGAGGACGATTAGGATAGAGTAGGAGCCGTTGGATTTGGCAAGCAGGAAGTCACTGGTGACATTTGAGAGGGCAGTGTCGGTGGAATGTAGGGGACAGAAGCCAGTCTGGAGGGGTAGAGGAGAGAGTTGGCGTTGAGGAATTCGAGGAAGCAGATGTAGACAACTTGTTCGAGGAGTTTGGGAAGGAAAGGTAGGAGGGAGGGTGATAACTAGAAGGGGAGGTAGGGCCAAGAGAGGGGTTTTTTAGGCTGGGGGAGATGTGGGCATGTTTGAAGGCAGAGGGGAAGGAACCAGTGGAGAGTGAGTGGTTGAAGATGGAAGTTAAAGAGGGGAGGAGGGAAGGGGCAAGAGATTTCATGAGAGGGAATGGGGTCAGAAGCACAGGTGGCCAGAGTAGCACTTGAGAAGAGGGAGGAGATCTCATCTGAGGATACTGCTGGGAAGGATGGGAAAGGAGTGGAGAGGGTTGAGAGCAGGGGGGTTGGAGAAGGGGAGGAGTGACTTTGGGGGGGCTCAGACTTGATGGATTTAATTTTGTTAGTGAAGTAGGAGGCCAGATCGTTGGGGGTGTGGGAAGGAGGAGGGGGAGGAACGGGGGCCTGAGAAGGGAGTTAAATGTACAGAACAGCTGACGGGGATGATGGGCATGGGTGTCAATAAGGGAGGAGAAATCGTTTTGTCTGGCAGAGGAGAGGGCAGAGTTAAGGCAGGAAAGGATAAAGTTTAAGTGAACAAGTTTGGCTTGGTGTTTAGACTTTCTGATCAAGATTGGGTAGAGAGGAAAGGGAGGTGAGGTGGGGTGTGAGGCGCTCAGAAAGATGGATGGGGTTGAGGGGGTGGAGGTTTCTGTGAGGTAGTAATTTAGATTTACAGAGGAGAGGAGTGTGAGTGAGGAGGCAGGTGAGAGAGAGGGATTTCAAAGTTGGTGAGGGTGGAGGTAGTGCAGCGGTAGGAGATGATGAGGTCGAGGGTGTGACCAAGTTGGTGAGTGGGCGAGGCGGGATGGAGCAGGAGGTTGGTAACGTCAAGGAGAGATAGAAGGCGGGTGGCAGAGGAGTCACCAGGGATATCCATGTGGATGTTGAAGTCTCCGAGAATCAGAGTGGGCATGGAAAAGGAGAGAAGGAAGGTGAGGAAGGGGTCAAAATCGTTAATGAAGTTGGCGGTGGGGCCGGGAGGGTGGTAGATAACGGCTACAACAATCTGGAGGGGGTGGTAGACGCGAATAATGTGAGCTTCAGAGGAAGGGAAGGAAAGGGAAGGAGGAGGAGGGATAGTGCGAAAGCGACATCAGGCAGAAACTCCTCACCCTCGGCTTCAAGGCTCTCCATCACCTCGCCCTCTCCTACCTCACCACCCTTCTCTCCTTCTACAGCCCAGCCCGCACCCTCCGCTCCTCTGCCGCTAATCTCTTCACCACGCCTCGTTCTCGCCTGTCCCGCCGTCGACCCCCGGCCCACATCATCCCCCTGGCCTGGAATGCCCTCCCTCCCCACATCCGCCAAGCTAGCTCTCTTCCTCCCTTCAAGGCCCTACTGAGAGCTCACCTCCTCCAGGAGGCCTTCCCAGACTGAGCCCCATCCTTCCTCTCCCCCTGTTTCCCCTCTCCATCCTCCCCGCCTTACCTCCTTCTCTTCCCCACAGCACCTGTATATATGTATATATGTTTGTACATATTTATTACTCTATTTATTTATTTATTTATTTTACTTGTACATGTCTATTCTATTTATTTTATTTTGTTAATATGTTAGGTTTTGTTCTCTGTCTCCCGCTTCTAGACTGTGAGCCCACTGTTGGGTAGGGACCGTCTCTATATGTTGCCAACTTGTACTTCCCAAGCGCTTAGTACAGTGCTCTGCACACAGTAAGCGCTTAATAAATACGATTGATTGGGGAGTGAGAAGGAAACCTACACCTCCTTCTTTTCTGGAGAGTCTGGGGGAGTGGGAGAAGAAGAGTCCCCCACTGGAGAGAGCAGCAGAAGAGACTGTGTTGTCCGGAGACAGCCATGTTTCAGTTTGGGCGAGAAGTAGTAGAGTGCTGGAAAGGAATAGGGATGAAAGGGAGCTTACCTGTAGTGGAGCAGGGGTTCCAAAGGCCACACTTTGCAACAGCTATGGAGGGAGGGGAGGGAGCGGGGAGGGTGTGAGGGGTGGGGAGGGTTTGGATTGGGATGAGTTGGCAGGGGCCTGGGGGGCAGAGTGGGAAGAGCGGTGGCGATGAGAAAGGAGAACTGGGTTGGGGTGGGGCGGGGAGGACGGGAGGGAGGGGGCTGGGAGGGAGAGATGAGGATTGGCACTGGTACAGAGGGATCCTGTGTAGGGGGTGAGGGGGAGGGGTGGGGGGGAAAGGGAGGGAAAGAGCTGGGTGGGAGGGGGAAGGGGAAGGTGAGGAATGGGAATGGCAGTTGGGAGTAGGGAATTGATAGTTCATGGTGAGGTCAGCAAGGTAAATGACAGCACAGCAGGAGTTTAACAATTGAAATGCAGTAGCAATAACACAGTAGCAATGATATAAGTAGGATATGACATCACAGAGGGTAGTTAACAATTAGCATGCTATGGCAATAATAGAATAGGCAGATGATGTTCTCCCAGAGAGCAGATAACTATGTGATGGCAAAAAGTCTCTAGTGGCTGCCTGTCAACCTACGCATTAAGCAAAAACTCCTCAGTCTCAGCTTCAAGGCTCTCCATCACCTCGCCCCCTCCTACCTCACCTCCCTTTTCACCTTCTACAGCCCAGTCCGCACCCTCCCGTCCTCTGCCACTAACCTCCTCACTGTACCTCATTCTTGCCTGCCTGCCGTTGACCCCTGGCCCACGTCCTTCCCCTGGCCTGGAATACCGTCCCTCCACACATTCCCAAGCCAGCTCTCTTCCTCCCTTCAAAGCCCTACTGAGAGCTCACTTCCTCCAAGAGGCCTTCCCAGACTAAGCCCCTTTTTCCTCTCCTCCTCCCATCCCCACTACCGTACCTTCTTCTTCTCCCCACGGCATCTGTATATATGTTTGTACAGATTTATTACTCTATTTATTTTAGTTGTACGTATTTACTATTCTATTCATTTTGTTAATTATGTGCATTTAGCTTTGATTCTATTTGTTCTGATGATTTGACACCCGTCCACACGTTTTGTTTTGTTGTCTGTCTCCCCCTTCTAGACTGTGAACCTGTTGTTGGGTAGGGACCATCTCTATATGTTGCCAACTTGTACTTCCCAAGCACATAGTACAGTGCTCTGCATACAGTAAGCGCTCAATAAATATGATTGAATGAATGAATGCCAGGGGAGTTGGAGGGAAAATCCACGCTCGCCTTGACATCCAGGCTCATGGTTAGAGATGAATGAATATCCCCAGCTTTCTCCCCCAACTTCCCTTCTCTATATCCAGTTGTCCTCCATGGCTTTGTTCAAATCCCTCTTGAACCTGCTGAGGTTGACAACCAGTGGTTGCTCATCCACCTTGGCATCAAGCAAAAGTTCCTCACCATTGGCTTTAAAACACTCAATCACCTTGCTCCCTCCTACCTGATCAATCAATCAGTCAATCAATCAATCGTATTTATTGAGCGCTTACTGTGTGCAGAGCACTGTACTAAACGCTTGGGAAGTACAAGTTGGCAACACATAGAGACAGTCCCTACCCAATAGTGGGCTCACAGTCTAGAAGTCTCACTACTCTCCTTCTACAACCCAGCATATAGGCTTACTTGGCTCTTCTAGTGCTAATTTTCATCATATACCTCAGTCTTGTCTATCTCCCCACAGACCTCTCACCCATGTTCCACCTCTGATCTCCCATTCTCCTGTCTCTCCCTGCTTCAGTCTATACTTCAGTCTGCTGTCTCGATTATGTTTTTACAGAAATGCTGTGGGCATGTCCCTTCCCTCCTCAGAAATCTCCAGTGGTTGACTATCAACCTCCATATTAAGCAAAAACTCCTCACTATTGACTTCAAAGCTCTCCATCACCTTACCCCTGCCTACCTCACCTCCCTTCTCTCCTACAGCCCAGCCCACACACTCCTCTCCTCTGGGCCTCATTCTCGCTTGACCCTCCATCGACCCCTGGCCCACGTCCTGTCCCTGGCCTGGAATGCCCTCCCTCCATCCATCTGCCAAACTAGCTTTCTTCCTTCCTTCAAAGTCCTACTGAGAGCTCACCTCCTCCAAGAGGCCTTCCCAGACTGAGCCTTCCCTTTTTCTCTGCTCCTCCTCCCCTCCCCATCATCCTCATTTGCCTCTGCTCTGGCCTCTTCCCCTCCTCACAGCACTTATATACATTTGTACATATTTATTTAATAATGTGTATATAGCTATAATTCTGTTTATCTATTCTGATGGTATTGATACCTGTCTACTTGTTTTGTTTTGTTGTCTGTGTCCTCCTTCCAGACTGTGAGCCCATTGTTGGGTATTTCCGAAGAGCTTAGTACAGTGCTCTGCACACAGTAAGAACTCAATAAATACCATTGAATGAATGAATGAATGAATAGGGACTGTCTCTATTTGTTGCCAAATTGTACTTTTCAAGCGCTTAGTACAGTGCTCTGCATACAGTAAGCACTCAATAAATATGATTGATTGAATGAATAATCAGGTAGAAACTTTTTCGTATTGAAGCAAGCATACAAAGCAGAGTGCACAGTGGAAAGAGTGCAGGCTTGCTTGGGTTCTAATCCCAGCTTCTCCACCAAACTACTGAGTGGCCTTAGGCAAATGATGTAACTTCACTGGGACTCTGTTACCTCATCTGTAAAAGGGAGATTAAATCCTATTCCCTCTGACTTAGACTCTGAGCTCCATGGGAAACCGGCTCTATGTTCAACCTGATTATCTTATATCTATCTGAGCACTTCATCTAGTGTCTGGCACAAAGTAAGCACTTAACAAGTACTATTTAAATAAAATTCTTAAAAGGTCAGTCAGTAATACCTGAGCTAGGTTGGTATTACTGATGTTATTAAATGGTTATCCAGATTTGGAGGAATTCAGTGAATCATCGTTAAGCATATATGGAGTGTCTTTAGTGCATATGGTAATAAATATGATTGAATGAATAATAGGAGCTTGGGAAAATTTTACATGGCTCCTGTCGTCAAGAAGCTTCTTCTAGTTGGCAAAAAGAGAGCTTGGACTCGTGCTGACTCATTTTTCATTAAGATGCTTATCTCATAAGCACCGTGGGAAGTGAAAGAGAATGGAGGATAAACTTTCAATCAGTCAATCAATCAATCAATCATATTTATTGAACACTTACTGTGTGCAGAGCACTGTACTAAGCGCTTGGGAAGTACAAGTTGGCAACATATAGAGACAGTCCCTACCCAACAGTGGGCTCACAGTCTAGAAGGGGGAGAGAGAGAACAAAACCAAACATACTAACAAAATAAAATAAATAGAATAGATATGTACAAGTTAAATAAATAAATAAAGTAATAAATACGTACAAGCATATATACATATATACAGGTGCTCTAGGGAAGGGAGGGAGGTAAGATGGGGGGGATGGAGAGGGGTCCGAGGGGGAGAGGAAGGAAGGGGCTCAGTCTGGGAAGGCCTCCTGGAGGAGGTGAGCTCTCAGTAGGGCCTTGAAGGAAGGAAGAGAGCAAGTTTGGTGGATGTGCAGAGGGGGGGCATTCCAGGCCAGGGGGATGATGTGGGCCGGGGGTCGACGGCGGGACAGGCGAGAACGAGGAACAGTGAGGAGATTAGTGGCAGAGGAGTGGAGGGTGCGGGCTGGGCTGTAGAAGGAGAGAAGGACGGTGAGGTAGGAGGGGGCGAGGTGATGGAGAGCCTTGAAGCCGAGGGTGAGGAGTTTCTGCCTGATACTCTCCTGTCTTCATCTTTGTTTACATTCTGCCCCCCTGCCATTAGACTGTAAACTCTCTGAGAATAATATCATTTTATATTTCAGTCAATCAGTCAAATTTATTGAGTACGTACTGTGTGCAGAGCATTGAACTAAGTGCTTGGGAGAGTAGACTATTACAATAAACAGACACATGCCCTATTTTCCGTTTATCCTCAAGCAACTAGTACAGTGCACTGTACAAAATAGGGCATAAATCAATATTATTTTAGTTCCTGTCCTGAAAAAGCTTACTAACCAAAAGGGAGAAAAAACAAACAAATTTGTAAGTGTGGCAGAACCATGAAAGTATGCCAACCCACGTAAGTGAAGGAAAATGGGAAGAGATTTATAAGATTGCTTATAAATTACCCAACATTATCCACTTAAGAGTCAGGTGGGTAAATGATGGTGCTTTGATGCTGTTGATACCTGTTTACTTGTTTTGTTTTGTTCCCCGTCTTCCCCTTCTAGACAGTGAGCCCGTTATTGGGTAGGGATTGTCTCTATCTGTTGCTGAATTGTACTTTCCAAGCACATAGTACAATCAATCAATCAATCAATCGTATTTATTGAGTGCTTACTATGTGCAGAGCACTGTACTAAGCGCTTGGGAAGTACAAATTGGCAACACATAGAGACAGTCCCTACCCAGCAGTGGGCTCACAGTCTAAAAGGTGGAAACAGAGAACAGAACCAAACATACCAACAAAATAAAATAAATAGGATAGAAATGTACAAGTAAAATAAATAAATAAATAAATAAATAAATAAATAGAGTAATAAATATGTACAACCATATATACATATATACAGGTGCTGTGGGAAAGGGAAGGAGGTAAGACGGGGGGATGGAGAGGGGGACGAGGGGGAGAGGAAAGAAGGGGCTCAGTCTGGGAGAAGGGGCTCAGTCTGGGCTCACTCAGTACAGTGCTCTGCACACAGTAAGTGCTCAATAAATACGATTGAATGAATGAATGAATGATGGAGAACTTGTAGATAGGGTGTTTAGGTTGGGAGATGAGGAAAATGGTCAAGGAAGATGAACAAGATAACTATTTCTCCTCCCTTATTGACACCCATGCCCACCATCCCCGTCAGCTGTTCCATATGTTTAACTCCCTTCTCAGGCCCCCTGTTCCTCCCCCTCCTCCTTCCCTCACCCCCAACGATCTGGCCTCCTACTTCATTAGTAAAATTAACTCCATCATGTCTGAGCCCCCCAAAGTCACTCCTCCCCCTTCTCCAACCCCCCTGCTCTCAACCCTCTCCGTTACTTTCCCATCCTTCCCAGCAGTATCCTCAGATGAGATCTCCCTCCTCTCAAGTGCTACTCCAGCCACCTGTGCTTCTGACCCCATTCCCTCTCATCTTATGAAATCTCTTGCCCCTTCCCTCCTCCCCTCCTTAACTTCCATCTTCAACCACTCACTCTCGACTGGTTCCTTCCACTCTGCCTTCAAACATGCCCATGTCTCCCCCAGCCTAAAAAAACCCTGTCTTGACCCCACCTCCCCTTCTGTGTATCACCCTGTCTCCCTCCTACCATTCCTTTCCAAACTCCTTGAACGAGTCATCTACACCCACTCCCTCGAATCCCTCAACGCCAATTCTCTCCTCAACCCCCTCCAGTCTGGCTTCCGTCCCCTACATTCCACCACAACTGCCCTCTCAAATGTCACCAGTGACCTCCTACTTGCCAAATCCAACGGCTCCTACTCTATCCTAATTGTCCTCGACCTCTCAGCTGCCTTTGACACTGTAGACCACCCCCTTCTCCTCAACATGGTATCCAACCTAGGCTTCACAGACTCCATCCTCTCCTGGTTCTCCTCTTATCTCTCCGCCGTTCATTCTCAGTCTCCTTTGTGGGCTCCTTTCCTCTCCATCCAAACCACTACCATGCTGGTTCAATCTCTCATCCTATCCCGACTGGATTAGAGCCCGTTGTTGGGTAGGGACCGTCTTTTTATGTTACCAACTTGTACTTCCCAAGTGCTTAGTACAGTGCTCTGCACACGGTAAGCACTCAATAAATACAATTGAATGAATGAATGAATGAGCCTCTTCTCTCATCTCCCATCCTCCTGTTTCTCCCCACTTCAGTCTATACTTCACACTGCTGCCCAGATCATCCTTGTGCAGAAACACTCTGGCCATGTTACTCCCCTCCTCAAAAATCTTCAGTGACTAACAGTCAACCTGAGCATCAGGCAAAAACTCCTCACTCTCGGCTTCAAGGCTCTCCATCACCTCGCCCCCTCCTACCTCACCTCCCTTCCATCCTTCTACAGCCCAGCCTGCACCCTCCACTCCTCTGCTGCTAACCTTCTCACTGTGCCTCATTCTCGCCTGTCCCGCCGTTGACCCCAGGCCCACGTCCTCCCCCTGTCCTGGAATGCTAGCTCTGCACATCTGCCAAGCTAGCTGTCTTCCTCCCTTCAAAGCCCTAGTGAGAGCTCACCTCCTCCAGGAGGCCTTCCCAGACTGAGCCCCCTTTTTCCTCTCCCCCTCCCCATCCCCCCACCCTACCTCCTTCCCCTCCCCACAGCACCTGTATATATGTTTGTACTGATTTATTACTCTATTTATTTTAGTTGTTCATATTTATTATCCTATTTATTTTGTCAGTGATGTGCATCTAGCTTTACCTCTATTTATTCTGATGACTTGACACCCGTCCACATGTTTTGTTTTGTTGTCTGTCGCCCCCTTCTAGACTGTGAGCCCATTGTTGGGTAGGGACCGTCTCCATATGTTGCCAACTTGTACTTCCCAAGTGCTTAGTACAGTGCTCTGCACACAGTAAGTGCCCAATAAGTACGATTGAATGAATGAACGAACTAAGTCTGAGCCAGAGGTGGCAAGTAGTTGTATTTGACTGGATCAGGGTACAAGAACTGGCCCATAAGGTCGTGAATGATAAGATGCTTTCAAATTGGATTTGAGGCCACTGGGAGCCACAGAACATCAGTGAATGACCAAGACAATGCCCTGCAGAAAATGAGATGGCATTTATAGAGCTGCCAAAGAGGCACCTGGCTCTTCTCATATAGTGGATTCTCAGAAGGGCTTATAACTCACAGTTCATATGTGTGTATCAAGTGCCAGTCCTGTGCAGTCATACACCCTGAATAAAGTAGGCTGGGCATTGAAAATGGGCCTCCTTTCTTGGTTGTAATAAGTTGCTGTGCTGGGAGTGAATAAAAAGAAGGACAGTATAGGAAAAAAGGACCAAAAAGATAAGAAATTAAGGAGAAACCAAAAATGGGATCAAATGGGTGAAGAAAGTAGAAAAGTAGATAATCGATCAATCGGGAGAATTTAAAAGCAAAGAAAAAAGGGTAAGGATCAAACCTTAAAGTAATAATGGAGCTCCCAGTGCCCATACCCTGAATGTTGGGAAAAAAAAGACAAATACTGAAAAGGAAGAAATGAATTTGGACATTCATAGGGGCATCACTTGTTCATGCATTAATGGAGGAACTAACAGTATAATTTGGTATCTTCCATTTCTATTATTGCTCTTTTGCCCCTTCCCCTTTTTCTCGCTTCTCCTCTTCCAATAAAAACTTGTTTAGAAAGTATTGTACTTTTCAAAACATTTTCCACCATTTCCAGTAATTCACAGGGAAATGCTCCCCTTGAAAAGAATTATGAATGACTGGAATATACAGAAATAGTTTCTTTCCACTCGATAGAACCTGGTCAGGAAATTCATTCATTTATTCATTCAATCGTATTTATTGAGTGCCTACTGTGTGCAGAGCACTGTACTAAGCAGTTGGGAAGTACAAGTTGGCCACATTAGAGAGGGTCCCTACCCAACAGTGGGCTCACAGTCTAGAAGGGGGAGACAGAGAACCAAACAAAACCTATTAACAAAATAAAATAAATAGAATAAATATGTACAAATAAAATAAATAAATAAATAGAGTATTAAATACGTACAAACATATATACATATATACAGGTGCTGTGGGCAGGGGAAGGAGATAAGGTGGGGGGATGGGGAGAGGGAGAGGAAGGAGAGGGCTCAGTTCTGGGAAGGACTTCTGGAAGAGGTGAGCTCTCAGTAGGACTTTGAAGGGAGGAAGAGAGCTAGCTTGGCGGATGTGTGGAGGGAGGGCATTCCAGGCTAGGGGGAGGACGTGGGCTGGGGATCGACGGCGGGACAGGCGAGACCGAGGCCCAGTGAGGAGGTTAGCAGCAGAGGAGCGGAGTGTGCGGGCTGAGCTGTAGAAGAAGAGAAGGGAGGTGAGGTAGGAGGGCGTGAGGTGATGCCTTGAAGCTAAGGGTGAGGAGTTTTTGCCTGAATGGCATGGGAAGTGGCAGCATGTAGGGATAGATGCTTAAGTGTTGTGGGGTGGAGATGGGGTTCATTCAATCAATCAATCAATCAATCGTATTTATTGAGCACTTACTATGTGCAGAGCACTGTACTAAGTGCTTGGGAAGCACAAATTGGCAACATATATTGTTTTGGCTATAATCATTTTCTTCATTCTGTCTACAAGACCTTTCCAACTAAATGAGCAAATCAAAGTGAAACTCCAGCGGTTGCTTATCAACCCTCGAATCAAGCAAAAACTCCTCATTATTGGCTTCAAAGTTCTCAATCACCTTGACCCCCCCACCTCACCTCCTTCTGTAGCCCAGCTCCTTTGCCATTAACCTTTTCGCTGTGCCTTATTCTCGTCTGTTCTGCCGTTGACCCTTGGCCTATATCCTACCTCTAACCTGGAATGCCCTCCATCCTCCCATCCACCAAACTAGCACACTTCCCCCCTTCAAAGCCCTACTGAAAGCCCACCTCCTCCAGGAGGCCTTCCCAGGCTGAGCTCCCCTTTTCCTCTGGTCCTCCTCCCCTCCCCATCACCCCAACTCCCTCCCTCTGTTCTACCCAACTCCCTGCCCCACAGCACTTGTGAGCCCACTGTTGGGTAGGGACTGTCTCTATATGTTGCCAATTTGTACTTCCCAAGCGCTTAGTACAGTGCTCTGCACATAGTAAGTGCTTAATAAATACGATTGATGATGATGATGATGATAAATTGGGGCAGTAGAGTGAAGTATAGACTGAAGTGGGGAGAGGCAGGAGGATGGGAGAGCAGTGAGGAGGCTGTAGCAGTAATCCAGTCGGGGTAGGATGAGTTTGAACCAAGAAAGGTAGTGGTTTGGATGGAGAGGAAAGGGTGGATCTTGGCAATGTTGTGGAGGTGAGACCGGCAGGTTTTGGTGACGGATTGGACATGTGGGGTGAACGAGAGAGTGGAGTTGAGGATTGCGGGCCTGTGAGATGGGAAGGATGGTAGTGCCATCTACAATGATGGGAAAGTCAGGGAGAGGGCAGGGTTTGGAAGGGAAGATAAGGAGTTCAGTGTTAGACATATTGAGTTGTAGATGGTGGGCAGACATCCAGATAGAGATGTCCTGAAGGCAGGACGAGATATGAGTCTGAAGGAAGGGAAAGAGAGCAGGGGCAGAGAGGTAGATTTGGGTGTCATCAGTGTAAAGATGATAGTTGAAGCTGTGGGAGCGAATGAGTTCACCAAGGGAGTGAGTGTAGCTAGAGAACAGAAGGGGACCAAGAATTGACCCTTGGGGACCCCCTACAGTAAGGGGATGGTAGGGGGAGGAGGAGCCCGCAAACCAGCAGCAGAGTGGAAAGGCTTAGGGGAAATACCTGTGGCTGCTGCTGCTTGCCCTTCTGGGTAAGGCCAACCTAGTCCACCAGGGCTGAGGGGACTGTCTGAGGGGGTGCCCGGCCTGCTCTCAGCCCCTACTTAAACTGCTTGCTGGCCTCTGAAGGGAAGGGAAGCAGGGGGATAGCCAGGGTGGAAAACCTTTTGTCTGGGGAACACCTGGGCAGAGCTGGCCCTTTAAAGCCTTGAGCCACTGGACTGATCAGTCCACGGGAGGAAATTCTCAAGAACCCTAGGCTGAGGGCTTCCATAGTGTCAGAGATCTCATTGCCTCTGGGGAGAGGGCTGAACAGAAGCAGGATCCTTTGCGCTGGATGTTTCTCTGTTGGTTCAGAAATTCTTTCTTTCTGTGATACTGAATAGCATGGTTTGTTAATAATAATAATAATAATAATGGTATTTGTTAAGTGCTTACTATGTGCCAGGCACTGTACTAAGCACTGGGGTAGAAACAAGATCATCAGGTTCAGTTCCTATCACACGTGGGGCTCACAGGTTTGATCCCCATTTTACAGATGAGGTAACTAAGGCACAGAGAAGTGAAGTGACCTACCCACAGTCACACAGCAGACAAGTGGCATAGACAGGTTTGGAACCCATGACCTTTGGACTCCCAGTCTGCTACAGACCCAAAGTCTCCCTTTGGCAGATGAAACATACGTTTGTTTTTCTAGCAGTTCTGAGAGGGATTGGGGGTATGTGCCCTGCCCGGTTAGCTGGGAGTGACCAGCTCAAAATGAGCTTCCTGGCCAAATGTGGATCTTCCTAGGGTGATATCGCAGGCTCTCAAGGATGTGAGAAAGGATGGTTTCTGTGCAGCTCCTGTGGGGTTCAGGGAGGATCAGGGGATGTTCCCAGAGAGCAGAGTGCCCTATCCTGAACTTCTCTCAGGATAAAAATAATAATAACAATAATGAGGGTACTTCTTAAGCATTTAACTATGTGCCAAGCACTGTTTTAAGTGCTAAAGTAGATACAAGTTAAGTAGGTTGGGCACAGTCCCTGTCCCACATGGAGCTCACACTCTTAATCCCCACTTTCCAGATGAGGGAATGTCACCTGTTGTCTGGGGACAGTTTCGTTCAGTAATCAGCAAGGCGAAAGAGAGAGAGAGGCCGGGGACGGAAAGCCTGAGTTTTATGTAAAATTTATTCCGCGTGGTGAATTGAATTATGTAGTTGTTTTGGTGCAATTGATTGAGCTTCCCTTTCGGGAGGAATGTAATCAATTAGCAATATATAAGCTTCCCTAACGGGAGGAACACAATCATACGTTAATCTCGCATGGGTGAGGCAGCTAGCTCTCACCCATGTGCACTTTCCACTCGGGAAGAATCCACTTACTTTTACACGTGGGAGGAATTTATTCCATTACCCGCGCACGTGGTGGGCAGCTAGCTCTCAGCATATGTTCTCCCTACATGGGAGGAATCCACTCATGATTCCCATCAGCAGCAGGGCACCTTGGTCCCACCCACGAGACACTCACCCGTCCCGCGGCCCTTGCCTCAGTGTGTTGGTTCTGGTTTCAGAGCGGGCGTCTGGTCTTCAGGGCCGCTGCTGCTGCAGCTCCTCCTGTTGCTGCGTGTCTCGGTATTCTGACCCCAAAGTTCAGAGGTGACAGGTATTAATCGCCTGTGCCCCTGGGCCATTCCAGCTTCCGGCCTAGGCCATTCCAGCTTCCGGCCTCGGTCTATCCAATCTCTGTCCTCTCCCCCCCTCCCCCCCCCCCCACTTAATTTGATTGGTACGGGGGCAAGGAACACCTGTATTCCCGGCTTGGGCTGTCAATCTAGCAGTTTTGGTTGTGGGGGCGGTATCCCACCCTCACTTCCGAGTTCTGCCTGCTGGCTCAGGTGGTCATGAGATAGTATTTGACCTTGAGATAGCCATACCCCAGGGTCACCTCGGGACAGGGAACTGAGGCCGAGAAGTGAGGACTTGCCCAGGTTCCCACAGCAGACACGTGGTGGAGTCGGAATTAAAACCCGGGTCCATCTCATTCCCAGGCCTGGGCTTTGGTTGGCTGCACCCCCGGAAGAAACCTTGGGGAACTGGGGAGGGCAGAAGCTGTGGTGGGGGCAAAAAGGGGGCAGGGTGGGTGCCTTGCCTGGAGCTTGGAGAGCTAGCTAGGAGAAGGAGGTAGTGAAGTCACTGGCCTGATACGTGAAGGTGGCGCCATTGTCCCACTGAAGTCACTGGGCCTGATACATTAAGGTGGCCCCATTGTCCCACCAAGCCAGAGCCCCTGAACAACAGGGCTGGAGCCAAAGGCAGTTCCCTCCCCAGGATGTGGAGCCCTGGGATCTGGTGGGCAGTGGGGAGAGACCTTTGGGATTGTTACGCTCCCTCATCCAGATTAATCTTGTATTTTGGGAACCAGGTGTTATTTATGTATAAACAGAAGTTGCTCACTATTTTAAGGGAAGAAAAGACCATGCAAATTAGCTGTAGAACATTTAAAGAACATCCCAGGTTCCTGGAAATTCCATGATTGAGAAGTTATGCCATAATGTGTTAAGAATGGAAATGTCTCATGACCAAGAACTTACAGGGCTAAAACAATGGAACTGGCTTGTGCCTCTTGACTATTTCCTGAACATGAAAAGTCAGTTCAAGGAATGATGGGAGCTATAAGGCAGGATCACTCTGCTTTTCTCACTTCCAAGCAATTTGAATAAGTAGTTCTTACCCCTTCCCAGGGCATGAAAACCCATTGTTCCCAAGGACAAGGCACCACAGAAAGATTTACCAAACACAGTTTGCTGGTGTTATTCTTCAGTTTGCTATAAGTCTCTTAACAGCTCGGAGAATGGTACAGGTTGCTAGGTCACAAACTACTTAGGACTTTAGACCATTGTCAGCACTTTGAATTACACTGAGAACCAATAGAAATTTCAAGAGTTTGTGAATTGTGATGGAATTTTGCACTCTAGCACTTCTCCCCTGATTGCTGAACTGTTGAGCTAAAAGTTCTCTCACAAAAGTATAGAACTTTTTTGGTATCTAAAGGCTGTAAGTATGGTTCTAGAGGGAAATACTATTTTTTCTCTCCCATTTAATTTATTTTCAAAAGGATTGTATTCATGGAGAATTAATGTCACTTCTTTAACTGCTAGCAGTACATTGAGGATTTACTGGAAACAATATTGTTTTCCTTTCCTAGAGCTATCTTTATAAGAAAATTTGAGCCGTTTTTTATGAACTGTGGTATTTTAAACTTCTGAAGTTTTAAATCTCATATAAAAATTTCCCTTTTCTCATAATGAATGTATTTGATGACCTTTTCAGTCCAATGAAATTAACTGTCAACATCCTATCTCAAAAGCGCAAGCTGTCTGCTTGCCACTTTTGAAAATGCCCTTAGAATGCCCTAAACAGGCAACCATCTGAGAACAATGCCCCATTATTTGCTAGGAATGATGATGATCAATTTCTTACAGACAGGGACACATCTACATTGTTAGCAACTGACCTGAAAGTTCATTTAATAATGATAATAATAATAATAATAAGTAGGGTATTTGTTAAGCGCTTACTGTTCATTCATTCATTCAGTTGTATTTATTGAGCACTTACTGTGTGCACAGCAGTGAACTAAGCACTTGGGAAATACAAGTCGGCCACATAAAGAGACAGTCCCTACCCAACAATGGGCTCACAGTCTAGAAGGGGGAGACAGACAACAAAACAGAAATGTAGACATGTATCAAAAACGTCAGAATAAATAGAATTATTTGCCCATTATATGCCCATCATTAACAAAATAAATAGAATAGTAAGTATGTACAAGTAAAGTAAATAAAGTAATAAATCTGTACAAATATATACAAGTGCTGTAGGGAGGGGAAGGAGGTAGGGTGGGGGGATGGGGAGGAAGAGAGGAAAAAGGGGGCTCAGTCTGGGAAGGCCTCCTGGAAGAGGTGAGCTCTCAGTACCACTATGTGCCAAGCACTGTTCTAACTGCTTGGGTAAATACAAGGTAATCAGGTCCCACATGGAGCTCACAATCTTAATACCCATTTTACAGATGAGGTAACTGAGGCCCAGAGAAGTTAATAGGCTTGTCCAAGGTCACACAAAAGACAAGTGGCCAAGCCAGGATTAGAACACATGTCCTCTGACTCCCAAGCCTTTGCTCTTTCCATTAAGCCACACTGCTTCTCATTTCAATGAGAAGGCAAATACTTTGACCAGGAAAGCGATTCTTCCTGAGGAGCAGTATTTATACCAGACTGTTTTAAGGTGTATAGATATTTTTAGTTTCCTGGTGACTTCCAATTTCAGCCTCAATTGGCTTCTGACCAGTACATGAAGTACAGTTGTCTTTAGGTCAAAGACACTACAGCCTGCCATGAGGTTGTGAGTACTTGCTGGTAGGAGAAGGGCACGGGAGGGACTGACTGACTTTCTTGCAGGCTGGATACATTAGAGTACCATTTCTGGTGCCATGCCAATCTGGATGAACATTTCACTAACACTCATGGTTAAGTGGGCACACAGAATTTGCAGTTATGTTGTTGTGCAGTGATAATGCTGGTATGCACTTAGCCATCAACAACTTTCTCCGAAGGCATCTCTGTCTAAGTGGCATTCATTGTGTGATGTCTGGTGGAGAGAATTGTTAGGAGCTGTCTGCGGTCAGAGAATAGGATAGTCAATCAGTCATATTTATTGAGTGTTTATTAAGCATTTGGGAGAGTACAATATATAGAGTTGGTAGATCCACAACAAGAAGCGTAGATGAACAAAGTGGAAAGGTCAGAGGAATCTAGTCTACTTTTTCATATAGTGCATTTACTCTCATATTCACCCCAATCTGATTTTTTCAGAGGAAGTAATGTTTATTGTTATACTGTACTCTCTCAAGCACTTAGAACAGTGCTGTGCACATTGAATTGAAATTTAAAACATATCTTTTTTGCTCAGATATTTTCTTCAAGCTCTTCATTTAACAGTTTTTTTAAAAGTTCTTGGCTTAGTACCTTCACAAGAAAATTTGTAGGTATCTCCTATAATTTATATATTTTTTTCTGTTGGTAATTTTTCAATAGTATTTAGCCTTGAAATAGTAGACTTAGGTTTTTGACTGATTCAATCAATCAATCAATCAATCATATTTATTGAGCGCTTACTATGTGCAGAGCACTGTACTAAGCGCTTGGGAAGTACAAATTGGCAACATATAGAGACAGTCCCTACCCAACATTGGGCTTACAGTCTAAAAGGGGGAGACAGAGAAAAAAAAACCAAACATACTAACAAAATAAAATAAATAGAATAGATATGTACAAGTAAAATAAATAAATAAATAGAGTGATAAATATGTACAAACATATATACATATATACAGGTGCTGTGGGAAAGGGAAGGAGGTAAGATGGGGGGATGGAGAGGGGGACGAGGGGGAGAGGAAGGAAGGGGCTCAGTCTGGGAAGGCCTCCTGGAGGAGGTGGAAGGCCTCAAATGCTCTCAAATGAATCTCAAATGAGATTCAAATGCTCTCTAAGGGACAGACAGCCTGTCAGTTTCTTTCTATTTACATAACAGTTGTCATTATTCTGTCACCTAAAATAGACAACTGTATATTAATTTTTGAGATTTTTGGTTTTATCTTTATTAGAAAATCCTTGCCTGAGTTTGGATGCATGGCACAGGTGGGAAGAGTAGGAGATGTAAAAGGAGAGGAAGCACCTGCTCTTTCATTTCTCTGTCTTATAGGGTTGTGTTGCCTTAAGTTCTCTTTTCTGTTTCTTCACATCCCTGGGCAGTGACTTATTTCTCTTTCCTGTCTTGTAGCCAATCTGCCTTACTTAGAATTGTAAGGGTCAATATCAGTCTCTCACAAATCCTAGTTTCTAGACTAGCTTCTTGCACTTTAGTGTCAGTACTACTAAGTGCTCGGGGAACTTGCAAAAGATCTCAAAGATGTTTTCTGGGCCCTGAATGGTTAGAAACAAATGGAGGAGTCAGACATAAATTGAGATGAATCCTGCTTACATGAAAAAGCACATTAAGTGTAAGTAAATGAAAAGTGAGTAGATAAACACATACGTGGTAATGCAGCCTGATGGATGGCTTGAATAAGTATGTAAACATCACCAGAAAGTGATGTTTTCAGGGGGTTTTTCAGTGGGGGTAGACTGGTCAGTGCTTAGCAACTGCCATTTAAAAAAGAATAATTGCCTCAATTAGGTGGTTTGTCAAAACATGTCAGTAAATCCTTGGTTTGTACCTATAGTGGGTTGCTCATAACTTGAGACTTATGGACTTTTTAATATCAGAGAAGACCTACAAAATGCAGTGTCAATAGTATAGTTTTTCAGATTATCCAATGAGAATGAAGTGTCCTTTTCCATGCAGTCTAGTTTTGGGATGGAGTTAAAGACTTTCTTTTGATGTGTAGAGTCAGTTTGACAGTTTTGAAGCCATCCAATTGATTAAAATAAGACTGACATAGCAACCAAATGAACAATGCAACCAAAACTGCCTAAGTAGTGATAATCTGACAGCATAGGAACACTTTGGATTGTGAGGTACTTTTTTCGTAGCCAGAGTACTAAACTACTAAACTTTAAGTAACCTCTTCGGAAGATACTGTAAAAGCAATTATGCATAGGTTTATGTTTGCATATTCGGTAATGTTTTTCATGGGTTGCAAGTGAATTAATGAATTAATGAAATAGGGTTGTACACAGTCCCTCTCACATTTGGGACTCACAGTCTCAATCCCCATTTTACAGATGAGGTAACTGAGGCACAGAGAAGTGAAGTGACTTGCCCAAGGTCACACAGCAGAAAACTGATGGAGCTGGGATTAGAACCCATGACTTTCTTACTTCCCGTGCTAGGCCAATTCTAAGTGCTTGGGAGAGTACAGCACCAGATAGCATAATGGGAAGCAGTATAGAGTAGTGGATAGAGCATGGGCTTGGAAGTCAGAAGGTCATGAGTCCTTTGGCAAATCACTTTACTACCCTGGAGAAGCAGTGGGACTTAGTGGACAGAGCAAGGCTTAGTGGAGTAGAGAAATCAGAAGGCTTTGGTTCTAATCATAGCT
This sequence comes from Tachyglossus aculeatus, assembly GCF_015852505.1. Classification (NCBI taxonomy): domain Eukaryota; kingdom Metazoa; phylum Chordata; class Mammalia; order Monotremata; family Tachyglossidae; genus Tachyglossus; species Tachyglossus aculeatus. The sequence continues at coordinate 3,269,772 of NC_052094.1, read as the reverse complement.
CTGCCACTTTTTTAATGGTATTTGTTAATGCAAGGTGATCAGGTTGTCCCAAGTGGAGCTCACAGTCTTCAACCCCATTTTACAGATAAGGGTACTGAGGCACAGAGAAGTTAAGTGGCTTGCCCAAGGTCACACAGCAGATAAGTGGCAGAGCCGGGATTCAAACCCATGACCTCTGACTCCCAACCTGTGCTCTTGCCACTAAACCATGGGCTTTCAGACTAGGGGGCCAGTGGAGGAAGAACAGGCATCGAATCCCTACTGTACAGATGAGAACACTGAGATCCAGAGATTCATTCATTCATTCATTCAATCATATTTATTGAATGCTTACTGTGTGCAGAGCACCGTACTAAGCACTTGGGAAGTACAAGTTGGCAACATGTAGAAACGGTCCCTACCCTACAATGGGCTTATAGTCTAGAGGGGGGAGACAGACAACAAAGCAAAACATGTGGACAGGTGTCAAGTCATCAGAATAAATAGAAGTAAACCTAGATGCACATCATTGACAAAATAAATAGAATAGTAAATATGTACAAGTAAAATAAATAGAGTAATAAATCTGCACAAACATATATACATGTGCTGTGGGGAGGGGAAGGAGGTAGGGTGGGGGCGATGGGGAGGGGGAGAGGAGAGAGGGGGCTCAGTCTGGGAAGGCCTCCTGGAGGAGGTGAGCTCTTAGTAGGGTTTTGAAGGGAGAAAGAGAGCAAGCTAGGCAGATGTGTGGAGGAAGGGCATTCCAGGCCAGGGGGAGGATGTGGGCTGGGCGTTGACGACGGGACAGGTGAGCACAAGGCACAGTGAGGAGGTTAGCGGTAGAGGAGTGGAGGGTGTGGGCTGGGCTGTAGAAGGAAAGAAGGGAGGTAAGGTAGGAGGGGGCGAGGTGATGGAGAGCCTTGAAGCCGAGAGTGAGGAGTTATTGCTGGATGTGTAGGTTGACTGGTAGCCACTGGAGATTTTTGAGGAGGGGAGTAAAATGCCCAGAGCGTTTCTGCACAAAGATGATCTGGGCAGCAGCATGAAGTATAGACTGAAGTTGGGAGAGACAGGAGGATGGGAGATTAGAAAGGAGACTGATGCAGAGATGTTATGTGCCTTGCCCAATGTCCCATGGTATGGCAAGTGTTGGAGCTAGTATTGGGACCCATACCACCATCCTCCCTCTATCAAGCATCCTCAAGCGCTTAATACAGTGCTGTGCACACAGTAAGTGCTCAATAAATACGATTGAATGAATGAACTGTATCACAAGCCCATTACCCTGGTATTATCCTTAACTCATCTCTTTCTTTCAACCCACACTGTTAATCTTTCACCAAATCCTCTGAGTTCAACTTTCACAGCATCACTAAAATCCACCCTTTTCTCTCCATCCAAACTGCTTCCACATTAATCTAAGCCTCTATTCCATTACACATTGATTACTGGATCAGCTTCCTTGCTGATCTCCTTACCTCCTGTCTCTCCTCACTCCTGCATGTACTTCACTCCTCTGCCCAGATCATTTTTCAAAAAAAAAATCCTGGCCAGGTTTCCCCATTACTCAATAATCTGCAGTGGTTGCCTGCCCACTGCCTTATCAAACAAAAAATCATTACAGTCGGCTTAAAAGCACTCAATCACCTTGCCCCTTACTACCATATTACTCACTACAAACCCAGACTGCACACTTCGCTCTGCTAATGTCAACCTAATCACTACTTCGATCTCATCCGTCTTGCTGCTGATCCCTTGCCCATGTCCTGTCTCTGGCCTGGAATTCCTTCCTGTTTGATATCCAACAGGTGATCACTCTGCTCACCTTCAAAGCCTTTTCTGTCTAAGCTCTCACTTCCTCTTCTCCCACTCCCTTCTGTGTCGACCTTGCACTTGGATTTTCACCCTTTATTCACCCCACCCTCAGCCCCACAGTACATACTTATGTGCACATCCATAATTTATTTATTCATATTAATGCTTATATATAAGCTTATATATAATGCTTATATATAAATATATATATATATTTATTCAATAAATGCTCTAGTCTGTAAGATTGTTATGGACAGGGAATATGTCTACCGACTCTGTTATATTGTACTCTCTCAAGTGCCCATCATGGGCTAAAACAAAGTGCCCCTCATTTGGCTCCAGTGAAAACTCCAGCCTTTCTCCACAAAAATGTGTTCCCAGGAAAACAAAAGCAATAAAGAAAAAGCAAGCAAGGTAGAGTTTAGGAAATGTCTCTAAAGCCCAGTGCCTGATTCCTAAGCCCTGACTCCTTCAAATGCCTGGGGACATCCCTACAATCAGATCAGTAGTCCACCCAATCCAGTATTCAATGTCAGTTGTATTTACTGACTGCTTACCATGTGCAGAGCAGTTGGGGAAGTACCTTACAAAAGAGTTGGTAGTTGTGACCCCTGCCTACAAGGAACTTACAGTCTACAGGGTACTGCTTGCAAAGTGGAACTAAAGGAAGTAGTCTATGGACATAATTGCCTTCATTGTCATTCATCCTTGTGATGGGGGCGGTGTCTTCACATCTTTAACTTTTCCCTCTAAAAAGCCATCATGGAACCATTTTTCACTAGTCTTTCCAAGTTGTCTTGGGCCCACTATCCCACACATTTATATATGTCAGACCAGTGTTTTAGTAAAATGATTTGGGCAGCAGAGTGAAGTATGTCCTGGAGGTAGAGAGATCAGCTCAGTGTTTACAATTAGCATGCGTAACTTAGTCCTCCCCATTATTCATTCATTCATTCATTCAATCGTATTTATTGAGCACTTCCTGTGTGCAGAGTACTGTACTAAGTGCTTGGGAAGTACAAATCAGTAGCATATAGAGACAGTCCCTACCCAACAACGGACTCACAGTCTTGAAGGGGAAGACAGACAACAACACAAACAAAACAAGTAGACAGGTGTCAACACCATAAGAATAAATAGAGTTATGGCTTTATACACATCATTAATAAAATAAATAGATTAATATGTACAAATAAAATAGAGTAATAAATATGTACAAATATGTACAAGTGCTGTGGGGAGGGGAAAAGGGTAGAGCAGAGGGAGCAAAGGGGGCAATGGGGAGGGGAGGAGGAGGAGGAGAGGAAAAAGGAGGTGCTCAGTCTGGGAAGGCCTCCTGGAGGAGGTGAGCTTTGAAGGGAGGAAGAGAGCTAGTTTGGTGGATGTGTGGAGGGAGGACATTCCAGGTCAGAGGTAGGATGTGGGCCAGGGGTCTGTGGCAGGACAGGCAAGAACGAGGCATAGTGAGGAGGTTAGTGTCAGAGGAGCAGAGTGTGTGGGCTGGGCTGTACTAGGAGAGAAGGGAGGTGAGGTGGAGGGGAAGAGGTGATGGAGAGCTTTGAAGCGGAGGGTGAGGAGTTTCTGCTTGATTCGAAGCTTGATAGGAAACCACTGGAGATTTTGAGGAGGGGAGTGACATGCCCAGAGCGTTTCTGTACAGAGATATTCTGAGCATCAGAGTGAAGTGTAGATTGAAGTGTGGAAAGACAGGAGGATGGGAGATGAGAGAGGAGGCTGATGCAGTAATCCAGTCGGGATAGGATGAGAGGTTGAACCAGCAAGATAGTGGTTTGGTTGGAGAGGAAAGGGAAGGTCTTGGCGAAGCTTTGAAGTTGAGACCGGCAGGTTTTGGTAATGGATTGGATGTGAGCAATGAACGAGAGACCCGAGTTGAGGATGACACTGAGGTTGTGGGCTTGTGAGATAGGAAGGATGGTAGTGTCATCTACAGTGATGGGAAAGTCAGGAAGAGGGCATGGTTTGGGAGGGAAGATAAGCAGTTCAGCCTTCAACATATTGAATTTTAGATCAATCAATCAATCAATCAATCGTATTTATTGAGTGCTTACTGTGTGCAGAGCACTGTACTAAACGCTTGGGAAGTCCAAGTTGGCAACATCTAGAGACGGTCCCTACCCAACAGCAGGCTCACAGTCTAAAAGGGGGAGACAGAGAACAAAACCAAACATATTAACAAAATAATATAAATAGAATAAACATGTACAAATAAAATAAATAGAGTAATAAATCCATACAAACATATATACATACATACAGGTGCTGTGGGGAGGGGAAGGAGGTAAGGTGGGGGGGATTAATCAATCAATCAATCATATTTATTGAGTGCTTACTATGTGCAGAGCACTGTACTAAGCGCTTGGGAAGTCCAAGTTGGCAACATCGAGAGACAATCCCTACCCAACAGTGGGCTCACAGTCTAGGAGGGGGAGACAGACAACAAAACATATTAACAAAATAAAACAAATAGAATAAATATGTACAAATAAATAGAGTATAGTTAGATGGCAGGCAGACATCCAGATGGAGATGTCCTGAAGGCAGGAGGAAACACAAGCCTGAAGAAAGGGAGAGAAAGCAGAGGCAGAGATGTAGATTTGGGTGTCATCAACATAGAGATGATAGTTGAAGCTGTGAGAGTGAATGAGTTCACCAAGGTAGTGAGTATAGATAGAGAACAGAGGGGGACCAAGAACCGACCCTTGAGGAACCCTTACAGTAAGGCAGTGGGAGGGGGAGGAGGAGCCCACAAAGGAGCCTGAGAAGGATTGGCCAGAGAGGTAAGAGGAGAACCAGGAGAGGACGGAGTCTGTAAAGCCAAGGTTGAATAGCATGTTGAGGAGAAGCGGGTGGTCCACAGTGTTGAAGGCAGCTGAGAGGTCAAAGGGGATTAGTCCTTTCTTCTTGGCATTGCATCCATCTTAATGACTTAGATGGATTTAGTCATTATTCACTGGAGACCCAAAGTTGCATTGGTTATTTTCCCTGTAATCCCTTATGATTTTCAGTTGAAGGGTGTAGTTAATGATGCTTCACTTCTCCCAGAGTATGAGTATCTGTACTGTAGATGGAGTCTTAGAAACAGCTGATCCTTGCTGCAGTCATGATTACAGATTTGGGTCAAGATAACGTACCATTGTTCCATCTGCAGTCCTAAATTCCTTGTCCACTTTTCCACTGCATAAAAATGGATCTAGAGAAGCAGCAGGGTCTAGTGGAAAGAGCACAGGCCTGAGATTTTGATTCCTGGATTCTAGGCAAATTGCTTCCCTTTGTGCTTCAGTTTCCTCATCTGTGAATAATGCCTGTTCTCCCTTCCCCTTAGACAGCAAGACCCGTTTGTGGCAGTGGCTGATATGACATAACTGTCTTACCTACCCCAGTGCTGTATGCAGTGTTTAGCACATAGTAAGCACTAACAAATACTGTTATTTTATTTATTATATCTTGGTTGAGATAATATACTTCTGCTTTGCTTTAGTGGATCTAGAGAGAGGAAAAAGGGATCACATCCCTGAGGAAGCATTTTAGTGCTTAGAACCGTCTTTGACCCATAGTAGGTGCTTAAATGCCATTATCATCATTTGCAAAATATCTACTGTAAAGAATGGTCAATGAATTAATGAGTTCACCCATGGAGAAATAATCTTCTCGCTCTGCCCATCTTGGACATATGCAGCTCAGCCCAACCATGAGCAATGTATGGATCTCTGGGTTCTGTGTGATAGCTGGGACCCCCCAGCTTGGCTCTCCATCTTCCTTTCTGCTGCTCCAGATGTAGTACTGAGAGGGGCAGAAGAGTGTACATCTTAGCAAGGCCTTTAGAATAAATCTCAGGCTATCTCCTTCCTGGATTATTCATTTTAGAAGCGGCTGGGGCCTGGAGGTTAGCATGGCTTGAGTGGATGAGAACACCTTGATTCCTTCCCTCCCTGACCCTGGACTTGGAGCCGTAGGTGGCCAATCCATTCCTAGGGTGGAGGGCCCTATCCTGGAACTACTCCTGCATTGGATTTTAGCCTTAAGTAGAACCTGTTTGGGTTTTGTCCATGAGCGTAATTGTTTCTTAAAATTTAAGGTTTTCATTCTAAAATCTCAACTAGAAATTCCCAACCAAACTCCGCACTTGATCAGAACTCTATTCAAGGCTGTCTTAGCCATTTTGGAAATCCTGTTGTGAATTTTGGATGAGAGAGGTACAACCTCACATCTTTAATTGAGAATTAAGAAGCTGAGTGTTTCATATGCTCTGTTATTGAGGAATTGTCGTTTTGGAGCTGGGCTTCTAGTTGTTGGACCAGAAATTATTTCTGGTCTTTATAATAGTAATCTGGCCCATTTTTTCGGGGACATCCTCAGCATATTTGTGCAGTGGGAAACAGGGATGAAGAAGTGCAAGAAAAAAGAAAGGCATCTTTCCTCCAAGAACTTGAAGCCATTTGCAGAGAATTAGCACCCCTCTCACCACCTCAGGGGATGGGGAATGGAGTGTCCAACCGTGGTCATGACTAATAATAATAATAATGATGGCATTTGTTAAGCGCTTACTATGGGCCAAGCACTGCTGTAAGCGCTGGGGCAGATACAAGGTAATTAGGCTGTCTCATGTAGGGCTCACAGTTTTAATCCTCATTTTGCAGATGAGGTAACTGAGGCACAGAGAAGACAAGTGACTTGCCCAAAGTCACACAGCTGATAAGTGGTGGAGCTGGAATTAGAAACCACCATACCACCATTTCTGACTCCCAAGCCCGTGCTCTTTCCTCTAAGCCAAGCTGCTTCTCTAAGCCCTCCTTTCCTCTTCCCCAACTCTCTTCTGCGTCACCTTGCCTTTATTAATCTCCCCCTCCCAGCCCCACAGCACTAATATAAGTATCTGTAATGGATTTATTTTATAAATGTTTGTCTCCTCCTCTAGATTACAAGATCCCTGTGGGCAGGGAATGTCGGGTTGTTTTGCACTGTCCCAAATACTTGGTACAGCGCTCTGCACACAGTAAGTGCTCAGTAACTATAATTCACCGACTGACCCACTTCTAAAGCACGAGCTGAACTAAACATTTTCCTTTTGCGGGCCAGGATCCCTCTCCTCCTCTTTGGAATAGTACCAGGAAGCTCCTTGAATAGGGAATGGTCTTCCCGCCAGAGCAGCCACCAGGAGGAGCCCTGGGCATGCCATTTCACCTCTTAGAGGAATGTTAGAAGTTACTCTTGGGAGGTCAGAGGAATTTGAGGGTTTGCACAGCGAGTTGTGCATAAAATAGGAATAGGGAAGCTTCTCTGAGGTGGAATCTTCTTCCCTTAACCTTTCCTCCTCCCCTGGAAAATAGTATTGTGGGGCGTGGGCTGGCTGTATCTACCCCAGCACTCAAAATGGTACTTGATGCATAGTAATAATCACTTAACAAATAGCATAATAATAATATGAAAGTTCGTATACTGCAGATGGGGAAACAGTAAAGTATATCTTCTCCGAGTACAAAAGAAAGCCCCTAACCCTTTCCCATTCCAGTTTGCAACTTGAATCCTCTCAAGTAACATATTCACTGTGCTTCATTCCTCCTACTCTCCCAGGAGGAAGGCCCTGATCATTCTCATAGCTTCTCACTCTATATCCCGCACAACTGCCATATATCTGAATCACCAGGGTACTTGGGTGACCCATCACCTCCCACCCACCCATATACAGTTTCATGTGTATATCTTTGCAGTCTGTTGTTTCCCACTACCTGTTATTTTTATTCATGTCTGTCCCCTCCATTAGTTTGTAAGCTTCTAGAGGGCAGAAATCATGCCTGTCGTACTCTTCCAACTGTTTGGTAGTGCATAGTACACAGTACAGTACGCTGCATGAGAAGCAGCATGGTTTAGTGGATAGAGCATGGGTCTGGGAGTTGGAAAGACCTGAGTTCTAATCCTGGCTCTGCCACTTGTCTGCTAGGTGACCTTGGGCAAGTCCCTTGTGCTTCAATTACCTCATATGTAAAATGGGGTTTTAAGTCTGCAAGCTTTATGTGGGACAGGGACTGAGTCCAATCTGATTAACTTGTGTCTTCCCCTGGTTAACATATAGCAACTTTATAACAAATACCACTTTTTAAAAAAAGAGTAGACACTCAATAATTACTCTTGATTGATTGACTGGGCCATCATTTTTCTTTTTGTTTTTTTTTTTAAATTTTATTTGTGAAATGCCTACTATGTGTCAGGCACTGTCTAAGCCCTGGGATAGATACAAGGTAATCAGGTTGGACACAATCCATGCCCCAAATGGGGCTCACAGTCTTAATCAACTTTTACAGAGGAGGTAACTGAGGTACCGAGAAGTTAAATGACTTACCTAAGGTTAACGGCAGTGAAGTGGTGGAGCCGGGATTAGAACCCAGGTGCTTCTGTCTCCTTGGCCCATGCTCTGTATAGTAGACCACACTGCTTCTCTAACCCCTTACCACTTATTTACTATTGAGACAGTAGTTGACACTGTTTTTTTTAAGTACGTGAGTGTTTTCAGAATAACTATAAGTAGTATAGTTAAATCTTGTGTAGTTATTTCAAGAAATAAGTGGAGAAGCTCTGGAGCTGTGGCTGAATTAGAGACTGTGGAAACTTAAGAGCTGTGAATTCTTGACTCCCAGCAACTTTCTCTGGACCTAAGCAAAAAACCAGTTACCTCTCTGTATCACTGTTTTGTCATCAGTAAAATGACATTGGGGTTCTGCTAAATAGATGCTGTCTGTGGTAGCAGGTGCATACCTTTTTCTCTCAGTGCTGCTGCTGATTTCATGTGGAAGAGGATCAACTCTTCTAGAGACTTCTCCATCCCATTTCTGTAGCACTAACTTTATCTGCTTACAGTGTTAAAATAGGGCTTTTCATGAGTCCAGTTAGGCATCCAGATGATTGCCAGGTGATTGGGAGTTGGAATGAGCAGAGTATGTAATAGACATTAAGTGCTTACAGTATGCAAAGTACTGTATTAAACACTGGGAATTGAACATGGTCCCTGTCACTCTTGAGCCTCCCATTCTAGGCTGTGTGCCAGATTTTCACATGAGCACAGTAGATATTAGAAAGGGCTACTATTTGCATTGCTAGCCCTGGTCTCTTTGCTTTCCAGAAGTAACTGAAAACACAGCTTACTTCACTTGTGACTTTGGTAACATTTGGCTCGTTTAAGGAAAGGAAAGAAAGAGTTGCACCGACATGCATTGTACCATATATTCATGCACCTATGATTTTCCCTGAATCTAATGTGATTTGAGAAACACCATGGATAGAGCATGGACCTGGGAGTCAGAAGGTCATGGTCTATTCCCGGTTCTGCCACTTGTATTTATTATTCTATTTATGTATTTATTTATGTATTTATTTATTTATGCATTTATTTATTTAGTTATTTATTTGTTTATTTAATTTATTTTTGTTTATTTATTTATTTATCTATCTATCTTACTTGTACATATCTATTCTATTTATTTTATTTTGTTAGAATGTTTGGTTTTGTTCTCTGTCTCCCCCTTCTAGACTGTGAGCCCACTGTTCGGTAGGGACTGTCTCTATGTGTTGCCAACTTGTACTTCCCAAGTGCTTAGTACAGTGCTTTGCACACAGTAAGCGCTCAATAAATATGATTGATTGATTGATTGATTGTCACCTTGGATATGTCATTTCACTTCTCGGTGCCTCAGTTACCTCATCTGTAAAATGATGATTGAGAGTATGAGCCCCTCGTGGGACAGGGGCTGTATTCAACTCGATTTACGTGTATCTACTCCAGCACTTAGTATAGTGCCTGGAACATAGTAAGCGCTTAACAAATACCATCGTATTGTTTGAGGATTGCTCAGTGCTTATGCTGCTATTTTACTGCCTCTTGGCCCCCCACAAGAGAATGATCACAGGCTATTAGGGAGGAAAATTGTTTGGCTGGCTTTGAGGAGATTAGAAGATTTTGTGGGAGAAGACTATAAAAGAATTCCAAACTCTCACTTTGGTCATTGTAGGATTTTGATTCTCTTTTCTCATCCAATCACTAGTAATAAGTAGCTGTTGAATATAATGCTAGTGATGACTGCCTCCTTTTTTTGACATCCAGAAGGGGGCAGCAAAGGGTCACTATAATTTTTTTCCTTCTGCGTGCTCATTTTTTAAAGTAGAATCCCTTTTTTATTCGAAGATCCATATAATTTTATGTGCATTTTTGTAATGAAATAGAGTAAAGTGACAAAGAAAGATGATCCTCTCATTTTTCGTGGTGTCATTTATATCATCGTGGCCTAGTAGGAAGAATAGGGGCCTGGGAGTCACAGGATCAGGGTTCTAATTTTGACTCCACCTGTTATCTGCTATGTGACCTTGGGCAAGTCACAGTGCCACAGTTCCCTCCCTTGTAATGTGGGGTTCTATACGTGTTCTCCTTCCTACTTAGATTATGAGCCCATATGGGATGTGATTTTCTTCTTTTGCCCTAGCATTTAATACAGTGCTTGGCACACAGGAGGCACTTAGCAAATATCTCATGTGTTATTAAGGAATCTTAATAGTTTACAGTCTCCAGGAGAGATTGTGTCATGTATAAAAGTGTGAAAATGCTGGGTATTCAGGTGATATCCTGAGGTGTTGGTTCTGCAAAATGCAGAAGTGGACAAAAATTGGTATAAGTGAATGGGACAGTTTGGTGTATTGAGGAATCCAAATAAGAGGAAACAAAATAGGTGAGGAAGAAGCCTTATATCTGCCCCTGATCTCATAAATGCTAATGGCATTCTCATAAATGCTTCACAGAGGTTCCTGAAGGGGGCCAAGGGAGAGGTAAAGCCCCTTGGCCAACACAGTCTACCTAAGGAATGCCATGAGAGATTTGTGGATTTCTGTGTGCCTAAATCTGCAAATATTAAATAATAATAATAATAATGGCATTTGTTAAGTGCTTACTTTGTGCCAAGCACTGTTCTAAGCACTGGCGGGGGTGGGGGGGTGTTTACAAGGTAATCAGGTTGTCCCATGTAGAGCTCGCAGTCATCATTCTCATTTTACAGATGAGTGAACTGAGGCCCAGAGAAGTGAAGTGACTTGCCCAGTCACCCAGCTGACAAGTGGTGGAGTCAGGATGAGAACCCATGATCTCTGACTCCCAAGCTGGGGCTCTTTCCACTGAGCAACACTGCTTCTCTGGGTGGGGACCATCTTTGTTGCTGAAATGTATTCTCCCAAGCACTTAGTCCAGTGCTTTGCAGGCAGTAAGCGCTCAATCATTACAATTGAATGAGCACTTAGTCCAGTGCTCTGCACGCAATAAGTGCTTAATCAGTGACTGAGTGGATGAATAAGCACTTAAGAAATTCTGTGATTATGATTATCGAGAAACAGCGTGGCTCAGTGGAAAGAGCCTGGGCTTGGGAGCCAGAGGTCATGGGTTCAAATTCCGACTCTGCCACTTATCAGCTGTGTGACTTTGGGCAAGTCACTTCACTTCTCTGGGCCTCAGTTACCTCATCTGTAAAATTTGGATGAAGACTGTGAGCCCCCGTGGTCTCACACCCACTCACACCTGATCACCTTGTAACCTCCCCAGCAGAACAGTGCTTGGCACATAGTAAGTGCTTAGCAAATGCCTCATTATTATTATTTTTATTATTATCAATTATGAGTGTTCCCTTGAACGACCGCCATGTTGAGGTCTGTGGCTCCAGCTCAGGATTCCTGGTGCGGGCGATGGCTCTGCAGGGGCTCCTCTGCTTGGGAGGCTTCCCATCCACCCCCGGGTTTCCCTGCCCACCTCCCAGGGTGGATGGCAACGGATGGCGCCCTCGGCCCGCTTCGAGCCCCGCGCCGCCTGGCAGCCTTGACTTACACATGGCTCATCAGTATTATTCAATGCCATAAACAAATGAGGAAACACTAGACATACAAATGAACATAATTCAACTGTAGCTTAAAATGTCGATTCATAACATTGAAATGTTTTAAGGATAATTCCTTTGTTTTGTAAGATAAGTTCTTACTTTACAAGGGTGGGAAAAGAAAACTTTAGACTGTAAACTTGTGGGCAGGGACTGTATATGCCAATTCTACAATATTGGTATATTGCACTTTCCCAAGCACTTAACACAGTACTGTGAACACAGGCACTCTCCCAAGTGTTTAACAGAATGCTGTGTGCACAGCAAGCTTTCAATAAATATGACTGATTGATAGGAGGAGGAATAATAATAGCAATCCTGGTGGTGTGAAGGGATGGGAATGGAGAGCACAAAGCAGGAACTGGCCACACAACTGCTGCCAGCTTTCCTTTTCATGGCCATTGTCATTGTACTCCTAAAAGGTTTTGCAGTCATCCATAGGACAGGAAGTCATTTTTAACCAACTCTGCCCCCTCAGCACCTTTAGCTCAGAGGAGTAAGAGTATTTCCAGTACATTCTCTGCAGATTAGTAGTTAGGGGAAAAAAATTATTTTTCTGTATTTACACTTTATGTACTGTACATCAGTAGCTTTATGCTCTAAAATTGGGATTTCCTAATTATGATATTATTGCATGGATAAACACTACTGGACTGTTAATATGATGAGATTTTTAAAATGCCCCAGGAACTCTAGGGCATTTTAAAAAAGCCTAGGTCTCTGAGTCAGTACAACTTGCCTGATGTGTCTGTGACCTGGGGCAAGTCACTATAACTTCTGTGTGCTTCTGTCTCCTCATCTATAAAAAATAGGAATAAGATACCTGTTCTCCCTCTCCTTTAGACTACAAGCCCCATTCAGGACAGGAACTGTGTCCACTCTATTTAGATTGTATCTACTCCAGTGCTTAGCACAGTGCTTGGTACCATAGTAATTGCTTAACAAATACCCCAATTACTTTTATTAGGAAACAAGGAAGAACAGATTTTAGAAATCAGCCAATTCTAGGCAGCCATAAAATTGGATAGTAACACATCTCTCTTATCCACACCCTCCCCCTTTTTTTAAAAGGCCATGATTTCTTGGTTTCTGCTCAACGTGAGTTTGAATGCCTGAAAAAAGCAGACAGCTGCTTGTCACTTAATTCTATTTACTTTTATATATTCTAAAATGTAACTTGTTAACTGCATTGTTTCCACGTATTGTTTTAGTCATTTACTACTCTTGCTTCATAAGAAGGGGAAAAATGAATTCAGCACATCATTGTGCAGTTTTTATTTTTTGCCCCAGGATTGTCATTCAAGAAAGCTATATTTTGTTGGTATTGAGCCTCATGTTCTTGGAGTTGAATTACACCCAATTAGTTGCCACTGAAAATACCTTAGTTACCCTAGTTAGTCTAACCCTGATTTGGGGTATAAGTTTTATGTCAACCTTACCTTATCCATCTCCACTGAGACCCTTATTCCTCTTCCCTCCCCATTTCCTCTCATGTTCTTGTCCTCCTGTTCATTCACTCAGTTGTATTTATTCAGTGCTAAGTGCTGGGGAAAATGTTAGGTAATCAGGTTGGACACAGCCCCTGCCCCAAATGGGGCTCATAAGGAGGGGCTAAGAGTTCATCTCCATTTTACACATGAGGAAACTGAACCTTGGAGAAGTAAATGACTTGTTCAAGGCCACTAGGAGATAAAGGACAAATCTGAGGTAGAACCCAAGTCCTCTAACTCCCAGGCCAGGACTCTTTCCACGGGGCCATGCTGCTTCCCAAGTTCTTTTTAAGTTCTGGCTAGGGGGATGCCAAGGATCATCAGACCTAATGAGGTCATTTTTATGCAGCCTCTGAAGTGTTTTGAGATGTTTCAGAAATAATCAGAATTCCTCAGATAAACCACCAGACCAAAAAATACTTTTAAATGTGCACAGTTGTATAGGGAAGAGTACCAATGTGTTTCTCTTTCATCTTGAAATCAGTGTACCGGTATGGCTCTAAGTGACTTAATATTTGCAATAATTTTGTATGGTTTTCTTGTAGGCAAAAATGTTTCCCATCACAGAGAAGAGAACATACCTTTTTTGATGCTTGTCCTTTTTGGAACCACTCTTTCTACTGAAAATCCTAGAAAAGAAATATGAGAAGCATCATAGTCTACTGGGAAAAGCCTGGTACTCCGTGGGTTTTTTTTTTCTCTTTAATGGGAAAAAACTGACCAAATCAGTTTACAGCACAGGAAAATGTGACTAAAGTGTAACAAGAGTTCCTTTTCAGAATCATCTAGACTGTAAACTTCTTGGGGACAGCGACCCTTGGGGCTGAGGTGGGTTCTGCCCTCCTCAGGACAGGCCCAGCCCCAGAGTAGCTGAGAAAGCTCAGCTGTCCCCCCGGCCACACCATGACGTGTGACAGAGCACTGGCTGCCTTCACGTGTCACTGAAAGCAATATCCCATTACTTGGGGCTGTGGAAAGTGTCTCTAGAAACTAGGATGGCATGGGAGACAAAGGATAGGGGACAGAAGAATGGCCTCAGAAGGAGAGGAAATAACAATAATAATTATAGTAATAGTTGTTAAGCACTTACTATATAACAAGCACTTTTCAAAGCACTGGAGTAGATACACGTTGATCAGGTTGGACACAGTCCCTGTCCCACGTGGATGCTTAATCTCATTTTATAGATGGTAACTCAGGTACAGAGGAGTTGTGACTTACCCAAGGTCACACAGCAGACATGCAGCAGAGTCAGGATTAGAACCCAGGTCCTTCTGACTCTCAAGCCTCAGGATTGAAGTTCACTGGAAAGAAGGAGGTGTTTGGAGTTATTGTGAATGTTTTTTGGGTTTGGAGGGGGCTTAACAGAAGCAGCATAGCCTCATGAATAGGGCCCAGGCCTGGGAGTCAGGGGACCTGGGTTTTAATCCCAGCTCTGCCACTTGCCTGCTGTGTAACCCTGGCTAAACCACAAAACATCTCTGACCAGTTTTCTCATCAGTATAAGGGGCTTAAATTCCTGATCTTCTTCCTTCTTGGTCTGTCAGCTTCTTATGGGACAGGGATTGTCCCATCTGCATACCTTGTATCAGTTCCATTGCTTAGAACATCTGCATTACATAAAATAAGAGCATTATAATTTTGATTATAATTATTCTTATTATTGTTATTTGTTTGTAAATGCGAAAGGGAGTATTTCAGGAAGAGTTGGGAAACTATTTGGATTCATGTGCATGGATCTCTGTTTTGCATCTGCCAGACATTCAGTCGTGTTCGCATGTTTACTGTGCGCAGAGCACTGTACCAATTATTATTAATATTATTATTATTATTACTTTACTAGAGCAACTCATATCTTTTCTGTGCCTTGGTTTCCTCACCTTTAAAATGGTGCAATACCTGATCTCCCTCCTATTTAGACTGTGGGCCCCATGTGGAACAGGGACTGTGTCCAACCTGTTAAACTTGTTTGTCTACCCAGCACATAGAACAGTGCCTGACACAGTAGTAAGTGCTTTATAAATACCATTATTATTATTGTTATGTTGCCAATTTGTACTTCCCAAGCCTTTGTGCAATGCTCTGCACACAGTAAGTGCTCAATAAATAAGATTGAATGAATGAATGAAGAAGAACCAGTAGGATTTATTAATAATAGTAATAATAATAATAATAATGGCATTTGTTAAGCACTTACTACGTGTAAAGCACTATTCTAAGCACTGGGGAGGTTACAAGGTTATCAGGTTGTCCCATGGGGGCTCACAGTCTTCATCCCCATTTTCCAGATGAGGGAACTGTGGCCCAGGAAGTTAAGTGACTTTCCCAAAGTCACACAGCTGACAAGTGGCAGAGCCTGGATTTGAACCCAGGATCTCTGACTCCAAAGCTCGGGCTTTTTCTACTGAGCCACGCTGCTTCTCCAACAGACAGACTCAATATGGAGTTTGAAAGAGAGGGAGGAGGCCAAGGGTAATGCTGAAGTAACAGGCTTGAGATTTGGGGGATGTGTTGAGCACTATGATGGGTGAGTTAGGTGGAAGGGAGGATCTGGAAGTTCCAGTCAACTGTCTGTAAGACAGTGAGACCTGGATATCTCACAGCTACCTCATTAGTGGTAGTCAGTGAACCTGGGTTCTAATCTTGGCTCTGCCTGATGTGTCTGTCTGCTGTGTGACCCTGGGCCAGTCACCTAACTTCCCTATGTCTCAATTTCTTCATTTATGAAATCAGGATTACATTCTTGTGTTCCATCCTACTTGGACTGAGAGCTACATGTAGGGCAGGGACTGTCTCTGACTTTTCATTCATTCAGTCGTATTTATTGAGTGCTTACTGTGTGCAGAGCACTATATTGAGCACTTGGGAAGTACAAGTCAGCAACATATAGAGACAGTCCCTACCTAACAGTGGACTCCCAGTCTAGAAGGTGGAGACAGACAACAAATCATAACATGTAGACAGGTGTCAAAATTGTCAGAACAAGTAGAATTATAGCCATATGCACATCATTAGCAAAATAAATAGAACAGTAAATATGTACAAGTAAAATACCTAATAAATCTGTACAAATGTATACAAGTGCTATGGGGAGGGAAAGGAGGTAGGGCCGGGGGGTTGGGGAATAGGAGAGGAAAAAGAGAGCTCAGTCTGGGAAGGCCTCCTGGAGGAAGTGAGCTCTCAGTAGGGCTTTGAAGGGAGGAAGAGAGCTAACTTGGTGGATGTGTGGAAGGAGGGCATTCCAGGCCAGGGGGAGGATGTGGGCCAGGGCTCGATGGTGGGACAGGCGAGAACGAGCTACAGTGAGGAGGTTAGTGGCAGAGGAATGGAGGGTGCGGGCTGGGATGTAGAAAGAGAAAGGGAGGTGAGGTAGGAGGGGACGAGGTGATGGAGAGCTTTGAAGCTGAGAGTGAGGAGTTTTGACAGGCAACCACTGGATTCGTAGGTTTGACAGACAACCACTGGAGATTTTTGAGGAGGGGAGTAACATACCCAAATCGTTTCTGTACAAAAATAATCCAGGCAGCAGAATGAAGTCTAGACTGAAGCGGGGAGATACAGGGGGATGGGAGATCAGAGAGGAGGCTGATGCAGTAATCCAGTCAGGATAGGATGAGAGATTGAACCAGAGAGATGGTAGTTTGGATGGAGAGGAAAGGGCGGATCTTGGTAATGTTGTGGAGGTGAGACTGGCAGATTTTGGTGACAGATTGGATGTGAGGGGTGAACGAGAGAGTGGAGTCGAGGATGACACCAACGTTGCGGGCTTGTGAGATGGGAAGGATGGTAGTGCCATCTGCAGTGATGGGAAAGTCAGGGAGAGGGCAGGTTTGGGAGGGAAGATAAGGAGTTCAGTCTTGGACAGATTGAGTTTTAGATGATGGGCAGACATCCAGATGGAGATGTCCTGAAGGCAGGAGGAGATACGAGCCTGGAGGGAGGGATAGAGAGCAGGGGCAGAGGTGTAGATTTGGGTGTCATCAGCGTAGAGATGATAGTTGAAGCTGTGGGAGCAAATGAGTTCACCAAGGGAACCAAATCCCACAGTAACACAAGGACAAGTTTTAGGTCCATTAAAAAAGGTACTTCTGAAACCAGGTATTTATTTAACTGTGTAATCCCTGGTGTGTTGCAGCCACTTTTGACTTTGGTACACTTATGTTGTTGCTAATTTGAAATAATAAAGGGGAAGGCAAACTCCTTCCACCCCATTAGCCTGAAACCTAAATTGGACAGAATTTAGGTTTCAAGTAATGGTATATATTGGGTTCATTCTGAGGGCGGGACACTAAACAAGGCTCTTGGGAAAGTGCACCAGAAGCCATGCTCAGGTTTTCTGCTATCAGAGTGCTGACAACCTAATGAGAGAGGCAGGAGAGAGAAATGTTATTTACAGATAGTGGGTACGGAGGAAGAACAAAGAAGTAGCAAAGTCCTATGATGTTAGAATGAAATAGCTGAATAAATAATTGAACACACCTGTGCTTAAGTTCAGAGTATGGAGAGAGAAACATAAATGGCATTTTTCCAAGGGACTCATGAATTCATGTTTTGAACCATCAAGTAAGAATTTTGCGCTGACTTAGATTTCAGCCCTCTAAGGTCTTCCACAAAACCTTCCAAGCTGTTTAAGGTCAGTAGCCTAACTTATTTCTTTCTAGCCTCATCTGGGCTCAAAATTGTTGGAGTTCCTCACTAGCACCAGAAGTTAGACTACTCAGGGTTTCCTCAGGGGGACTAGGTTTTGCTTCAGGGAAGGAAGTCTTTCTAGCTTAATTTGGGGTTGAGCAATTTAAGAAGGCTGTAGTAACTTTCAGAGAACTTTGCTGGAAGTGAAAGTAAGGAAACCACTTGACTTTGTTCCAGTAATTCACTCAGGATGGCATTTTTGCAGATAGACAAAGGTATTTTGTTTAGGCAACAGGCCTATCTGTATTATAATGTCTCTCTTTCCCTGTTGACTGTAAGCTCCTTGTGGATGGGGAACATGTATACTAACTGTGTTGTATTGAACTCTCCCAAGCACTTAGTACAGTGCTCTGCACCTGGTTAAGTGCTCAGTAAATACCATTGATAGACAGAACAAATGGGAGTGTGGGAAAAGTCCTGGAAAGGAACATGGATGGTGTTTAAATATTCAACTTGAAGAGAAGCCATTTGTACTGAGAGTTGTTGCTGTTCATTCATTCATTCAGTCGTATTTATTGAGCACTTACTGTGTGCAGAGCACTGTACTAAGCACTTGGGAAGTACAAGTTGGCAACATGTAGAGACAGTCCCTACCCAACAGTGGGCTCACAGTCTGGAAGGGGGAGACAGACAACAAAACAAAACATATTAAGAAAATAAAATAAACAGAATAGTAAATATGTACAAGTAAAATAGAGTAATAAATCTGTACACACATATATACAGGTGCTGTGGGGAGGGGAAGGAGGTAGAGCGGGGGGGTGGGGGGGGAGGAAGGAGGGGGCTCAGTTTGGGAAGGCCACCTGGAGGAGATGAACTCTCAGTAGGGCTTTGAAGGGAGGAAGAGAGCTAGCTTGGCGGATGTGCAGAGGGAGGGCATTCCAGGCCAGTGGGAGGACATGGGTCGGGGGTCAACGGCGGGACAGGTGAGAACGAGGCCAGTGAGGAGGTTAGTGGCAGAGGAGCGGAGGGTGTGGGCTGGGCTGTAGAAGGAAAGAAGGGAGGTGAGGTAGGAGGGGCCAAGGTGATGGAAAGCCTTGAAGCCGAGAGTGAGGAGTTTTTAGAGCAGTGGTTTTTAAAACACAAAGGAAATCATGCCAGACTACGTGAACAAAGCTGTCTTGTGGGAAAACACCTGATTCCCTGCAGAACAGGTTTTGGTTTCATGGTGGCACAGTGCCATTTCCACTGGGTTGGAGAATTCATCCAATCGTATTTCATCCAATCGTATTTATTGAGCACTTACTGTGTGCAGAGTACTGTACTAAACGCTTGGCAAGTACAAGTTTGCAACTTACAGAGACGGTCCTTACCCAACAGCGGGCTCACAGTCCAGAAGACTAGAAGCCCACATCTGTGTGGTCTTGGGAACCAGCTCCTGGGAAATTTAGGACAAAAATGAAGCGTTCCAGAGGGCGTTTCCCAGGACCAGATGCTTCCGCTCGGCCCACGACATCCCAGGTAACCCGTCCACTGGCTCCACGTGGTGAGCCGGGGCGGACTTTCCTTTCGGGTGCAGGGAGTACCCGCCAAAATCCAACATCACCACTCGTCCCGAGGGGAGGGGGTGGGGTCATGCCTCCTGTATCGGGGGCTTCGGTCCCAGAACCCCTCGGGCCTGGGATCGGTACACAGAGGATAGTTTATTCCACAGCAGTATTTATTGCTTTATAGAAGGCACTGAGCGTTCATCTTTACTAAGTTAATAATAATAATAATAATAATAATAATAATAATAATAATGGCATTTATTAAGCGCTTACTATGTGCAAGGCACTGTTCTAAGCGCTGGGGGAATACAAGGTGATCAAGTTGTCCCACGTGGGGCTCACAGTCTTCATCCCCATTTTACAGATGAGGGAACTGAGGCCCAGAGAAGTGAAGTGACTTGCCCACAGTCACACAGCTGACAAGTAGCAGAGCCAGGATTCGAACCCATGACCTCTGGCTCCAAAGTCCTTGCTCTTTCCACTGAGCCACGCTGCTTCTCAGTTAAGAAGATACTTAATAAGTATGATTGATTGAATGAACGAAGAAATCTCCAGCTTCCTATCAAAATCCACCGCCCTCCACCCGTGCCTCCAACCCTATGCCTTCGTACCATGTCAAAACACTTGTCCCTTCTATATACCCTCCCTGGCTACTATCTTCAACTGTTCACTCTCCATGGTTTCTTTCCCACTGCTTTCAAACATGTTCTTGTCTCACCAATCCTAACTCCATCTCATGGCTCCCTCCAGTGCTCTCCAAACAGTAAATGCCCAATAAATGATTGAATGAATTCCATCTCCCTCCTACCATTCCTTTCCAAACTCCTTGAATTTGGAGTTTGGAAATTCACCCACCCACCTCCACTTCCTTTCCTCCAACTCTCTCCTTGACCCTAATTTTCTCAAATCATCATGCCCTATTTAGTCTCCATACCCAAACTACCTTCCCTTTATAACCAAACTGATGCTCTCAACACCACCTTCCCTCCTGAACTGATTCGCCAGTCTTGTACCACTAACCCACAGCCCTGGATCATCTCCAATCAATCAGTCAATCAATCAATCAGTCAGTCGTATTTATTGAGCACTTACTGTGTGCAGAGCACCATACTAAGCGCTTGGGAAGTACAAGTTGGCAACATATAGAGACAGTCCCTACCCAACAGTGGGCTCACAGTCTAGAAGGGGGAGACAGAGAACAACACCAAACATATTAACAAAATAAAATAAATAGAATAGTTATGTACAAGTAAAATAAATAAATAAATAAATAGAATAATAAATATGTACAAACATATATACATATATACAGGTGCTGTGGGGAAGGGAAGGAGGTAAAATGGGGGGATGCAGAGGGCGGCGAGGGGGAGAGGAAGAAGGGGGCTCAGTTTGGGAAGGCCTCCTGGAGGAGGTGAGCTCTCAGTAAGGCCTTGAAGGAAGGAAGAGAGCTAGCTTGGCGGATGTTGGTAGGGAGGGCATTCCAGGCCAGGGTGATGACGTGGGCTGGGGGTCGACGGCGGGACAGGTGAGAATGAGGCAAGGTGAGGAGATTAGCAGCAGAGGAGCAGAGGGTGCGGGCTGGGCTGTAGAAGGAGAGAAGGGAGGTGAGGTAGGAGGGGGCGAGGTGATGGGGAGCCTTGAAGCCGAGGGCAAGGAGTTTCTGCCTGATGTGCAGATTGATTGGTAGCTACTGGAGATTTTTGAGGAGGGGAGTAACATGCCCAGAGCGTTTCTGGACGAAGACAATCCGGGCTGCGGCATGAAGTATGGACTGAAGTGGGGAGGGACACGAGGATGGGATATCAGAGAGGAGGCTGATGCAGTAGTCCAGACAGGATAGGACTACTGCATCTCCACAGTCAGCTTCCTCTGATCCTGGCTTCTGCCCCCTTCAATCCGCCAAAACTGTCTTCTCAGAGATCACCGGTAATCTCCTTATTGCCAAATCTAAGCACCTGTATTCCATTCTAATCCTCTTCAGACTCCCAGCTGCTTTCAGCACTATGGACTACACCCTTCTCCTGGAAACATTAAGCAAACTTAGCCTCACTGACACTGTCCTCTCTGACTCCTTCTACCATATTGGCTGCTTATTCTCAGGTCTTTAATGGAAACCTCTACCTCAAACTCCCTCACACTCAATGCTCAATTCTGTGTCCCTTGGGCGGGTGTATGGGTAAGTTGTTTAGCCAGAGTAGTAATGGAGGAGAGGAACAAAGGTTGGGTGACAACCATGGACCAGGAGAGTGGAATATTACTCTACACTGGGGACTGCATATTAATGAGAAGCAGGAGAAGCAGCATTCTTAGTGACTTGGACGTCAGAGAATGTAGATTCTAATCCCGGCTATGCCACTTGTCTGCTGTGTGATATTGGGCAAGCTACTTGAGTTCTCTTTGTTCTCTTTGTTTCTCTTTGTCCCCATCTGTAAAATAGGAATTAAGACTGTTAGCCTCACATGGGACAGCTTGTTTACCTTGTATCTACCCCAGAGCTTAGAACAGTGTTTGACATTTGTATGCACTTAACAAATACCAACGTTATTATTTAGGATTGGCATTACATTACCCGTATCCTTTTCTGGGGCCTTCCACTCTATGAAAGACCTGCATGGTTTAAACTTTCAGGCCAAAGGTGTGAATTCTAGCATGCAGAAGGGAATGCCACAGGGAAGCATCCAGATTTAATGGCACATAAAATAACATTAACAATGGCAAGAAGCAGGAGGACTTGCAGGACAACCAAAACCACAACAGGGTTGTTTTTTGTTTACAACTATCAATAAAGATTACCCTAATAATTACATAAAATAATCCACCATCTTTATGTGGATGACTTTGATGCTGAGTCTCTGGACCAATTGGTTTCTGGGAGGGTAGTCCTTTCCCTGATGTTTCACAAATGGGTTCAAACTGAAAAAAGGCTCTCTGAAATATCATGCCATAGTGGATAGAGCACGGGCTTGGGAATCAGAAGATCATGGATTCTAATCCCAGATCTGCCACTTATTTGCTGTATGACGATGAGCAAATCACGTTACTTATCTGAGCGCTTGGGAATCATAAAATCATGGATTCTAATCCCAAATCTGCCACATATCTGCTGTATGACCATTAGCAAATCACTTTACTTATCTGAGCCTCAGTTACCTCATCTGTAAAATAGAGATTGAGACTGTGATCCCCATGTGGAACAGGAACTGTGTTCAACCTGATTTGCTTGTATCCATCCCAAAGCTTACTACAGTGCCTGACACATACCAAACAAAGCACTTAACAAATACCATAATAATAATAATATTTATAATTATTCCAGCTTGGAAAGCAATTTCAAATTCTCATCCAATCACCTCTTTTGCATTTATTTGATTGAGTGAGGTGATGTCTCTCAAACAAAGTCCCTTTTTATAATCTTTTAAACAGATATATACAGCCCCATAAGGGTTTTCTCATCCCTATCTCCATGCCTTAGTTGCAGTTTTCCTACAGTAAACTAGGTGATTTCACAAATTGCTAAGAGAAAGGGGGAAACAGATTAAAAACACAAACCAATAAAACGGACTTTCTACCTTTGGAGCACATTTTCAAAACACTTCATAACACTTCATTCAACCTAACTAATTTAAAGCATACTTTCATATGGACACACAAGTGCAGTCAATCCTACCTATCAAATGTGGTGTTAATTTCCATTCCCCCAAAATAAATGCCTAATCCTTATATAACATTTTTGTTGCTTTCTGTGATATACAAATTCCTTCTCTATGTTCACTCCCCCTTTATCTTTTAGGCTTTTTATGCTTTTCCTTCAAGCCATACTATCCAAACATCCTACGTAAATCATTCTAGCACAGACCCAAGGGGGATAGTAATCCCAACCCATTCACGCAATCTTTTCAACTCTTAAAACAGAACACTCTGTGCATTCTCACTAACATGAGGGTGCACCTAATCTCAATACATTTACATATAAAACAGAATGGAGATGTTCATTCATTCATTCATTCAATTGTATTTATTGAGTGCTTACTGTGTGCAGAGTACTGTACTAAGTGCTTGTAAAATAATGGGCTCATTGTGACGAGGGAACATGCCTACCGGCTCTGTTGTAATAATAATGATGGCATTTGTTAAGCACTTACAATGTGCAAAGCACTGTTCTAAATGCTGGGGGTGGGGTTACAAGGTGATCAGGTTGTCCCATGTGGAGCTCATAGTCTTAATCCCCATTTTACAGATAAGGTAACTGAGGCACAGAGAAGTTAAATGACTTGCCCAAAGTCACACAGCTGACAAGTGGCAGAGCTGGGATTAGAACCCATGACCTCTGGCTCCCTAGCCCATGTTCTTTCCACTGAGCCATGCTGCTTATCTAGCCACGCTGCTTCTCTTTCTCAGGCATCATCAGGACATTTCCTTTATTACGGAGGTAAATTTCAGGTTATATCAGGAAAAGTCTTTGAGAAGGGTCTTTCCCAAAAACTAATCTTTTCAGGTGAAGCCTGTAGTTTAAATTTGTTTAGTGCTGATTTTAAACATATTTTTTAATCCCAAGAGAACAAAGGACTCTATTATTACAATTTGCGTCACTTGGACTCTGAGAGTGCAGGAGCCTGGGCAGGGTAGGTCTGGTATTGAGCACAGAGTTTCTTTCAAAGGAAGAAGTTTAGAACAGAGTCAAATGGAAGTCAAATTTTTGCCATTTGGACACAAGGGAATCCTGTGCACGGCCATCCAAAATGGATGCTAGGGTGCCCAAAGCAGCATGGTTTAGTGGAAAAACCACAGGCTTGGGAATAAGAGGACATAGGTTCCAATCCTGGCTCCGCCACTTGTCTGCTTTGTGACCTTAGGCAAGGTACTTCACTTCTGTTTGCCTCAGTTACTTCACCTTTAAAATGAGAATTAAGAAAGACTGTCAGCCCTTCATGGAACAACCTAAATAACTTGTATCTACCCCAGGGCTCAGAACAGTCTTTGGTACATAGTAAGTGCTTAACAAGTACCATCATCATTATTACTATTACCAATCAGAAAGATAGAGATAGAAAAGTAGAGAAGGCAGAGAAATGACAAGAATACTTTCCTAAATCCCACTCACCTTGGTCAATCTTACTTCCTCTAGATTCCAATGCTCTGAAGATAAACTTTGCTTTAAATAGATCAAAAGTTCCATCTGTAGGGAAATTTAGGAGGTTTATCTCAAGAATATATTTCCATTTATGTAAGATCTTCCAAGATCTTCACTGTTCTATAATGAATATACATGAAGTAAGCTGGAACCTCTTTTGATTGCCGTTTTCCCATTTTCCTGAGGACTAATGTCTTCAAATCCAGGGTCCGCTACTTGTCTGCTGGGTGGCCTTAGGCAAGTCACTTAACTTCACTTTATGCCCAAGTTACCTTATCTGTACTATGAGGATTAAGACTATGAGCCCCATGTGGGTCAAGAGTCTGCGGCCAACCTGATTTGCTTGTATCCCACCCCAGCACTTCCTACAGTGCCTAGCACATACTAAGCACTTAATACCATAATAATAATAATAATAATAATAATAATTATTATTATTATTCTGGCACCCTGTGCCATTATGATGACCTGGCACCCTGCATCTGGAGAAAAATCCCAATCTATATTATTAAATGTCTAAAATACTTTCCGCCATGAGGTCGAATGACATAGGCTCATTTTGCTCAAACAACTTCAGTCCCACTCTCTCTGAGCCCCAAACAGAGACTTCAAAGGGTCTCACCTCTTTGGTTGTATGTTTGAGTGTCACTGAGACAGATTGCTTCGGATCATTGTCGAATCCGAATCCAAATTTGAATCCAAAACACCAAATTACTGGAAGAAAAACTTTACAGACTCTGTGGTGTGTTCAGGAAAAGTTATGTCAGAGACAAGTTCTATTACTACTAGCACTTCATCCACCACTAGTAAGGGAGTGGTGTTGAGCAGTGGAATTTCCTCCTGCTAGTCCAGGCCAGCTCGCTATCACCTTTCCTCCACTTTCAAAGCTTTATCCCACTTCCTCCAAGAGACCTTCCCCAACTAAACCCTCATTTCTTCAGCTAACTCCCTTCTGTGACAACCTTGCACTTGCATTTGCACGCTTTATTCCACTCCACTCTTAGCATTTATGAGCATATCTGAAATTTATTTATTTATATTAATGTCTGTCTCCCTGCCTAGACTCTAACTTACTGTCAGCAGGGAACATGTCTACCAATTCTGTTATATTTTGTACTCTTCCAAGCACTAGGAACAGTACTCTGTACACATAGGTGCTTTGCTCAGTAAATATAACTGACTGACTGATGTTGGCTGGGTCCCAGTAGACCATCCACAGAATGTATCTCTTGGCTAACAAGGGTCTGTGTTCAACCTGTTTATGTTGCATCTACTGTAGGCCTTGGTAATAATAATAATCTTGGTATTAAGTGCTTACTGTATTCATTCATTCATTCATTCATTCAATCGTATTTATTGAGCACTTACTGTGTGCAGAGCACTGTACTAAGCGCTTGGAAAGTACAAGTTGGCAACATTTAGAGACGGTCCCTACCCAACAGTGGGCTCACAGTCTAGAAGGGGGAGACAGAGAACAAAAGAAAACATATTAACAGAATAAAATAAATAGAATAAATGTGTACAAGTAAAATTAATAAATAGAGTAATAAATACGTACAAACATATATACATATATACAGGTGCTGTGGGGAAGGGAAGGAGGTAAGGTGGGGGGATGGAGAGGGGGAGGACGGGGAAAGGAAGGAGGGGGCTTAGTCTGGGAAGGCCTCCTGGAGAAGGTGAGCTCTCAGTAGGGCCTTGAAGGGAGGAAGAGAGCCAGCTTGGCAGATGTGGGGAGGGAGGGCATTCCAGGCCAGGCTGATGACGTGGGCCGGGGGTCGACGGCGGGACAGGTGAGAATGAGGCAAGGTGAGGAGATTAGCGGCAGAGGAGCGGAGGGTGCAGGCTGAGCTGTAGAAGGAGAGAAGGGCAGTGAGGTAGGAGGGGGTGAGGTGATGGAGAGCCTTGAAACTGAGAATGAGGAGTTTCTGCCTGATGTGTAGGTTGATTGGTAGCCACTGGAGATTTTTGAGGAGGGGAGTAACATGCCCAGAGCTTACTGTATGGCCAGCACTGTTCTAAGGGCTGGGGCAGATACAAGGTAATCAGGTTGTCCCACATGGAGCTCACAGTCTTCGTCCCCATTTTACAGATGAGGGAACTAAGGCACAGAGAAATTAAGTGACTTGCCCAAGGTCACACGGCTGATGAGTGGCAGAGCTGAGATTAGAACCCATGACCTCTGACTCTCAAGCCAGTGCTGTTTCCACAACGCTACGCTGCTTCTCACTAAGCCATGCTGCTTCTCACTATGTACCAAGTTGCTCCACACTGCTTACTAAGTAGGGCTTAACAAATACCATTACTTTATTATTTTTTCATTCATCAATTTGTTCATTCATTCATTCAATCGTATTTATTATTTTTTATTAGCATTTGAGTGACCACTGGGCCCTGTGCTATGCACTTGGGAAGTTCAAAATAACCAAAACATTCCCATTCACAAGTAATTTACAGCCTAACAATGAAGACAGATATACAATGATTTGCAGAGTCATCAAAATGAATACTTGAATGTAAAACAGAATAAGTGGCTACATACAAGTGCTTTTTAGTCTTCATCCCTATTTATAGAAGAGGTGACTGAGTGACTTACCCAAAGTCACACAGCAGAAAAGCAGAGATGAACCGAGTCCTAGTGGATAGAGCAAGGGCCCGAAAGTCAGAAGGACTGGATTCTAACCCCACCTCTGTCATTTATCTGTGGTGGGACTTAGACTGTGTCCAACCTGGTTATCTTGTATCTACACCAGCACTGAATGCAGTGCCTAGCATATATTAAATTCTAACAGTTACCATTTGAAAAAAACAAAGATACATCACATTTTCACATTTCCTTTTAATAATCTCCTGATAAAAACCTTTGACTTTCAACTCCTGTGGTATCTGAAAAGTTTCTCTTTGCAAGATGATGCAGTACAAATTTTGCTCTGAGGAAATCAGAGAAAATATACACCACAAAATACAGGTCACCTCATTTGTTCAAAGCATACAAGAATTTTATGGTTAGTAACTAAATACAACACCCATTTGCATATCTTAGGTTGATTCAAGGTCACACAGAACTCAGATAAAGGTAGAAAGAATTTCATTCATTATATCTTATTTATTGAGCACTTACTGTGTGCAGAGCACTGTACTAAGTACTTGGGAAGTACAAAATGACAATGTATAGAAATGATTCCTACTCAACAATGGGCTCAGAGTCTAGAAGGAGACAGACAACAAAACAAAACAAGTAGACAGGTGTCAATACCATCAGAATAAATATAATTATAGCTATATACACATCATTAATAAAATAGAGTAATAAATGTGTACAAATATATGCAAGTGCTGTGGGGAGAGGAAGGGGTAGGATGGGGGGAGGAGGAGGAGAGGAAAAAGGGGAGCTCAGTCTGGGAAGGGCTTCTGAAGGAGGTGAGCTCTGAATAGGGCTTTGAATGGAGGAAGAGAGCTAGTTTGGCAGATGTATGGAGGAAGGGCATTCCAGGCCGGAGCCAGGACATGAGCCAAGGATCAACAGTGGCACAGGGGAGAAGGAGGCACAGTGAGGATCTTAGTGGCAGAGGAGATGAGTATGCAGGTGGGGCTGTAGAAGAACAGAAGGGCGGTGAGGTAGGAGGGGGCAAGGTGACAGAGAGCTTTGAAGCTGAGAATGGGGAGTTTTGGCTTGATGCGTAGGTTGACAGGCAACCACTGGAGATTTTCGAGGAGGGGAGTGACATTCCCGGAGTGTTCCTGTACAGAGATCATCCAGACAGCAGAGTGAAGTGTAGACTGAAGTGGGGAGAGACAGGAGGATGGGAGATCAGAAAAGAGGCTGATGCAGTAATCCAATCAGGATACGATGAGAGATTGAACCAGCAAGATAGCAGTTTGGATCGAGAGAAAAGCGTGGATCTTGGCAATATTGTGGAGGTGAGACCAACAGGTTGTGGTGATGGATTGGATGTGTGGGGTAAATGAGAGTGGAGTTAAGGATGACACCAAGATTGTGAACTTGTGAAACAGGAAGGATAGTAGTGCCATCCACAGTGATGGGACAGTCAGGGAGAAGACAGGCTTTAGGAAGGAAGATGATGAGCTTAGCCTTAGACATGTTGAGTTTTAGATGCGGGCAGACACCCAGATGGAGATGTCCTGAAGGCAGGAGGGGATACGAGCCTGGAAAGAGGGAAAGAGAGCAGGGGGGAGATGTAGATTTGGGTGTCATTAGTGTAGAGATGATAGTTGAAGCCATGGGAGTGAATGAGTGCACCCTTCTGGAGAACAGAAGGCGACCAAGAACTGACCCTTGGAGGACCCCTACAATAAGGAGGGGTAGGAGGAGCCCTTGAAGGAGACTGAGAATGAATGGCCAGAGACATAAGAGGAAAACTAGGAGAGAACGGAATCTGTGAAGTCAAGGTTGGATTGCATGTTGAGGAGAAGGGGATGGTCCATAGTGTCAAAGGCAGCAGAGAGGTCGAGGAGGTTTAGGACAGAGTAGGAGCCATTGGACTTGTCATGAAGGAGGTCATTTGAGAGAGCAGTTTTGGTGGAGTGTAGGGGGATGGAAGCCAGATTGGAGGGGGTCTAGGAGAGAGTTGGAGTTGAGGAATTTGGGGCTGTGAGTGTAGAATATTCATTCTAAGAGTATGGAAAGGAAGGGTAGGAGGGAGATAGGGTGATAACTAGAAGGGGAGGTGGGGTCAAGAGAGGTTTTTTTTAGGATGGGGGAGACATGGGCATGTTTGAAGACAGAGGGGAATGAACCAGTGGAGAGTGAGCAGTTGAAGATGGAGGTTAAGGAGGGGAGGAGTGACAGGGCGAGAGTTTTCGTAAAATGAGAGGGAATGAGTTCCGAAGCACAGGTGGATTGGGTGGTACTTGAGAGGAGGGAAGTGATCTCATCTGAAAATACTTCTTGGAAGGATGGGAAAGTAGCAGAGAGGGTTGAGAGAGGGGGAGATGGAGAAGAGGAAGGGGTGGCTTTGGGGAGGTCAGACCTGATAGTGTTAATTTTACTAATGAAGTAGGTGGCCAGATCGCTGGGAGTGAGGGATGGAAGAGGGGGAGGAACAGGGGCTCTGAGGCGGGAGTTAAATGTCCGGAACATCTGACGGGTGTTGGGCATAGGTGTCAAAAAGGGAAGATTTCCCTCACAAAGGAGAGGGCAGAGTTAAGGCAGGAAAGGATAAGTTTAAAGTGAACAACTTTGGCTTGATGTTTAGACTTTCGCCAGCAGCGTTCAGCAGCTCCAGCATAAGAGCGAAGAAGGTGGACAGTGCTAGTGATTGAAGGCGGTGGGTTAGCGGTTCGAGAGTGACGAAGGGAAAGGGGAGCGAGCAAGTTGAGTAGAGAGGGTGGAATTGAGAGCAGTAATCTTGTCATCAAGATTGGGTAGAGAGGATAGGGAGGCGAGGTGGGGTGTGATGAGAGATATCACACATCGCTGAGAGAGATGGATGGGGTCGAGAGAGCGGAGGTCTCTTTGGGGTAGTAATATAGATGTACAAGGGGGAGGCAGGTGAGAGAGGAGAAAGATGAGAAGGTTAGGAAAGGGAAGGAGGAGGAGGGATAGTGTGAAAGCCACATTGGAGTGTGAGAAGGAAGCTGACACCTCTTCCTTTCCCGGTGAGTCTGGGGAAGTGGGAAAAGAGGAAGTCTCAGTTGGAGAGAGCAGCAGGGTTGTCAGGTGTCAATCAGTCAATCAATCAATCAATCGTATTTATTGAGGGCTTACTTTGTGCAGAGCACTGTACTAAGCGCTTGGGAAGTACAAGTTGGCAACATAAAGAGACAGTTCCTACCCAACAGTGGGCTCACAGTCTAAAAGGGGGAGACAGAGAACAAAACCAAACATACTAACAAAATAAAATAAATAGAGTAGATATGTACAAGTAAAATAAATAAATAAATAGAGTAATAAATATGTACAAACATATATATATATGTATATATATATATATATATATATATATATATATATATATATATATATATATATATATATATATATATATACGGGTGCTGTGGGAAAGGGAAGGAGGTAAGATGGGGGATGGAGAGGGGGAGAGGAAGGAAGGGGCTCAGTCTGGGAAGGCCTCCTGGAGGAGGTGAGCTCTCAGTAGGGCCTTGAAGGGAGGAAGAGAGCTAGTTTGGCGGATGGGCAGACGGAGGGCATTCCAGGCCCGGGGGATGACGTGGGCCGGGGGTCGATGGCGGGACAGGCGAGAACGAGGTACGGTGTCATCCGGGGTGAGCCAAGTTTTGGTAAGAGCAAAGAGGAGGAGAAAGGGAAAGGAACAGGTCAAGGATGAAAGGGAGTTTACCTATAATTGAGCAGGGGTTCCATAGTTCACACGTGGCAGGAGCTGTGGAGGGAAGGGAGGGAGGGGGTAGGGTGCGAGGGATGGGGAGTGTTTGGATGGAAATGAGTTGGTGGGGGCCTGGGCTAGGAGAGGGGGATGAGGGGTGCCTATGAGAAAGGAGAACTGGGATGGACCATGGGAGGGAGTAGAGGTGGGAAGGGGTTGGAAGAGAGGGGTTGAAGGTTGGTGCTTGTACAGAGGGATTCTGGGGAAGGGGTCGGAAAAAGGATGGGGATGGGGGAAAGGGAGGAAAAGAGCTGAGAGGGAGTGTGTGACTGGAATGATTGCAATGACTAGAATGCAGTCTTCCCTCCTAATTATCTTGTGTTAATTTTTAAGTTGGAATTTAAATTTCTACCATTCTAAATAAATATCAAATAAATGGCTTAAATCATTGCCAGGTAGTATTTTTGATCAATCATTCGATCCATGATTTTTCTGGGACAAAGATAGTAGACACATTCACTGCCCATAAAAGAGTTCACAATCTATAGGGGGAGACAGACATCAAAATAAATTACTGATGGAGGAATAAGAGAGTAGGGAATATCATCATTGGAGTCAGAGGTCATGCGTTCAAATCCAGGCTCCACCAATTGTCAGCTGTGTGACTTTGGGCAAGTCACTTAACTTCTCTGTGCCTCAGTTCCCTCATCTGTAAAATGGGGATTAAGACTGTGAGCCCCACGTGGGACAACCTGACCACTTTGTAACCTCCCCAGTGCTTAGAACAGTGCTTTGCACATAGTAAGTGCTTAATAAATGCCATTATTATTATTATTATCGATGGTGTATATTGAGTGCTTATTCTGTGCAGTCTAATCTGCTAAGCACTTGTGAGAATAAAATGAAGAAGATTTGGTAGGAATATTTATTCATTCTTTCATCCAATTGTATTTATTGAGTGCTTACTGTGTGCAGATCACTATACTACAGGCCTGGAAAGTACAATTCAACAATCAAGAGAGACAGTCCCTGCCCACAAAGGGCGTACAGTCTAGAAGAGTGGAGACAGACATCATAACAAGTAAACATCTCAATACAAATACAAAAATTATAGATATATATCAAAACAAGTTAGGCATTAATATGAATACATTAGAATTAAATGTACATAAACACATAAATCCTGTGGGGGCAGGTAGAGGAGGTAGAGGGAGGAAGTGTGATTGGCGAGAACGAGGCACAGTGAGAAGGCACCAGGGGTCTGGGCTTTAGAAGGAGAAGGGAGGTGAGGTAGTGGAAGGCATGGTGATGGGGAGCTTCGAAGCCAATAGTGA
Organism: Tachyglossus aculeatus; assembly: GCF_015852505.1. Lineage (NCBI taxonomy): Eukaryota > Metazoa > Chordata > Mammalia > Monotremata > Tachyglossidae > Tachyglossus > Tachyglossus aculeatus. The sequence continues at coordinate 3,237,619 of NC_052094.1, read as the reverse complement.
GGAGTTTTTGCTTGATATGGATGTTGATACTGGAGATTTTTGAGGAGGGTGGGTGACATGCCCAGAACGTTTCTGTAGAAAGATAATCTGGGTAGCAGAGTGAAGTGTGGACTGAATAATAATAGTAATAATAATGATGGTATTTGTTAAGCTCCTACTATGTGCCAAGCTTTGTTCTAAGTGCTGTGGTAGATTTACAGTTATTAGGTTTTCCCACGTGGGGCTCTCAGTCTTAATCCCCAATTCACATATGAGGTAACTGAGGCACAGAGAAATAAAGTGACTTGCCTGAAGTCACACAGCTGACAAGTGGCAGAGACGGGATTAGACAAACACAATCTCTGACTCCCAGGCCATGCTGTTTCCACTAAGCCATGCTGCTTCATGTTGGGAGAAGTGGGGAGAGACAAGAAATTGCAAGGTAAGAAAGGAGGTCAGAAAGCAGTCTAGTCAGGATAGGATGAGTGATTAGCGGTTTGGATGAAAAGGGAAAGGGCGGATTTTGGTGATGTTGTGAAAGTGAGACCGGTGGGCTTTGGTGACAGATTGGATATGTGGGATGAATGAAAAAGCGTAGTCAAAGATGATGTCAAGGTTGTGGGTTTGTGAGATGGGAAAGATGATTACTGGAATCCACAATGATGGAAAGTCAGGAAGAGGACAGTGTTTGGAAGGAAGATAAGGAGCTCTGTCTTGGTTTTGTTGGGTTTGAGGTGTCAGGAGGACCACCAGGACATCCAGGTGGAGATGTCCTGAAGGGCAGGTGGAAATGCAAGCGTGGAGGGAGGGAGAGAGAAGCCTGGAGATAGAGGAAATATGATCTAGTAGCTAGAGCACGGGCCTGGAAAGTGATTTTTCCAAGATGGTGGTATTCCATTATTTTTCCCCTTAGTAAAATTTGTATTGATTTGATATATATATATATACATCACAATAATATGGACATTAGCCGAATAGAGTTGTAAAACATAGATTACATGATTTGAATGACCTAATGGACAATTCAACCTTCTACTCTGGGCATCACCCAATTATGTTATTGTTGCTATGGCATGTTAATTGTTAACTGCTTCTGTCATTTACTTCACTAACCCTGCTTTCACTAACTTTCAATTCCCCTGCTCCCATTTACCCATCACAGTCCTCACCTTCCCCTTCCCTCCTCCCACCTAGCTCTTTTGCTCCCTTTGCTCCATCCCCACCCCTCCTCCTCACCCCCCTCCCCAGAATCCCTCTGTACCAGTGCCAACCCTCAACCCCACCCCACCTTGTGCAGGCCCCCACCAAACCCTATCCTATCTTCCCCTCCCCACCCACCCCCAGCTCTGTCCCATCCCTGTCCTCCTGTCTCAGCACTACCCCTCATCACGCTTCCACCTGCCCAGATCCCCACCAATTTATTCCCATCCAAACCCTCCCCACCCTCTGCACCCTTCCTCCTCTCTCCCCTCCCTCCAAAGCTGCCGCCAAGTGTGGTCTATGGAACCTCCACCCCATTATGGGTAAGCTCATTTTCATTCTTGACCTGTACCTTTCCTGCTCTTTCCTCCTCCTTGCCATCCCCCAAACCTGGCTCACCCCGGAGGACATGGTCTCTTCTGCTGCTGTCTCCAGAGTAGGCCTCTTCTTCTCCCACTCCCCTAGACTCACCGGGAAAGGAGGAGGTGTTCACTTCCTTCCCACACCCCAGTGCTGCTTTCTCATCACCCCTCCTCCCCCTTCCTTTTCCTTCCCCTCCTTTGAAGTCCATATTATTCGCCTCTACCACCCCCTCCAGATTCTTGTATCTGACATCTGTGGCCCCCCGGTCCCACCTCCAACGTATTTAATCATTTTGACCCCTTTTTCACCTTCTTCCGCTCCTTTTCCATACCCACCCTGATCCTCGGAGACTTCAACTTCTTCATGGATGTACCCGGTGACTTCTCTGCCACCTGCCTTCTATCATTCCTTGACTCTGCCAACCTCTTGCTCCACCCCACCTTGCCCACTCACCAACTTGGTTACACCCTCGACCGCATCATCTCTTACCGCTGCATTGTCTCCACTCATCAACTCTGAAATCCCTCTCCCTGACCATAACCTTCTCACCTGCCTCCTCTCTCACACTCCCCCTCCTCGTAAATCTGTATTTCTCCCCGCATAAAGACCTCTGCTCTCTTGACCCCAGCCATCTCTCTCAGCGCAATCATACCCCACCTTGCGTCCCTGTTCACTCTACCCACTCTTGATGACAAAATTGATGCCCTCAACTTCACCGTCTCACTCAACTCAACTAACTTGCTCTCCTATCCCTTCATCACTCTCACACCACTAGCCCACTACCCTGGACCACTGCCATTGTCTGCCTCCTTTGCTCTTATGCTCGAGCTGCTGAACGCTGCTGGCAGAAGTCTAAACACAAAGCCAACCTTGTTCACTTTAAATCTGTTCTTTCCTACCTTAACTCTGCCCTCTCCTCTGCCAGGCAAAACTATTTTTCTTCCCTTATTGACACCCATGCCCGTTACCCTCGTCAGCTGTTCAGGATATCTAACTCCTTCCTCTGGCTTCCGTACCTTCCCCTCCCCCATCCTTCACCTCCAACGATCTGGCCATCTACTTCATTAGGAAAACTAGCACCATCAGGTCTGAGCTCCCCAAAGTCACACCTCCCACTTCTCCATCCCCTTCCCCCATCAACCGCCTCCTCTATTTTCCCATCCTTCCCAGCAGTATCTTCAGAAGAGATCTCCTCCCTCCTCTCAAATGCTACCCGCTCTGCTCCACCTGTGCTTCTGACCCCATTCTCTCTCACCTTATAAAAGCTCTCACCCCTTTCCTTCTCTCCTCCTTAACTTCCATCTTTAGCTGCTCATTCTCCAACAGTTTCTTCCCCTCTGCCTTCAAACATACCCATGTTTCCCCATCCTAAAAAAAGCAACCTAAAAAAACCTCTCCCACTGCCTCCTCCTGTAATCACCCCATCTCCCTCCTACCGTTCCTTTCCCAACTTCTCGAGCCAGTTGTCTTCACTCGCTGCCTCGAATTCTTCAACTCCAACTCTCTCCTGGACCCCCTCCAATCTGGCTTCCGACAACTCCACTCCACTGAAACTGCCCTCGCAAAAGTCACCAGTGACCTCCTTCTTGCCAAGTCCAATGGCTCCTACACTATCCTGATCCTCCTTGACCTCTCAGCTACCTTTGACACCGTCGACCATCCCCTTCTCCTCAACACATTATCCAGCTTCACGGACTCCATCCTCTCTTGGTTCTCCTCTTAACTTTCTGGCTGTACGTTCTCAGTCTCCTTCCTGGGCTTTTCCTCCCCTTCCCATCCCCTTACTGTAGGGGTTCCTCAAGGGTCAGTTATTGTTCCCCTTCTGTTCTCCATCTGTACTCACTCTCCTGGTGAACTGATTTGCTCCCAAGGTTTCAACTATCATCTCTACACAGATGATACTCAAATCTACTTCTCTGTACTCTCTCCCTCCCTCCGGGCTTGTATCTCTTCCTGCCTTCAGGACATTTCCACCTGGATGTCCGCCTGCCACCTAAAGCTCAACATGTCCAAGACTGAGCTCCATATCTTCCCTCCCAAACCCTGTCCTCTTCCTGACTTTCCCATCATTGTGGACTGCACAACCATCCTTCACACCTCAAAAACCCACAACATTGTGTCATCCTTGACTCCACTGTCATTCACTCCACTGTCATCAAAACCTGCCATTCTCACCTCCACAGCATTGCCAAGATCCTCCCTTTCTTCTCCATCCAAACCGCTACCTTACTTGTTCAATCTCTTATCCTATCCTGACTGGATTACTGCATCAGCCTCCTCTCTAATCTCCCATTCTCCTGTCCCTCCACTCTTTAGTCTGTACTTCATTCTGCTGCCTGGGTTGTCTTTGTACAGAAATGCTCTGTACATGCCACTCCTTTTCTCGAAAGTCTCCAGTGGTTGCCTATCAATCTTCTCATGAAGCAAAAAATCCTTACTATTGGCTTCAAAGCTCTCCATCACCTTGCCCCCTCCCACCTCACCTCCTTTCTCTCCTTCTACAGGCCAGCCCTCACACTCCGCACCTCTGCTGCTAACCTCCTCACTGTGTCTCGTTCTCACTTGTCCCACCGTCTGTGCCTGGTCCACGTCCTGACCCTAGCCTGGAATGCCCTCCCTCCACACATCCACCACACTACTTCTCTGCCTCCCTTCAAAGCCATAGTCACTGCTCACCTCCTCCAGGAGGCCTTCTCAGACAGAGCTCCCCCTTTTTCCACTTCTTCTCCTTCCCTCCCCATCGCTCCCACTCCCTCTGCCCATCCCCTTCTCCTCCCCACAGCACTTGTGTATATTTGTACATATTTATTACTCTATTCATTTTATTAATGATATATATATATATATATATACACATATATATATATATATATATATGTCTGTAATTCTATTTATCTGTTCTGATGGCGTTGACATCTCTCTACTGGCTTTGTTGTCTGTCTTCCCCGTCCATTCTGTGAGCTTATTGTTGGGTATGGACTGTCTCTATCTGTTGCTGAATTGTACTTTCCAAGTGCTTAATACAGGGCTCTGCGCACAGCAGGTGCTCAATAAATGCAATTGAATAATTGCATGAATAAATGTGTCCAACCTGATTGATTCGTACTAGTCCAATACTTGGAACAGTGTTTGACACATAGTAGGCACTTAACAAATACCACTTAAAATGTGACTGCTTGATTCTTATGTCCATATCTTTTATTCATTTATTTCCATTAATGTCTGTCTCCTCCTCTAGATGTTAAGTTCATTGTGGGCAGGCATTGTGTCTTTTGATTGATTTAATGTACTCTCCCAAGTGCTTAGTACAGTTTTTTGCACACAGTAAGCACTCAGAAAAAATGATTGATTAAATGATTGATTGGATTTAATTCTAAGCAGTAGAAAATAATTGTTCAATAATGAGTTCAATTCAGAAAAATGTAGGCTATTTCTCGGGTGGTAATGCCCTTAAAATCAATTTTAGAAAATACAGTTATAAGAAATGTAGACTTTAGTCTGGAAGAAGCTAAAAGACATAGGGATTAATAGACAGAAGCCTGAGGGCACTCAGGTAAAATGTGGGCAACAAACCTTGCAACAAACCTTGCAAGGCTAATCGGCAGAGTCAAAGAGGGTATCCCAAGGAAAACATGATCCTTTTAAAATCCATCAGTGGAGCAAACTGACGATCACTCAAGGATAAAAGGAGAGTGGCCAAGAATGAATTCAGTGAACTTTTTAGTGTGTACTTTACCGAGAAAGCCGTTAAGGACATTCCCACATCCAGATGTTCTTGTGTAGTATGCAGGTGAGAGGAACTGGGTCAAATTAAGGTGACCACTATAGGATGTTTTAGAACAAATTGGAAATTAGATGTAAACAAAGCATAGGGACAAGAAGGTATATTTCCCAGTATTCTGAAGGAACATACAGAACTTCTGGCAAGAGTGTAATGAACAGTCACTGTACAGAAAGACTGGAAGTCTGCCAGTGTAATTCACATTTTTTTAAAAAAGGATTCTAGACCAGTATGTCTCTCTTATATACCTGGCAATTTAGTAGAATTGCTCATTAAGTTTAGGATCAGACTTAAAAACAATATAATCTGTTGCTGGGGTATTTTGAAGTGTTCAACAAGCCTATGGATATAGGGGAACCAGTAGACCTGATATATCTAAACTCCCTAAAGCTTTTGGCAAGGTCTCACACTTGATATCTTTTTAAAAAAACTTAATAATAATGGAATTGGAAGCAGTGATAATCATGATCACCAGCAACCTGCTTACTGTTTGCAGACGATTAGACTAAACACTTGGGGGAGTGCAACACAACAAAGTTCGCAGAAACGTTCCCTGCCCATGATGAGATCTAGAGATCTGTCGTGGATACAGGCCAGTGAATAAAGAAAAGAAGCAAAGGGAAGGGAGAAAATGACCAGACAACTGGACGGAGAAGTGGTAAGTAGAGGGATTCTCAGGGATTTGTGCTAGAGCCAATAGTGTTAATGTACTTATAAACAATCTAGAAGAGGAAGTGTGCAGTGAAATCGCCAAGAGAGTAGATACTCCTAAGCCCTTCCAGGTGGTGAAATTCCCTGAAGATGGAGATAAACTCCTGGGAGACTTCACTAAGTGAGGAGGCCAAACAATGGCTGGTGAGCTGAGGCAAGTATGTGCAAGTACGGGTACTGCACTTGAGGAAAAATAATTCAAGTTACATCTACATGATGATGGGTTTGTCACCATCAGTAAGCAAAGAGATTAGTACAGTGTTCTGCACGTAGCAGGTGATCAGGAAATGCCATTTATTTATCTCAGAGTCACTATCTACTGAGTGATTTGAATGATGGGCAACGTAAGAAAGGGGATGTGTCAAGCACTGTTCCAAGCATTGGGGTAGGTACAAGTTAATCAGGTTGGATCCCTGTCTCGGGGTTCACCATCTAAGGGGGAGGGAGAATAGGGAACAAATTCCCCATTTTATAGATGAGGAAACTGAGTCTCGGAGAAGTTAAGTGATTTGCCCAAGGTTACCCAGCGGACAAGGGGCAGATTCAGAATTAGAAGCCTGGCCTTGTGCTATTTCCTCTAGGTCATGTTGCTTCTGTAGGAAAAGGGGATAGTTACAGGAGTTATTGCTTAAGTAATGGGATCATCATTAATGATATTTTTTGAGCACTTAACTGTGTGCAGAGCACTATACAAAGTGCTTTGGAGAGTACAACAACAGAGTTGGTAGACACATTCCCAGCCCATATTGAGCTTATAGCCTAGAGGGACCAGAGGATGGGTATATATGTACTGTCCCCTCACTGCCACAAACGAGCAGAAGCCCTGGAGGAGCCCTGCCTGTTGTTCTCTGACCCCAGATCTCTAATGCAGACACAGGAGTTCTGCAAAATTGCTTAGTTTATCACTGTATAAAACCATGGTTTCCGGAGGTTGGGGATTCCAATTCCACCTCTTCCATTTATCTGCTGTGTGACTTTGGACAGTCACTTCACTTCTCTGGGCCTCAGTTGCCTCATCTGTAAAATGGGGATTGAGACTGTAAACTCCACATGGGAAAGTGATTGGGTCCAACCTGATTTGCTTGTAACCACCCCAGGGCTCAGTACAGTGCCTGAATCATAGTAAGCATTTAATAAATACCTCTAATATTATTGTTATTGTTATTTACATGGAATACTGTTTACAGTTTGGGTCAACTCATTTGGGTAAGGGTACAGTTGAGTTGAGTTTAGTACAGAGAAGGGGTAATCTATTTTAGTGTGTATTCTCCCGTACTCAACTGTAAGCTCCTTGAAAGCAGGGATCATTTCTACCAACTCTGTTGTACTTTCCCAAGTTCACAATACAGTATTCTACAGAGAGGAAATGCTCAAAAAATACCATTGATTGATTGATTGATTGATTGATTGATTGGACGAGCTTACTTAAGAAGACAAACAGAAAGGTTTAAGATTCCTCAGTCTGGAAGCACAAAGGCTGAGTCAGTGCACAGTTAGAGTCTACAAAATCGTGACTGATGTTTGCTAGATAAACATGGAATTATTGTTCAGCATATTCTGTAACATCAGGGCAATTCCCCTTTAGGTTGAGAACTTCTTGAGGGTATGGAACATTTGTCCTACTACTGTTGAACTCTTCCAAGTGCTTAGTACAGGGCTTCACACTTAGTAGACATTTAGTAAATTGTACTGATTGAATTGCAAGGGGTGTAAACTCGTCCCCTAGACTACAAGCTCGTAGTGGGCAAGGGAGTATGTTGGCCAATTTTGTTTAGTATAGTGCTCTCACGTAGTAAGCGCTCAGTAAACACCATTGCTGATGATGACACTCATTAAAGTTGGAGGGTGGGAGGTTCAAAACAATAAAAGGAAACAAAGATGGAAGGTAAACATAAATTTGTGTACACAGGAACTTTCAAATGAAGAAAACGGTATTTCAGAATGGGTTTGGATACATCCACAGATGAGAAGTTACTTAAAGGGACAGTTCGACTACAAGTCTATACTTTAGAATCAAAAAGCAACACTGAAACTCTCCTCCAGGCACCTATAGCCTCTGTTGTCCAACACACAGCTCTCCACTCCTCAAAAGTGACCAAAGTGTCTTTTATATGAAAGAAAAACTCTTTCCATTGGCTTCCAGGCTTTCCATCAACTCCCTCCTTTTGATATTTTGTCTTTCTTCATCCACTACTGCCAATCTCGTACTCTTCATGCCTTCCAAACCCCCTTCCTGACTGTACCCTCCTCTCTGACCTCATTTACTGAGACCCCTTTTTCATTCTGTTCATCTGGCCTGGATCTCCTTCTCTTTTAATAGTAATAATTATGATACTTGTTAAACACTTACTATGTTAAACACTTACTATGTGCTAAGCACAGTTCTAAATCCACCTCCTTCCCTCTCCTCCTTTAAAGCCTCCCTAAGGTTCTACCTCCTCCCACAAGCCTTTCCTGATAAATTCCAAACACCCAAGTCAAAACACCTCAACCACCTCCTTTTAAGTCCTTCATACTCATTCTCAACACTGATACATATATGCTTATTAAATTGTATAGTCAAGTATATATTCTGTTTCCTCTATTGGTATATGTTTTTGGCCCATCTTTCCGACTAGAAGGTAAGCTCCTTTTATGGTAAGAGAATATTTCTCAGGTGCTCTTGTACTTTCGTAAGCATTTAGTACAGTGTATTGCACTCAGTAGACTTTTAATATATGATTAATGGTGATGTTTGTTAAGCACTTACTATGTGCAAAGCACTGTTCTAAGTACTGGGGTAGATAGAAGATAATCAGGTTGTCCCACGTGGGGCTCACAGTCTTAATCCCCATTTTACAGATGAGGTGACTGAGACCCAGAGAAGTTAAGTTACTTGTCCAAACTCACACAGCAAACAAGTGGTGGAACCTGGATTAGAACCCACAACTTCTGACTCCCAAGATGGTGCTCTTTCCATTAAATCACACTGCATTGGTATTGATAAATACCATTACTACTATTTCTGGTCTATGTATCTTGGTCTGACCCAAGGATGGCATTTCCTGTTTTTACAGCTGCTTTTCTTTGTATACCCGTTCAAACTACTGGATGCTATTGAACTAAAAATGATTTTAAAATCATACTAAGAACATTCCAATTGTTCCTGGAATATTGAATTTTTTAAATGTAATCGCCCCTTTTAAAAAATACATCTTATTTTTTATTCATTCATTCAGTCTTATTTATTGAGCACTTAACTGTGTGCAGAGCACTGTACTAAGCGCCTGGGAAGTAATGGAAAACCTAGGCTTATTTAATAAATATTATAAATTTCATCCATCCACTAGTTTAAAAAATAATTTCCCCTTCTGAAAATAGATAGTAGGAGGAAGAAAATACCTGGGGGTGGGGACTATTCAAATATAGGCTATGAAACCTAAATTCAAAAGAAAAATTAGACTGAGTGATTCAGATTACATTCTTCCTTGGTAGGGGATTCCAGAAGGTGTGTGATAACCTGAATAGATGATGTGGTAATTGAGTCCAGAGGCAGTGGTGCAGGATGAGGGCAGAATTTGAGGATGAAAGGGTGTGGATCAGGTGGTAGGTTAGACATGGAATATTGCCAGGGGTTGATGATATCTACCACATATCCATGTTGGTATGTGGCTGAAATGGGATGAATCCCATAACCGTGGCATTACCCTAGACTCATCTCTCTCAGTTGACTTACACATTTAATCTGTCACCAAATCCTGTCAGTTCTACCTTCACAGCATGCTGAAACTGCCCTTTCCTGTCTGTCCAAACTACTGCTGAATTGATCCAAGTGCCTACCCTAGCCCACTTTGACTGTTGCATCACCCTCCTTGCTGATCTCCCTGCTCCCGGCCCCTCCCTACTACAGTCCATACTTCACTTTGCTAAAAAACCTTTCAGTCCCTGTCTCCCCACTCCTCAAGAATCTCCAGTGATACTCCTTTTCATATTCCTCACCATAGACTTTTAACAGTCAATCACCTTGCCTCTCTTACCTTACCTTCTTGATTTCCTACTACAACCCAACACTCATTTTGCTCCTCTGACACCAACATTTTCCAACCTGTACCTCACCACCAGCTTCTTACCAATGGCCTGCCTGTAGACTGGAACTCCTTTTCCATTCATGTCGGACAGACCATCCCTTTCCCCATCTTCAAAGCCTTATTAAAAATCACATCTCCTCCAAGAGGCCTGCCCTGACTAAGCCCTCATTTCCCCTATTCCTTCACCGTTCTGCATCACCCTTGGCCAGAGAGTTAGTGGAATCAGCCACTTGGAAATTTTAAGTATCAATCAATCAGTCATATTTATTTGAGTGCTTACTGTGTACAAAGCCCACAACCATCTTACAGTCTAGACGAGGAGACAGACATTAATGTAAATAAATTATGGATGTGTACCTAAGTGCTGAGGTACATAACTATCCAAGGATCAGAGTAGGAGAAGGGAATGAGGAAGGAGGAGAGAAAGGCATCAACCCTCTAGAAACACAGAATTGGTACCAGAAGGACTAGTAGTACCTGCAGTAAGTGATAGAGAAGCAGGATGGACGTTAGGAATAAAGAGTAGAAATGGAAGGGGTGAGATAGCTACCTCAGAGAATGGCGGCTTATGGCAAAAGTGCCCAAGGGGCAGTCACTGTCCTGATTCTGGCCCGCTACCACTCTATTGCTGTCAAAGTCTTAGCTTCTGTTCTTCAGAATCAGGCCTTGAATGATGCTTGAGGCTGGCAAGCTCCTCAAGGGTTTCCACTTGCAACCATGGATGTCATTTAGGAGGAGTAGAGCTTGGAGAAAGTCTACAATGCCTTGCACTGTTGATTGCCCCACCCCCCTCTTCTCATTTCCTCTTCCTCTTTCACATTGTACTTTCTCCAGCCTTTCTGGTTCTGTGTCACATCCAGGTAAAGCACTGGAGTTTTAGGAACATTAGGAAAGCAGAGCTCCATTGTCACTACATTCTTCAGCTGTCTCTTGATTCAGTCAATGCATCAGACAAATTTAATAAGTGTGCAGAGCACTTGTACTAAGCATTTGGGAGAGTAAAATATAACAGAATTAGCAGACATATTCTCTTGCCCATAGTAGACCTGCAGTCTAGAGGGGGAGGCAGACATTAATATGAGGTCAAATAAGGAGCAGTTTGGCCTAGTGGAAAGAGCACGGGCTTGTGGATCAGAGGGATGTGTATTCTAAACCCAGCTCTGCCACTTGTCTGCTGTGTGATCACTTCTCTGTGCCTCAGTTAGCTCCTCTTTAAAATGGGAATTAATAGCATGAGCCCTATATGAAACATGGATTGGGTCCGACCTGATTAGCTTGTATCTACCCCAGCACCTAGTACAGTAGTGAGTGTACAGTAAGAGCTTAAAAAGCACATATACAAATACAGAATTTATAATTTAAGATATGTACATAATTGCTGCGGCATTGGCATTGGCATGACTTCAGCAACTGTTTTTGTTGATAAAAGCCATCAGGGAAAAAATAGTCTTCTCATCACCTCCTCACCATTCTGCTATCTCTTCCTTCTTTGTCTCCCCAACTAGACTATGTCCCCTCCCCTAGACTGCAAGCCTGAGGTGGGCAGGGAATGTGTCTGCCAACTCTACTGCACTTAGTACAAGTGCTTAGTACAGTGCTCTGCCCTCAGTATGCACTCATTCTATCCCACCTAGATTGCTGTACCATCCTCCTTTCTGACTTCCCAACCTCCTGCCTCTCTCCACTCCAATCTGTACTTTACTCCACTGCCCAGATTGCCTTTCTACAGAAACATCAGGACACGTCATCCCCCTCCTCAAAAATCTCCAGTGGTTGCCTACCCATCTTGCTTCTCTCCTTCTACAACTCAGCCCACATAATTCATTCCTCTAAGTGCTTACCTTCTCAGTGTGCCTCGATCTCACCTGTCTCGACACTGCCCCATTATCCATGATCTGCCTCTGGCCTGGAACACCCTTCCTCCCTCTTCAAAGCTACCAGATAATTACTCTCCCCCGACTTCAGAGCCTTACTGAAGGCACATCTCCCCCAAGAGGCCTTCCCAAACTAAGCCCCACTTTTCCTCATCTCCCACTCCCTTCTGCACTGCCCTGCCTTGCTCCTTTTGCTCTCCCCCCCAACCCCACAACACTTGTGTGTGTGTGTGTGTGTGTATATATATATATATATATATATATATATATAATTTAATTTATTTATATTGATGTCTGTTTATTTGTTTTGATGTCTGTCTCCCTCACCCCCAGAATGTTTAGGGATTGTCTGTCTTTACTGCCATATTGTACTTTCCCTTGAACTTAATAAAATGGTCTACACACAGTAAGGGTGCAATAAATATGATTGAATGAATGAATGAATAAATCCCACTGATTGATTGATTGATTGATCTCCCCCTTTCCAGCAACTCTCAAGAGGGTGTCTGCTGTCTGCCTTCAAATTCTGTCACCTTCTCTGTGCCTCTGACCTCCATCCCGTCCCCATCCAATCAAACAATCAATCAATCAATTGTATTTATTGAGTGAGCACTCAACTCAGCCTTTGAGAGAGTGTAGTAAAATAATATAACAGAATTAGTAGACATGTTTCCTGCCCATAGTGAGCTTACATTCTAATAGATTTGATTCCATAAGTCCGTGGAATTTATTGAGCACTTACTGTGTCTGTTCTCTGACTAATTCCTTATTTCTCCTATTCCCCTTTGCTTTATTCCCCTTCGATTTATGCATTTGGCTATCTACCTCTTAATCCCTTTCTAGTCTTTCTTCTATCTACAGTTTATTTCAATGTGTGTCTCCTTTCCAATGTTTAAGCTCCTTACGGTCAGGGATTACAGCCTACCAAGTCTGTTGTATTGTATTTTTCTAAGTGCTTAGTTCACTGCTCTGCTCAGTAAGGGCTCAGTAAATACCATGGATAGACTAATTCAAGCCCACTATATTAAACACATGGAAGATTAGAGCCCGTTGTTGGGTAAGGACCATCTCAATATGTTGCTGACTTGTACTTCCCAAACGCTTAGTATCGTGCTCTGCACACAGTAAGTGCTCAATAAATATGATTGAATGAATGAAAGATTGCAGTAGAGTTGGTAGATATTCATTCATTCATTGTCAGTCAGTCATATTTATTGAGCACTTTCTGTGTGCAGAGCACTGTACTAAGGACTTGGAAAGTACAATACAGCAATAAAGAGAGACAATTCCTGCCCACAACCAGTTCACAGTCTAGATGGGGGGAGACACACATCAATACAAGTAAACAGGCATCAATATAAATAAATAGAATTATAGATCTACACATAAATGCCGTGGGGTGGGGAGAGGAGGGAAGAGCAAAGGGAGCAAGTCAGGGTGACTCGGAATGTGGGGGGAGGTGAGGAAAAGTTTGGGAAGGCCTCTGGAAGGGTGTGTGTCTTCAATAGGGCTTTGAAGTGAGGGACAGTGATTGGTGGATTTGAAGAGGGAGGACATTCCAGGCCAGAGATAGGACGTAGGCGAGGGGTCAGTGGTGGGACAGGTGAGAACAAGACACAGTGAAAGGATTAGCATCAGAGGAGCGGAGTGCATGGGCTGGGATGTAGACGGAGAGACTTAGAGGTGAGGCAGGAGGGGCCAAGGTGATAGCTTTAAATCCAATAGTGAGGAGTTTTTGTTTGATACGGAGGTGGGTAGGGAACTGCTAGAGATGTTTGAGGAGGGAGATGTCCAGAATGTTTCCGTAAAAAGATAGTCTGGGCAGTGGAGAGAGCAGTGGAGATATGGACTGGTGTGGGGAGAGCCAGGAGGTTGGGAGGTCAGAAAGGAGGCTGATGCAATAACCTAGGTGGGATAGGATGAGTGACTTTATTAACGTGGTAATGGTTTGGATGGAGAGGAAAGGGTGGATCTTGGCAATGTTGGAAAGAGCACAGACTTTGGAGTCAGAGGTCAGAGGTCATGAATTCAAATCCCATCTCCGCCACTTCTCAGATGTGTGACTTTGGGCAAGTCACTTAACTTCTCTGGGCCTTAGTTACCTCATCTGTAAAATGGGGATGAAGACTGTGAGCCACCCGTGGGACAACCTGATCACCTTGCTACCTCCCCAGCGCTTAGAACAGTGCTTTGCACATAGTAAGCGCTTAATAAATGCCATTATTACTATTATTATTATTAGGTTGTGAAGGTGAGACTGACAGGATTTGGTGACAGATTGGATATGATGGTTGAATGACAGAGCTGAGTCAAGGATGACACCAAGGTTGTGGGCTTGTGAGACAGGAAAGCTGTTTGTGCCATCTACAGTGATGGGAAACTTTGAGAGAGGACAGGGCTTGAGGTAAGGGGGTGATAAGGAGGTCTGTTTTGGACATATTGAGTTAGAAGAGTTTCAGTATGATTCCTGACCTGAAGGAAGTTATAGTCAGGAAGAAGAGACAGACATTGTCTGTCTGTCATGCATTACATGCATTACAGGTAAAATGTAAAATGCATTACAGGTTGGAGAAGCAACAGAATATGCAGTTTACAGTCCTCAGAACTGTAAGCTCCTTTCATTCATTCATACAACTATTTATTGAGCACTTGCTATGTGCAAAGCATTGTACAAAGTGCTTGGGAGAGTACAGTGTAACAACGAACAGGCACATTCTTTCCCACAACAAGCTCACAGTCTAGAGGGGGAGGCAGATATTAATATGAATAAATACATAAATACATAAATAAGATATGTGCATATGTGCTGTAGGGATGGGAGGGAGGATGAATGAAGGAGCAAGTGGGAGTGGTGCAGAAGGGAGTGGGAGAAGAGGAGAGGAGGGCTTAGTCAGGGAAGGCTTCTTGGAGATGTGCCTTCAATAATGCTTTGAAGTGGGGGAGAGAAATTATCTGTCTGATATGAGGTGAGAGGGTATTCCATGCCAGAGGTAGGAAATGGGTGAGAGGTTGGCAGTGAGATAGATGGCAGGCATACTCTCTCAAATGCTTAGTAGAGTGCTCTGCACAAAATAAGCACTCAGTAAGTATGATTGATTTATTGATTGATTGGAGGTTTATCCCTAAAGCCTACAATCTCAATGTCATCTTTGACTTCTCACTGTGCTTAAGTGTTCACTTTCAATCAACTGCACAAGCCTGCAGTTTCTCCTTAATAACATTTCTTGGGTCCAACCCTTCCACTCCAGTCAAACAGTCACCACCCCTGTCTAATCCTGCTACATCAACCTCTTAACTGGCTTGCCAGCCTCCAGCCTCTCCCCTCTTTATTCTACTAGGTGCTGCTGCCTGAATCATCTTTCTTAAATGTTGCTTGACACAACCTCTAAAACCTCCAATTGCTATCAATTTCTCCATATTATCTGTATACTACTACTGCTGCTAATAATAATAGTATATGTTAAGCACTTACTATGTGCCAGTCACTGTTCTAAGTGCCGGGATAAATACAAGGTAATCAGGCTGTCCCATGTGGGGCTCTCAGTCTTAATCCCCATTTTACACATAATGTAACTGAGGGCCAGAGAAATGAAGTGGCTTGCTCAAGGTCACAGAGCAGACAAGTAGCAGGATCAGGATTAGCTGGGATTAGCTGCATCTTCTTACACTGGTTTCAAAACTTCAAGGCTCTCTACCTACTTTCACCAGTTTACAAATTGGCTTTCTCCATTTGCTTCTTCCCAGTTCAAATTCCTCATGTCTCCTAAGCCCTACTTCTCTTGAATGCTCTTCTCAACTCTCCCACCTCTCACTCCTTGCTCCAACTGTTTCCCTGGCCTGGAACTCCCTTCTGCTTAAGGCTGCTAAATCACATTTCCTCCTTCCCCTCCTCCTCCAAGAAGCCTTCCTTGATTAGTTCCATAGTATTACATGTCACGGCAAACCCATGATACGTGTTCTTTTATTCAACCTCAGTATACATCTACACAAATACACATACAGCTTACACACACATATACAGATGCAAATATATACATGTACACATACGTTGTGCATTAATTCATTGAAAGTATTTATTGAGCGCTTACTGTTTGCAGAGCACTGTGCTAAGCGCATTCAATTATTTACTCAGATATTCTCTTCTGACACAGTCTTGGTACTCTTGGTAACTCTTGCCCCTCTCCTGCTTTAACTATTTGTAAATAACTCTTGACTGTCTGTCTTCCCCATTAGATTGTACATCGTGTGAGGTAAGGGACTGTGTCATCTGTTTCTATACAGGCGTATCAAAGGTAACAACTACCCAGGGTCACAACTACCCCACAACACAACTCCCTTAGACATACATCTGATATTTTCTGATGTTTTGCCTTATGCATATGCCCAACTGGCCCCCTGCCTATACTTTTCTCTCCAAAACACTGGTTTGACTTTAAACAATCAACAGTGAATGGATAGACTGTGAGCCAACTGTTGGGTAGGGACCGTCTCTATATGCTGCCAAATTGTACTTCCCAAGCGCTTAGTACAGTGCTCTGCACACAGTAAGCACTCAATAAATACTATTGAGTGAATATTTTGGGGCTTTTTCACTTTGAGTCAGATTTTCAAGGTACTGAAGTGACCCCTGACGGGATAACCAAAGAACCTGTTGAATTGGTGGGAGGTAATTTAACAATTGAAAATGTCAATGTCAGTGATTTAACTACATCTCAGTCAGAGGGTTTATTCAACAAGGAAATCATTGAACTTTGCAATTTTGCAAGATCATCTTCAGTGGTATTTATTGAGTGCTTTCTGAGTACAGAGTGCCATGCTAAGTGCTTGGAAGAGCGCAATACAACAGAGTTGGTAGATATGTTCCCTGCCCACAGCAAGCTTACAATCTAGAGGGAGAGACAGACAATAAAATAAATAATTTATAATGCATAATTTATACATAGGTACATAAATGCTGGGGAGTTGTTGGTTGGGGTGAATATCAGTGCTTAGTACAATGCTCAGCGCTTAGTAAAGTGCTTGGCTTAACAAATACCATTATTACTATTATAGCAAGTGTCCATAAGATACAGATTCAAGTGCATAGATGACACAGGCAGGAGAGGGAGCAGGGGAAAAGAGGGCTTAGTGGGAGAAGGCCTCTTGGAAGAGATATGTATGACCTTAATAAGGCTTTGAAGGTGGGAAGAGTGGTGGTCTGGTCTACATGGAATGGAAGGGGGAGGAGTTCCTGGACAGGGAGAGGATGTAGGAAGATGCAGAAACAGTTGCAAGATGCAGTAACAGATGTTGAAAGTGATCATTGCTGTTCTACCAGTTAAAATTTTGGAATTGAAAAGTTTTGCAACAGTTTTCAAGAAAGTAGATGAACTTACTAATGTTTGAATTTGATCCTAATAAAGAAAGAAGTGCAGAAATGTTCAGAAGGAGTTAGCCTGCTTCTGTTCAACCTAAATTGGGTGAGTTCTTCACTGAAGTTGAAAAATTACTATGACAGCCGGTAGAACAAGCATCTACTTCAGCAGCCTCCCTCAAAGACTCATAATTGAATTACAACTCAATTATTTTAAATTGTAATGAGTGATGATTAGCATTACAGAATAAAACGCATAAAGGAATTTCATGGTATTTTGCCAGAAGTTCAGAAATGGAGCATAATGTGTAATTTGTAAATCTATGCGAAAATATATCCCATACAACGTTTTTATGTTCCTTGCAAATTGTTTTACTGGAGATGGTTGTACTGCATCAGGTATGCCTGTCCCATCCCAAGAGCTTAGTACAATGCTGTGCACACAGTAGGTGCTCAATAAATACCAATGATTGATTAACTGGTAAATAATTGTACTGTTAACTTCTGATGTCCAATCTTTCAGGGTAGTCAGTAGACTCTGCTCTTTTCAAAGAAGTACCCTTTATTTATAAGTGAATGAGTTTCTACAAGGCTGTTTTTTACTTCATTTTTCCATATTAATATCTAGCCATGGAGGTTGAGAAATACTGTTCAGACTTTGTCCTGCATCTGCTTAGTCTCTTCTCAATTAACTGACATAGTGAAAAGACGAATTCTTAAAGTTTTCATGCCAGAGAGCGAAACATAAATGGTCTGAAATGTAAATAACTCCTCGGGGCTTTCCTTCTGCATTGCTCAAAGAGGTTCCCAGACATTCCCACTCCTCACAACATTCATATAAGAAAGTCAAGAGAAATCTAAATAGCGTGGAGAAACTGAGACACAGAGAGGCGTAGTGATTCGTTTTGGATTGTGAACCCCTTGTGAGACCAGGACTGCATCCGACCTTGAAGCACACAGTTTCTTCTGCCTGTAGTAAGTGCTTAATACATATTACAATTATCATTTTCCAGTGGTCAGGGCTAGATTTCTGAGCTGACAGCCAACTCCATAGAAATGTACATTTGGAGGAATCCTAGCACCAGTCCCAAGATAGTAAGCTTATTATGGGCAGGGAATATGTCTGCTAATTTCTTGCACATAGCAAGCACTCAATAACTACCACTCATTGCACTTGTATATATATTTGTACGGACTTATTACTCTATTAATTTTACTTGTACATATTTACTATTCTATTTATGTTGTTAAAGATGTGCATATAGCCTTAATTCTGTTTGCTCTGATGACTTTGACACTTGTTTACATGTTTTGTTTTGTTGTCTGTCTCCCCCTTCTAGACTGTGAGCCCGTTATTGGGTAGGGACCATCTCTATATGTTGTCAACTTGTACTTCCCAAGCGCTTAGTACAGTGCTCTGCACACGGTAAGTGCCCAATAAATAAGATTGAATGAATGAATGAATGAATGAATGAATGAATAACAAGATCAATCAATCAGTGGTATTTGTTAAGCTCTTAACTGTGTGCTTAACTGTAATAAGTGCTTGGGAGACTACAATACAATAGAGTTGGTAAACACATTTCTTGCTGACCAGGAATTTACAGGTTAGGGAAGTGGTCCCAGTGCTAGTTACTCATGGACATTACTCCTTCAGAATGCAAGAAAACAGGTACTTCACATGTGCAGCAGTCCATGTTGTAGACAGTAGAAGTAAATTAGTGGCAGCAAAAATGGAGAAATAAGATATGCTTGTAAGCAGCTGAGGCTTTGCCTGGAGTTACCAAATTATGCTTGGCTCATAACCAACAAAATGATAGTAGGAAAGAGCACCATTACATATTCAAGTCATAGAATGACTAATAAGAAAATGCATTTTCAAACAAATATTTTTAATTTCCAAGTACAGTTTCCCACATTTTTGAAAGCTTAAAGCATTTAAAAGTGTAAATTTTGTGATTCAGGAAGTAGGAAACAGTGTTGGATAGATCTATACCAACCTCAAAAGTAAGTGTGGTATTTACTAAGTGCTTACTGTGTGGCAAATTTTGTACTGAGCACTGGGCTCCGTGTTAGATTGGACACTGTCTCTGTTCCACATGGGGCTCCCAGTCTAAGAGGGTGGGGCTGTTTTCCACTATTTTCCCACAAACAGAGAGTGAGTGGGTGACATTAAGGCCCTGTTTCCCTAATGTTGCTCTTCCCTTCCCAAATGGTTGTCTTCTTCATCTTCATCTTTAGAGCTCTAGACAATTAGATCCATTATTGGAATTCATTAAAAAATAATGTCATGGAAAAATGAGAAGGACTTAAAGGAATTTAGGTGACTGAAAAGAAACCTACCCGTATTTGACATAAACATTTGTTATTTTTCTAGTGCTGTGTTACCTTGAAACTAACTGTGAGCCCATTGTTGGGTAGGGACCGTCTCTGTGTGTTGCCGATTTGTATTTTCCAAGTGCTTAGGACAATGCTGTGCACAGTAAGTGCTCAATAAATGCAGTGGAATGAATGAACTAGCAATGACATTGTCAAAATATGAGCAATTATACCCTAAACCAAGACTGTTATAAATTATTTCAAGTAAATCATTATATTTTTTAGAGAATTTCTGCAAAATGTGCTGACACCTCCAGCTCCAGCTAACCTATCTAAATTTTTTAAACTTTAAATCTCGTATTTCCTCACCATTTCGCTAAATAAAATATTTTGGTTTTTTTTTTAAATCTCCCTTTGTTTCCCTTCTTCCTTGTCCCTTTGCTCATTTAATTTTCCTTTTTTAGGCCTTTTCCTCCCCCCATTTTTTACTCAATCAGTTTTATATATTGAGTGCTTACTGTATGTAGAGCACTGTCCTAAGCATTTGAGTAGACTATAAATCAATACAGTTGGTAGACCCGATTCCTGCCCTCAAGGAGGTTACAGTCTAGAGCAGACTTACAGGCCCTTCATCTGCCCATCAGCTTCATTTTTCTATTTTCCTTATTGTCTCATTTTCCCATTTCATAACCTGTGAGTAACAATCAAACCAATAAATAAATCATATTTATTGAGCACTTACTGTGTTCAGAGCACTTTATTAATAACCTCTTGCCCACATCCTTCCTCTGGCCTGGAATGCCCTCCCTACTCAATATCAAACAGAATTGCTCTCCCCCACTTCAGAACCTTATTGAAGGCACATCTACTCCAAGAAGGCTTTCCTGACGAAGTCCTCCTCTCCTCTCCCACTCCTTTCTGCATCACCCTGACTTGCTCCCTTGATTCATCTTCCCTTCCAACCCCACAGCACCCATATATATATACCTGAAATTAATTAATTAATTAGTTTATTTTAATGCCTATCTCCCCCTCTAAATGGTAAGCTCAGAGTGGTCAGGGAATGTGTTTGTTATATTGAACTCTCCCATGCACTTATGTCACCTGTCATCCGAGGATAGGTTCACTTGGTAATCGGCGTGATGAGAGAGAGAGAGAGAAACAGAGAGAGAGAGAAAGAGAGAGAGAGAGAAAGAGAGGGAGAGAGAGAGAAATGAGAGAGAGAGGCTGGGGACGGAAAGCCTGAGTTTTATATACAATTGATTCTGCAAGGTGAATTGAATCATTTAATTGTTTAGGCGCAATGACCTGAACTTCCCTCTTGGGAGGAATGTGATTAATTAGTAATATTCGAGCTTCCCTAACGGGAGGAATGCAATCATACGTTACTTGCATGTGGGTGAGAAGGCTAGCTCTCACCCACGTGCACTTCTCACTCAGGAAGAATCCACGTGCTTTCCCAACCGGGAGGAATCTATTTCATTACCTCTGCATATGGTGGGTGGCTAGCTCTAGCCATGTGCTCTCCCTATGTGGGAAGAATCCACATATGTTCCCCATCCGCAATGGGGCACCTGGCTCCCACCGACAAATGTTCAGCGAGTCACTCACCTGTCCCATGGCCCTTCCGTCAGTGTGTTGGTTCTGGCTGCAGAACAATCAATCAATCAATCAATCGTATTTATTGAGCGCTTACTGTGTGCAGAGCACTGTATTAAGCGCTTGGGAAGTACAAGTTGGCAACATATAGAGACAGTCCCTACCCAACAGTGGGCTCACAGTCTAGAAGGGGGAGACAGAGAACAAAGCCAAACATACTAACAAAATAAAATCAATCAATCAATCAATCATATTTATTGAGTACTTATTTGTGCAGAGCACTGTACTAAGCGCTTGGGAGGTACAGGTTGGCAACATGTAGAGACAGTCCCTACCCAACAGTGGGCTCACAGTCTAAAAGGGGGAGACAGAGAACACAACCAAACATACTAACAAAATAAAATGAATAGAATAGATATGTACAAGTAAAATAAATAAATAAATAAATAGAGTAATAAATATGTACAAACATATATACATATATACAGGTACTGTGGGGAAGGGGAGGAGGTAAGATGGGGGGGATGGAGACGCGGACGAGGGGGAGAGGAAGGAAGGGGCTCAGACTGGGAAGGCCTCCTGGAGGAGGTGAGCTCTCAGTAGGGCCTTGAAAGGAGGAAGAGAGCTAGCTTGGCGGATGGGCAGAATGAGGGCATTCCAGGCCCGGGGGATGACATGGGCCAGGGGTCGATTGTGGGACAGGGGAGAACGAGGTACGGTCAGGAGATTAGCGGCAGAGGAGCGGAGGGTGCGGGGTGGGCTGTAGAAGGAGAGAAGGGAGGTGAGGTAGGAGGGGGCGAGGTGATGGAGAGCCTTGAAGCCGAGGGTGAGGAGTTTCTGCCTGATGCGCAGATTGATTGGTAGCCACTGGAGACTTTTGAGGAGGGGAGTAACATGCCCAGAGCGTTTCTGGACAAAGACAATCCGGGCAGCAGCATGAAGTATGGATTGAAGTGGGGAGAGACACAAGGATGGAAAATCAGAGAGAAGGCTGATGCAGTAGTCCAGACGGGATAGGATGAGAGCTTGAATGAGCAGGGTAGCGGTATGGATGGAGAGGAAAGGGCGGATCTCGGCAATGTTGCAGAGCTGAGACCAGCAGGTTCTGGTGATGGCTTGGATGTGAGGGGTGAATGAGAGAGCGGAGTCGAGGATGACACCAAGGTTGCGGGCTTGTGAGACGGAAAGGATGGTAGTGCTGTCAACAGAGATGGGAAAGTCAGGGAGAGGGCAGGGTTTGGGAGGGAAGACAAGGAGTTCAGTCTTGGACATGTTGCGTTTTAGGTGGCAGGCAGACATCCAGATGGAGATGTCCTGAAGGCAGGAGGAGATGCGAGCCTGGAGAGAGGGGGAGAGAGCAGGGGCAGGGATGTAGATCTGGGTGTCATCAGCATAGGGATGATAGTTGAAGCCGTGGGAGCAAATGAGGCCACCAAGGGAGTGTGTGTAGATCGAGAACAGAAGGGGACCAAGCACTGAACCTTGGGGAACCCCCACAGTAAGGGGA
Source organism: Tachyglossus aculeatus (assembly GCF_015852505.1). NCBI lineage: Eukaryota > Metazoa > Chordata > Mammalia > Monotremata > Tachyglossidae > Tachyglossus > Tachyglossus aculeatus. The sequence continues at coordinate 3,214,866 of NC_052094.1, read as the reverse complement.
TGGGAGGGGGAGGAGAAGCCTGCAAAAGAGACTGAGAATGAATGACCAGAGAGATAAGAGGAGAACCAGGAGAGGACAGTAGCCACTGGAGATTTTTGAGGAGGGGAGTAACATGCCCAGAGCGTTTCTGGACAAAGACAGTCCGGGCAGCAGCATGAAGTATGGATTGAAGAGGGGAGAGACACAAGGATGGGAGATCAGAGAGAAGGCTGATGCAGTAGTCCAAATGGAATAGGATGAGAACAGGCATCTGGCCTTTTGGGCAGAGAAAGACACGTGGGCCATGGCCGTGGCTGCGGCTGCTCCTGCTGCTGTGTGTTTCAGTGGTTCTACCCCCAGAAGGTCAGAGGCTACAGGTATTTATCACCTGTGCTCCTAGGCCATTCCAGCTTCTGGCTTCAGTTTATCCAGTCTCGATCCTCCACCCTCCTCCGTACCTGATTTGATTGGCATGGGGGACACCTTCTGTATTCCCGGCTTGTGTTGTCAATCTAACAGTTTTGGTTGTGGGGGCAGTATCCCACCCTCACTTCCGACTTCCGCCTCCTGGCTCAGACGGCCACGAGATAACATTTGATCTTGAGATGGCTGCTATCCCAGGGTCACCTTGGGACATCTTAGTACAATGCTTTGCACAAAGTAAGCACTCAGTATGACTGATTGAATGAGTGAATGAATGAGTGACCAATAGTTTTTTTAGTATTCTGTTCACCCCCTCCGCTCCCTTTTCACCCCAACCAGGAAAGTACATTTTAGGAAGCAGCACAGAAGGTAGTCCAAGCCTTTCTTGGAAAGAAGGCACTTCAGTGTATGTAGTTTCTCTGTAGAAGAAAGTCACCAGGGTTACTGCCAATCCAGATCCCAGACTTTGATTCATTGTGTTGTTAGAGAAAAATACAGATTATAGTCTCCGGAAGCAAGCCTACTTCAACCAGATTGTGGAGAGCTGAGCTAAAACCAAAAAACTCCCCTCGCCCAGAGTACTCCAGCCTGTTTGTTTTTGAGATTTAGCCACAGGGCACATGTTTCCTCCACTGAAAATATTGAAACGGTCTCTTGTTTCCTTGGCAATGAACACAGCATCAAGAAAATACATCTGAGTGTACCTATATACATCTTGTCACAAAGCCAGGGAATGCATGTACCAACTCTGTTATATTGTACCTCTCCGAAGTACTTAGTACACAGATCTGCATACTGTAAGCTCTCAATAAATATGATTGATTGATTGAAGCCCACGTCCGATTGATTGATTGAAGCCCACGTCCCCCAAAATGTACCATCCAAGAAACACTTCAGATTGCAGGAAAATTCATGCTGTGGTTCTGGAAGCTGTGTCGGATCCCAGGGAATACTGTCTCATGAGGTCTCAATGAACTGCTGTCCACCCTCATTCTGTGTGACAGCGGGGTATGTCTGGTGCCACACCAGAAACTTTGTGCAGTTGAGAAGACCTCCACATTAACCCCACCACAGAATTTTGAGAGTCAGTAGTATTCAGGGCCCTCTGGGTTTTCATACCACCTGGCCCTCATAATTTATGTCTAACCTAATTCAACTGGTCATGCTAGCTCCAGGAGAATTCCGTCTCGGTAGGTGTCTGACTGCACCTCTCATTGCTTTTCTTTTGTATGTCTGTTACATGAGGGTCGTGACCAGTTGCACTCTTGTCAGCCTTATGATGGCATCTCTTGCTAGGCTCCAGTCTGTTTCCACCCAGACAATTTGCCAAGCATCCACCTGAATCTATTATCTCTCCCCCTCCAGTTCTGCTGAATTCACTTTCCTGCTAAATGTCATCTAGGTTGTCCAGTTTAAAATAATGCATTCTGTAGAGAGGCTCCAGGGGCCATTGCTACCTTTTGCTGAAGTCATGAGATACCTTCGCCATCTTAAATATGTCTGGATTTGGGCTTCTGAGTGTGTATTTTGAGAATTTATATTGGATGGGCTTTTTGATGGGTACTACTTGGCCAACTTTTACTTTCCTGTTTCTCATTCTCATGGTTTTTTTTTTCCCCTTTTGTTACATTTTGCTTCCTTTTAAAAAGATCCGATCTTATCGGTTACCCTTACCCTTCTCCCCCTCTAGATTATAAGCTCATCATGGGCAGGGGACATGTCTGATTCTGTTGTATTGTGCTCTCCCAAGCACTTAGCACAGTGCTCTGCACATAGTAAATGCTCAATAAATACAATTGATTGATTTATTAGGAAGCGGGGAATCATTTGTTGTTACTGTTGGAGAAGAGACCACTTAGATGTAAGTCTACTCCTTGGCACAATTGATCAATCAATCAGTGGCATTTTTTTAGCATTTACTGTGCACAGAGCACTGTAATAAATGCTTGGGGGAGTTCAGTGCAACAGGATTGGTAGATACGTTCCCTGCCTACAAGGAGCTGACAGTCTATAAAGTGGAGTCAGCTGGTAACATTATAGTGTATACTCCAGTATACATCCAGCTTTCCCAGTCCAGTTGTCTGTGGTTCTTGGCTTTGGTCAGGTGTTCACCTGAGAAGAGCTGAGAGTCTTTGGCACTGCCAAGGAATAAGGAAGTGAAGAATGCCCCCTGTCGTAGGGCAGTGTGGGGATACTGGAAACGGGAATTCCTCAGTCATGAGATCTCTATTAACATTGCTTCCAGTGGGAGAGATTTAAAGAAGAGCCAACTTCAGGTTTTTTTGTATATTCAAAATGTCAGGTGAGATTACTGTCTGAATTAAGATGTTTTAGGAGTGGGCATTTTTTTGGTTTCCATGCCAGCCACACCCCTGCATCATGGTACCTACGCCTCTGTAAGTGAAGATTGTGTAAACTCAGGATGGTTCTTTGACTAAAGCTCATTAAAAAGATGGGCTAAGGCAAAATAAAGAATTCAAAGACTTCATAACCATGAGTAAAGAATTGACCGGGCACGTCATATAGGCTATTCTCTATACGTACTGTATAGAGGATAATTTTTCTCTTTGGTTTCTTTCATCTGAGTTTTACTTTTTACAGTGGTAATAAGCTGCCCAATTTCTTTTCTCTTTGCTCTTGTGATTCCTTCATGAGAACAAAATGCCATGATCATTTAGGTGGCAGGGATTGCTTGGGAAGGGTTTTAAGAACCATATAGACTATCATTTTTAGTTATTCCGTCCTCCTCAGTTACTCAGTTACTCAGTTCCTCCCTCCCCAGGCCCTCTGTTCCTCCCCCTCCTCCGTCACTCACCCCAACGATCTGGCCTCCTACTTCATCAGTAAAATTAACTCCATCAGGTCTGAGCTTCCCAAAGTCACCCCTCCCCCTTCTCCATCCCCCCCAACCCTGCTCTCAACCCTCTCCCCTACTCTCCCATCCTTCCCAGCAGTATCTTCAGATGAGATCTCCTCCATCCCACGTGAGGGTCACAGACTTAATCCCCATTTAACAGATGAGGTAACTGAGACACAGAGAAGTTAATAGTAATAATAATGCTGGTATTTGTTAAGCGCTTACTATGTGCCAAGCACTGTTCTAAGCACTGGGGTTGATACAAGGTAATTAGGTTGTCCCACGTGAGGGTCTCAGTCTTCATCCCCATTTTACAGATGAGGTAACTGAGGCACAGAGAAGTTAATAATAATAATAATAATGCTGGTATTTGTTAAGCGCTTCCTATGTGCCAAGCACTGTTTCTCAGCGCTGGGGTTGATACAAGGTAATTAGGTTGTCCCACGTGAGGGTCACAGTCTTCATCCCCATTTGACAGATGAGGTAACTGAGGCACAGAGAAGTTAATAATAATAATAATAATAATAATGCTGGTATTTCTTAAGCGCTTCCTATGTGCCAAGCACTGTTCTCAGCTCTGGGGTTGATACAAGGTAATTAGGTTGTCCCACGTGAGGGTCACAGTCTTCATCCCCATTTGACAGATGAGGTAACTGAGGCACAGAGAAGTTAATAATAATAATAATAATAATAATAATGCTGGTATTTGTTAAGCACTTCCTATGTGCCAAGCACTGTTCTCAGCGCTGGGGTTGATACAAGGTAATTAGGTTGTCCCACGTGAGGGTCTATTTATTTTATCTTGTTAACATATTTTGTTTTGTTGTCCATCTCCCCCTTCTAGGCTGTGGGCCCGCCGTTGGGTAGGGATGGTCTCTAGATGTTGCCAACTTGGACTTCCCAAGCGCTTAGTACAGTGCTCTGCACACAGTAAGCGCTCAATCAATATGACTGAATGAATGAACTACTCTATTTATTTTCCTTGTACATATTTATTGTATTTATTTTATTTTGTTAATATTTTTTTTGTTGTCCGCCTCCCCCTTCTAGACTGTGAGCCCACTGTTGAGTAGGGACTGTCTCTAGATGTTGCCAACTTGGACTTCCCAAGTGCTTAGTACAGTGTTCTGCACACAGTAAGCACTCAATAAATACAATTGAATGAATGAATGAATGAATGAATTTATTTATTTATTTTACTTGTCCATATTTATTCTATTTATTTTATTTTGTTAATATGTTTTGTTTTGTTGTCTGACTCCCCCTTCTAGACTGTGAGCCCGCTGTTGGGTAGGGACCGTCTCTAGATGTTGCCAACTTGTACTTTCCAAGCGCTTAGTACAGTGCTCTGCACACAGTAAGTACTCAATAAATACGATTGAATGAATGAATGAATCCACCTGTGCTTCTGACCCCATTCCCTGTCATCTTATGAAAACTCTCTCCCCTTCCCTCATCCCCTCCTTAACTTCCATCTTCAGCCGCTCACTCTCCACTGGTTCCTTCCCCTCTGCCTTCAAACATGCCCACGTCTCCCCCAGCCTAAAAAAACCCTCTCTTGACCCCCACTGCCCCTTCTAGTAATCGACCTATCTCCCTCCTGCCCTTCCTTTCCAAACTCCTAGAACGAGTCATCTACACTCTCTGCCTCAAATTTCTCAATGCCAACTCTCTCCTTGACCCCCTCTAGTCTGGCTTCTGTCCCCTACACTCCACCAGAACTGCCCTCCCAAAGGTCACCAACGACCTCCTTCTTGCCAAGTCCAATGGCTCTTACTGTATCCTAATCATCCTTGATCTCTCAGCTGCCTTCAACACTGTGGACCACCCGCTTCTCCTCAACACGCTATCCAACCTCGGCTTCACAGACTCCATCCTCTTCTGGTTCTCCTCTTATCTCTCCGGCCTTTCATTCTCAGTCTCCTTTGCGGGCTTCTCCTCCCCCTCCCATCCCCTTACTGTAGGGGTTCCTCAAGGGTCAGTTCTTGGTCCCCTTCTGTTCTCTATCTACACTCACTCCCTTGGTGAAATCATTCGCTCCCACGGCTTCAACTATCATCTCTACGCTGATGACACCCAAATCTACATCTCTGCCCCTGCTCTCTCCCCCTCCCTTCAGGCTCGTATCTCCTCCTGCCTTCAGGGCATCTCCATCCAGATGTCTGACCGCCATTTAAAACTCACTGTGTCCCAGACTGAACTCCTTATCTTCCCTCCCAAACCCTGCCCTCTCCCTGACTTTTTCGTCCCTGTAGATGGCACTATTCATTCATTCATTCATTCATTCAATCGTATTTACTAAGCGCTTACTATGTGCAGAGCACTGTACGAAGCGCTTGGGAAGTACAAGTCCTTCCCGTCTCACAAACCCGCAACCTTGGCATCATCCTCGACTCCACTCGCTCATTCACCTCACACATCCAGTCTGTCACCAAAACCTGCCAGTCTCACCTCCACAACATTGCCAAGATCACCCTTTCCTCTCTGTCCAAACAGCTACCTTGCTGGTTCAGTCTCTCATCTTATCCCGACTGCATTACTGCATCAGCCTCCTCTCTGATCTCCCATCCTCCTATCTCTTTCTGGTTCAGTCTACACTTCATTCTGCTTCCCAGATTACCTTTGTGCAGAAACGCTCTGGGAATCTCCAGTGGTTGCCTGTCAACCTGTGAATCAAGCAAAGACTCCTCACTGTTAGCTTCAAGGCTCTCCATCACCTCGCCCTTCCTACCCGGCCTCCTCCTTCTCTCCTTCTACAGTCCAGCCCATGCCCTCTGCTCCTCTGCCACTAACCTTTTCACTCTGACTCGTTCTCACCTGTCCCGCCATCGACCCTTGGCCCACGCCCTTCCCCCTGGCCTGGAATGCCCTCCCTCCACACATCCCTACTGAGATGAGCTCTCTTCCTCCCTTCAAAGCCCTACTGAGAGCTCACCTCCTCCAAGAGGCCTTCCACATTGAGCCCCCTTTTCCCTCTCCTCCTCCCCATCGCCCCCCCTGCCCTGCCTCCCACCCCTCGCCACAGCAATTGTGTATATTTGTACAAATTTATAACGCTATTTATTTTACCTGTACATATTTACTACTCTATTTATTAATGACGTGCATATAGTTATAATTCTATTTATTCTGATGGTTTTAATACCTGTCTACTTGTTTTCTCCTGTTGTCTGTCTCCCCCTTCTAGACTGTGAGCCCATTGTTGGGTAGGGTCCGTCTCTATAAGTTGCCGACTTGTACTTCCCAAGTGCTTAGTACGGTGCTCTGCACACAGTAAGTGCTCAATAAATACGATTGAATGAATAAATCATTTTCAATTATTCTCTCCCCTCTTCAGTCTCCCAGTCCCATCTGAATCACCCTGACTTGCTTACATTGTTCTTCCTCCCTTCCAGCCCCGCAGCACTTACGTCCACATCTGTAATTTGTTTAGATTAATCTCTGTCTCCCCCAGTAGAGAATGTAAGCTTCTTGTGGATAGGGAATGTCAATGTGTCTGTTCATTGTTTTATTGTACTTTCCCAAGCACTTAGAACTGTGCTTAGCACACAGTAAGTGCTCAATAAATGCAATTGAATGAAGGAATGAATTAATGAATTAATCATTCAGCTGGCCTTATTTTGAAGGGTTTTAGAATCACATAAACTATCATTCAGCTGGCCTTACTTTTAAAGGAGGAAACCACTCTATTAGCGTCCTTGTCTTTGGTTGTTTTGTTTTACAGTTATTAATGTGTCCAGTGCTTACCACTCTGTCATTTAGAGCCAAAAATCATGTTTTCCAATTTCCCTTTTCTTTTTTTTAATAGGTCAAAAGAATTGTAGACAGAAGGAAGAACAAGAAAGGAAAGATAGAATATCTAGTGCGGTGGAAAGGCTATGGCAGTGAAGATGACACTTGGGAACCAGAGCAACATCTTGTGAACTGCGAAGAATTCATTCATGAATTCAACAGATGCCACAACGAGAAACAGAAGGAAAGCATATTAACTAGGACAAATAGGACTTCTCCCAACAATGCCAGGAAGCAGATTTCTAGGTCAACCAGTAGCAGTTTTTCAAAGATGTCTCCTAAATCATTAGTGATTGGCAAAGACCATGTGTCAAAAAATAATCCGTTATTTACTGCCAGCCAGAAGCTTCGGAAAAATACAGCCCCATCTCTCTCAAACAGGAAAACTATAGACTTTACAAAATCTGGTATTAAAATCCTGGTGCCTAAAAGTCCTATTAAGAGTAGGACAGCAGTTGAGGATTTTCAGAATGAAAGTCCCGATAAACTGGATCACATCGATCAGGATCAGGAAGACTCTTTGGCACCTGAAGTGGCAGCAGAAAAGCCAGTTGGTGTGTTCCTGGGTCCTGGTGCAGAGAGGGCTAGAATGGGGAGCAGGCAAAGAATGCACTCATTAGTGCCTCAGCTGCCAGTTCCAGTCACTGCAACCATCGTGTCCACATTAACAATCAATGGAAAAGGTAAGCAAATCAAATCTTGTTTTTTCTATAACACATGACATAAAATATGAATGGTTCCCTTTTCAATGGACATGAATGCAGATTTTCTAATACAGTCATCGTTTTTAATCAGAAAGTTGAAAAGTTTACTAATTCTTGTTTTAAATGAAGATGACTCTATGAGCCATTAAAATATTTGCCAACTTCTTCTGTCTTTGTTGAAAGTCCAGTACTGGCACGTAGATTTTTAAAATCCACATAAGATGCATTTATATTTAACTTGACAGCAAATGGAGCATACCAGAGGTCTTCTCCATTGCTTTGAATTGTTTCAAATAATATCCGTATATCCGTATTCAAACTACAGTGCTCTGCACACAGTAAGTGCTCAATAAATTACGACTAAATGGAAAGAGGTCAGACACTCAAGTATGTTATGAGTGAAAGGAATATGGTATGGAATTAATCCCAGGACATGCAGCTGAAATTTATTATGTATTTCCCCCTTGTCCCTTTCTCTTGAGATTTTACATTCAATGTGCTAAATTATACATTGCAGTCACGGGTCAGTTTTATTTATCTGCTTTAAATGAGGCCTTGGAGTTTTGTTGTAATGGCAATCAATGGAATAATTTCCATTTCATTTCTTGAAATTTGGCCCAAGTTCAAATTTAGGAGTTTTCTTTCTGGGCGTTTCTGGAACAATTAAGCTTCCAATCTGAGGGCTCTATTAATAAGAACTAGACAGACTTAAATTTTGATGATTGAATCTGGTCTCTACTTGAGTTTTCCTTCTGTTTTGTGATTTCTAACTGAGTGATATGAAGGTTAGTAAAACTGCTGCCACTGTTCTCCACTTTTCATCTTTGCCATTGCTGTGGCATGGTTTAGTAACATTACCTGGTGAGGTAGCTTAGTCTCAATACGTGGTGAGGCTCAGGTCCTCCATCTCTAAAGTCATTAGATGATATTTATCAAACACGTAATGTGTGCACAGCACTGTACTAAGCACTTGGGAGAGTACAGCATAGTCAGTAGAAAAGGCAGATATATTTTCGGTTCCTTCATCCAATGACTTTAACATGGCAGTGATTCCATCCTGAAATTGAGATAAAAGTGCTGAACAAATATTGAATTTCTTTCTAAGATTTGAAAATTGTTTCTGTGTATGACTGCTGTTTTTTGACTCCAAGTAGAGAGTATTTGGAAATTTGTTTCAGACTTTTGATAATGTAAATAACTTTGTTATTTACTTTACTTTCTTTACTTTCTCTGTCTCCCCCTTCTAGACTGTGAACCCACTGTTGGGTAGGGACTGTCTCTATATGTTGCCAACTTGTACTTCCCAAGCACTTAGTACAGTGCTCTGCACACAGTAAGCACTCAATAAATACGATTGATTGATTGATTGATTGTTATGGAACTAGCACTTAAATGCCACTGATGGATTGATTAATGAGCAATTCTGCTTGGGGAAAGTTTAATAGGAACTGACTGCTGATTCCATTTTAAACATTCTAGCTTTCAGGATGACAGTACCAAAATCTCTGTACTCTCTCCCAAGTGCTTAGGTCAGTAGTCTGCACACAGTAAAAGCCACACCCATCCCTGTCTGCTTCCTCCCAGGAAATATGTGTGATCATCTGTTGTACCCAACCTTTCCCCACCCACCCTAATTCAGTGCCCTTTGGGTCTGCTTGAAAGTCACTCCTTTAATCTAGAATTTGTGATTCTTGGGTGATGTGTTGCATTTTGTTAAAGATGCTTTTGCTTAAGTGAGACCGAAAAATCAATCAAACAACAGCATTTATTGGGGACTTCTTGTGTGCAGAGCATTATACTAAGCTCTTGGGAGAGTACAGTACAGTAGGGCACATTCCCTGCCCACAGGGAGCTTGCAGTCTAGAGGAAGAAGCTGGTTACATAATTCAGAACTGTGCCATGGCTGTGCCTGACTGAGGGTTGGCCAGAGGAGTAGAGAAGCTCAGTCCTTACAGAAATTCCTAATTTTTGAGAGGCAAATAAAGTCTTCTGTCCTCCTTCCCCTTGCCCTTGATGATGCTGCCTGATCATGAGCCATAACCGGTGGCTGGTGTAGATACATAGCTTTCCATGTCGGCCATTTCCAGTATATCTGCTGTTATCACTGACACTTGGAGCATAAACTTACTGATATGTTTGCCTTTAACTTGGGAATCTGGGGAGATGCACTTCAGGTTTGGAGCATCCCATCTGGTTGAAATTAAAGAAAGCCAGTACTTCCTTTTCCTCTTGCACTTTACCCATTTCCCGTATTCTTTTCATTAATGTTCTTTTTTCAGTTCACTTATTCATTCATTCATTCATTCGTATTTATTGAGTGCTTACTGTGAACAGAGCACTGTACTAATCGCTTGGGAAGTACAAATCATTCAGCCTCCTGCCCTCGTTTTCTGGGGAGAGACAGGTCTTCTAAGATCTCAAGTGACTTAGCACATGACGCTGTGAGAAGCAGGGTGGCCCCAGAGGCCCCAGGTTCTAATTCTGCCTCTGCCTCTTACTGCTGTATGACCTTGGACAAGTCACTTAACTTCTCTGGGCCTCAGTTACTTCATCTGCAAAATGGGAATGTCAAGATTACCTCCTCTCCCCACCAAAAAGGCAAAGTGAGTTTCATTAGCCTCAGCCCATACTGTGAGCCCCGTGTGGGACAAAGCTGTATCCACTCTGATTATCTTGCATCTACCCCAGTGCTTAGTACAGTGCCTGTCACATAGTAAGCACTTAACAAATGCCATTAAAGAGAAGCAGCGGTGGGGAGAGCACAAATCCCATTCCTCAACCTGCCATGTTCCCCGAGCCACAGAAAATCAAAGCTCATCAGAAAAATTTTCCAAGGCCATTCATGGGAGTCTGAATGCTTTCAAGATATGTATGTCCCACTGACTTTCAAAGTCATTATGTCTTAAAATCAAGCTTCATCTTTCCTTCCTATCCCACTCCTTAAAGATTGTGAGCCCCTTCTGAGATTATGAGTCTCTTGAGGGACAGGATGTTCATTCAGTCGTATTTATTGAGCGCTTACGGTGTGCAGAGCACTGTACTAAGCGCTTGGGAAGTACAAGTCAGCAACATATAGAGATGCTTCCTACCCAACAACGGGCTCACAGTCTCCAATTCCCACTTTAATCTGTGAGCCCCATGTGGGACCTGATTTTCAGGTATCTAGTCTAGCACGTAGTACAGTGCTTGGAACATAGTAAGCTCTTAACAAATGCCACAATTATTATTATTAAGATTATTATTATTACTTGCATAATTTTTTCCAGTGCTTAGTGTGGTGCTTTGCAGTAAACACTTGATAAACACTGTTATTCCTAACTTTCTCCAACAGCCCAATTTTTCCTGTCCCCCAAATCTGCAACTTCTTGATTTGCTATTTTTCTATTTTCGCATTCAGCCTGTTGTTGAATTCATTCATTCAATCATATTTATTGAGCGCTTACTGTGTTCAGAGCACTATACTAAGCACTTGGGAAGTACAAGTTGGCAACATATAGAGACGGTCCCTACCCAACTACGAGCTCATTGTCTAGAGGGGGAGACAGACATTAAAACAAATAGATAAAACAATAAATTCCAGATAGATACAGATAGATACATATCTGTATACTTATCTGCATTACCTAGCCACTTAGGTCTGTCTCCTCTAAGCAGTTTGATAGCCGCCTCACCTCTAAAGCACCTCTAAAGCATTTACACATTCTTACTCTTTGTTGCTTCCCCTATCTGTTACTTATTTTAATGTTATAGATTCTAAGTCTTGGGAGCAAGGATCGGGTTGACATACTCTGTTGTACTGTCCTCTCTCAAGCATTTAATGCAGTGCTCTGCACGCAGTAAATGCCCAATAAATGCCAGTAATTGATTGATTGATTGATCCAAGTGGTGACGCCCGGGAGGCAAGATGAGATGAGGGATTGAAGACGAGATAAGGGCAGGGCTACAGAGGTGGACTTGGGGGCAGTCCACATCTTTATCTTCCCTCCCAAACCCAGTCCTCTCCCTGACTTTCCCATCACTGTAGACGGCACTACCATCCTTCCCATCTCACAGGCCCACAACCTTAGTGTCATCCTCTACTCCGCTCTCTCATTCACCCCACGCATCCAATCCATCACCAAAACCTGCCAGTCTCACCTCCGCAACATTGCCAAGATCCGCCCTTCCTTCTCCATCGAAACCGCTACCTTGCTGGTTCAATCTCTCATCCTGTCCCGACTTGATTACTGCATTAGCCTTCTCTCTGATCTCCCAATCTCCTGTCTCTCCCCGCTTCAGTCTATACTTCATTCTGCTGCCTGGATTATCTCTGTACAGAAATGCTCTGGGCATGTCACTCCCCTCCTCAAAAATCTCCAGTGGTTGCCTGTCAACCAGTGATTCAAGCAAACTCTCTCGGCTTCAAGGCTCTCCATCACCTCGCCCCCTCATACCTCACCTCCCTTCTCTTCTTTTCCAGCCCAGCCTGCACCCTCCGCTCCTCTGCCGCTAATCTCACCATGCCTCGTTCTCGCCTGTCCCGCCGTCGATCCCCGGCCCACATCCTCCCCCTGGCCCGGAATGCCCTCCCTCTGCACATCCGCCCAACTAGCTCTCTTCCTCCCTTCAAGGCCCTACTGAGAGCTCACCTCCTCCAGGAGGCCTTCCCAGACTGAGCCCCCTTTTTCCTCTCCTCCTCCCATCGCTCCACCCCACCCTACCTGCTTCCCCTCCCCACAGTACTTGTATATGTTTGTATATATTTATTACTCTATTTTACTTGTACGTATTTACTATTCTATTCATTTTAATGGTGTACTATAATGATAGCTATAATTCTATTTCATTCATTCATTCAATCGTATTTATTGAGTGCTTACTGTGTGCAGAGCACCATACCAAACACTTAGGAAGCAGAAGTCGGCAACATATAGAGACGGTGCCTACCAAACATTGTCCTAACGATTTTTTCACCTGACTAAATGTTTTGTTGTCTGTCTCCCCCTTCTAGACTGTGAGCCCACTGTTGGTTAGGGACTGTCTGTACAAGTTGCTGAACTGCACCTCCCAAGCGTCCAGTATAGTGCTCTGTGCACAGCAAGTGCTCAGTTGCCCCTAGGGCTCCCGTCCACCCCAGCCTGGCACCCCTGTCACCCAGCCAATGCCCAGCTGGTCCACTGCGGCATTTGCTAGCTACTGCTACTTTCAAGACTCCACTCACTTGGACCCTTGCCCCCTCCCAGGATACCACCGCTGCCTCCTCCTCGTCCTCCTCCTCGCCCTCCACTACTTTCACTGTCTCACCACAGACCAGCCCCAGCCCCAAATTCCATCAAAATATGGCTCCCCAGATTCACCCAAGCTGTTCCAGATGTGGTAGTGATGGGGAGAGAAAGGAGGGAAGAAGAAAGGTCAAGCCCCTGGCTATGGGTAGCATCGAGGAATAAGCTCTTGAATCAAGGGTATCATACTGTAGCTGACAGGATTCTGGTCTGGGCCCACCCTGCTTTTCTAGCAGGCCAGATGACACTATGGGGAATCCTCTGGACCATGGTGGCTGTTACCCAGTCTGGGAACTCACTCATCCACTACCACCTCCATTCATTCAGTTGTATTTACTGAGTGCTTACTCTGTGTAGAGCACTGTACTAAACGCTTGGGAAGTACAAGTCGGCAACATGTAGAGATGGTCCCTACCCAGTGGCGGGCTCACAGTCTAGAAGGGGGAGACAGACAACAAAACATTTAGACAGGTGAAAAAATCGTTAGAACAATGTTGGGTAGGGACCGTCTCTATATGTTGCCGACTTGTGCTTCCCAAGCGCTTGGTATGGTGATCTGCACACAGTATGCGCTCAGTAAATGTGATTGAATGAGTGAATGAAATAGAATTATAGCTATCATTATAGTACATCATTAAAATGAATAGAATAGTAAATATGTACAAGTAAAATAGAGTAATGAATATATACAAACATATACAAGTACTGTGGGGAGGGGAAGGGGGTAGGGTGGGGCAGAGCGATGGGAGGAGAGGAAAAAGGGGGCTCAGTCTGGGAAGGCCTCCTGGAGGAGGTGAGCTCTCAGTAGGGCCTTGAAGGGAGGAAGAGAGCTAGTTTGGCAGATGTGCAGAGGGAGGGCATTCCGGGCCAGGGGGAGGACGTGGGCCGGGACTCGACGGCGGGACAGGTGAGAACGAGGCACGGCAAGGAGATTAGTGGCAGAGGAGCGGAGGGTGCAGGCTGGGCTGGAAAAGAAGAGAAGGGAGGTGAGGTATGAGGGGGCGAGGTGATGGAGAGCCTTGAAGCCGAGAGAGTTTGCTTGAATCACTGGTTGACAGGCAACCACTGGAGATTTTTGAGGAGGGGAGTGACATGCCCAAAGCATTTCTGTACAGAGATAATCCAGGCTGAAGCGGGGAGAGACAGGAGATTGGGAGATCAGAGAGAAGGCTGATGCAGTAATCCAATCGGGACAAGATGAGAGATTGAACCAGCAAGGTAGTGGTTTGGTTGGAGAAGGAAGGGGAATCTTGGCAATGTTGCGGAGGTGAGACTGGCAGGTTTTGGTGACGGATTGGATGCGTGGGGTGAACGAGAGAGCGGAGTCAAGGATGACGCCAAGGTTGAAGGCCTGTGAGACGGGAAGGATAGCAGTGCCGTCTACAGTGATGGGAAAGTCAGGGAGAGGACTGGCATTGGGAAGGAAGATAAAGATGTGGACTGCCCCCAAGTCTACCTCTGTAGCCCTGCCCTCATCTCATCTTGCCTTCCGGGATCCGGGATTGACTTGGATCAGTCAATCAATCAATTACTGGCATTTATTGGGCATTTACTGCGTGCAGAGCACTGTATTAAACGCTTGGGAGAGGACAGTACAACAGAGTACGTCAACCCGATCCGTGCTCCCAAGACTTAGAATCTATGACATTAAAATAAGTAACAGATAGGGGAAGCAACAAAGAGTAAGAATGTGTAAATAGGTGCTTTAGAGGTGAGGCGGCTATCAAACTGCTTAGAGGAGACAGACCTAAGTGGCTAGGTAATGCAGATAAGTATACAGATATGTATCTATCTGTATCTATCTGTAATTTATTGTTTTATCTATTTGTTTTAATGTCTTTCTCCCCCTCTAGACTGTGAGCTCATTGTTGGGTAGGGACCGTCTCTATGTGTTGCCAACTTGTACTTCCCAAGTGCTTAGTACAGTGCTCTGCACACAGTAAGCGCTCAATAAATACGATTGAATGAATGAATGAATGAGAAGGTTGGGGTTGGGGGGACGTGTGTGAAATCTTGATGCTGATTTCTAGCCCCCAGAAAATGATCTCCTAATTGGCCATGTCCAAGGATGGTGGAGATGATACTGTTGACTTTTTCTGCGGTTTCTATCATAATGCATTTGGAGAAAATTGGTGATGGGGATCTTAAAGTTTAGTGCAGGGATTTTCTCACTGAATCATATATATGGTGTATATACAATATACATATTTGAAAGCAGCTTGGCATAGTGGATAGAGCAGAGGCCTGGGTCCTTCCCCTCCCTACAGCAATTGTATATATTTGTACAGGTTTATTGCTCTATTTATTTTACCTGTACATATTTACTACTCTTTATTTTGTTAATGATTTGCATATAGCTATAATTCTGTTTATTCTGATGGTTTTGACACCAGTCTACATGTTTTGTTTTGTTGTCTGTCTCCTCCATCTAGACTGTGAGCCCGTTGTTGGGTAAGGACCGTCTCTATACGTTGCAACTTGTACTTCCCAAGTATTTAGTACAGTGCTTCGCACACAGTAGGTGCTCAATAAATATGATTAATAATAAATAATAATAATAATGGCATTTATTAAGCAATTACTGTGTGAAAAGCACTGTTCTAAGCACAGAGGAGTTTACAGGGTGATCAGGTTGTCCCATGGGGGGCTCACAGTTTTAATCCCCATTTTACAGATGAGGTAACTGAGGCACAGATAAGTTAAGTGACTTGCCCAAAGTGACACAGCTGACAATTGGCGGAGCCGAGTTTTGAACCCATGACCTCTGACTCCAAAGTCCATGCTCTTTCCACTGAGCCATGCTGCTTATCTTGAATGAATGAATGAATTTGCAGGATGATGTTTTAGAAAAAAGATGTATGCAGCAGAATAATGTGTGGACTAGAAAGGGAAGAGACTGGAGGCAGTGAGGAGGCTGATCCAGTTGTTAAGCCAGGATGTGCCAAGTGCCTGGACTTTCATAGCATCTGGTTGATTGGAAAGCAGTCTCATCCAAGCCGTCACCAAAACCTGCCGGTCTCAGCTCCGCAGCATTGCCAAGATCCGCCCTTTCCTCTCCATCCAAACTGCTACCCTACTCGTTCAAGCTGTCGTCCTATCCCGTCTGTACTACTGCATCAGCCTTCTCTCTGATCTCCCATCCTCCTGTCTCTCCCCACTTCAATCCATACTTCATGCTGCTGCCCGGATTGTCTTTGTCCAGAAACGCTCTGGGCATGTTACTCCCCTCCTCAAAAATCTCCAGTGGCTACCAATAAAAATGTGCATCAGGCAGAAACTCCTCACCCTCGGCTTCAAAGCTCTCCATCACCTCGCCCCCTCCTACCTCACTTCTCTTCTCTCCTTCTACAGCCCAGCCTGCACCCTCCACTCCTCTGCTGCTAATCTCCTCACCGTGCCTCGTTCTCACCTGTCCCACCGTCGACCCCCAGCCCACGTCATCCCCCTGGCCTGGAATGCCCTCCCTCTGCCCATCTGCCAAGCTAGCTCTCTTCCTCCCTTCAAGGCCCTACTGAGAGCTCACCTCCTCCAGGAGGCTTTCCCAGACTGAGCCCCCTCCTTCCTCTCCCCCTCGTCCGCCTCTGCATCCCCCCCGTCTTACCTCCTTCCCTTCCCCAGAGCACCTGTTTGTATGTATATATACTTGTACATATTTATTACTCCGTTTATTTATTTATTTATTTTACTTGTGCATATCTATTCTATTTATTTCATTTTGTTAATACGTTTGGCTTTGTTCTCAGTCTCCCCCTTCTAGAATGTGAGCCCACTGTTGGGTAGGGACTGTCTCTATATGTTGCCAACTTGTACTTGCCAACTTGTACTTCCCAAATGCTTAGTACAGTGTTCTGCACACAGTAAGCACTCAATAAACACGATTGATTGATTGATTGATTGATTGATTGATTGAAAGGACTAATCTATTGTGGAGGAAACTAGACTGCACTTCTGTTGTGGACGGGGAACATGTTTGCCAACTTTGTTGTATTGTGCTCTCCCAAGCCCATAATACAGTGCTCTGAATGTAGTAAGTACTCAATAATTGATTTGGTGAAGGACTGAGTTTGCTGGTTGAAGGAGTGGGTAGTGTCAAGGAAAATGGCCCAGATAGCGGACTTCAGAGACCCGGAGGAGGATTGTGGTGTTATCAGCCATAATGGGAATATTACATGGGGGAAAGGATTTGGCTGGGAATATGGGGAGTTTAGTTTAGGCTGCACTGAATTTGAGATACCAGTAAGACATCCATTTAGATGTCCAGAAGGTGAAGAGAAATGGAGATACTAACTAAAGAAGTATCAATCTACTTCAGTCATGGCTATTGAAGTAGATTAAGGAGTCATCTATGTAACCTTGGGATTGAATGCGCTTCCCAAGGGAGAAGGAACTTCTAGCTCTTGACATGCAGATTGTTCTGTCATGAGCAGGATAAGGATGACTACTGCTGCTGCTGCTTCTGCTGCACTAACATTTTCTAGGTGCCTCAATATGGGAGGCACTGAGAAAATTACAAGAAAATCAATCAAGATATGGCTCTTGATCCACGAGGGATTTACATTCTAAGGTGGGGAGAGCCAAAGAATGAAAGGAAAATAGATCAAATTCAAACAAATAAATATACCAAATATAATTTTAATGCAATCTTTGCCTCACATTGGGCTCATTTGTACCTTGCTTTATAGCCATATTTACCTTGTGCTCTTTAACCTTTAAACTCTTCAATTTTTCCTTCTGTCTTGGTTTTTCCTACTTTGCTCTGCCTGCAAAGTATGCATTGCTTTTGTTTGAATTTCACCTTCGTTGAGCAATCCAGACCAGTTTCCCAGGGGCCTGTAAACAAGCAGCCTATCCATTTTTGATTTGTCTATTTAATTGGGTAATATGAAAACTTGACAGAGGAGAAAGTAGCATTTGGGCAGAACTGGAGAACTTGAATCCCAAGGTAATCTTTGTGCTTGAGTGGCCCTCATTGAGTCAGGTAGCTGATGCTGATAACTTCAGGTTCTGATGTCATTCCTATAGAAATGTACAAGCCTTGAGGGGACCTCGTGCTTAGACATCTGCATGGGCTTTTCCTCCTCATTTAGAACATTGGGCTGGTCCCATGAAGTTTCAGAGATGCCTCAAAAATCAGCATTTTCAAGAATGGAGAGGGAGCTGATGATCGAGAAATGATTGAGAGATCTCTCTGACTAGACTGGGGCCTCCTTTGGGGCAGGGAATATGTCTGCTTGTTGTTGTTTTTTACTCTCCCAAGCACTTGATACAGTGTTTTGCACATGGTAAACACTCAATAAATACAATTGAGTGGATGAATGAACCTCTCCAGTCACCATCCCAGTTAAGATTTAGGTGGAATGATTTTGAATAGATTATAAAAGAATGTATTCAACTGTGTGTTACCCAAATTTCAATGGGTAACACACATCTAAAGGCTGCACAGCAGGTGTGATGTTTGTAGTAGGATAGTTACAAGAAAAAAAAATTCATGGAGTCCCACAAAGAGTCTGTATTGTGTTCATTGACCTTACAAAAAAGTTTTAGCACCATCAAGATTTATAATCCTGGGGGACAGAGAGCATGTTCACTGAGCCTATTTTACACTTCTAAAGGCTTAGTTAAGTGCTCTGTACACTGTAAATACTACTGCTTAACTGATTAGGTTAGAGCTCTGGGAAATCAGTAAATTTGGCTTTGCAGTGAAACCCAATTTCTCAGGCTACTTCATATTTGAGTGGTGTGTTATCGGAGTTTTGTAGACTTAAAGTCCTTGTGGGCATTCATTCAGTTGTATTTATAGAGTGTTTACTGTGTGCAGATCTACTAAGTGCTTAGGAAACTACAATGTAACAATAAAAAGTGACAAACCCTGCCCACAACAAGCTCAGGAGGATTGTGTCTACCAACTCTGTTGTATTTTCCCAATCAGTCTGTAAACACTTAGCACAGTGCTCTTTACATAGCAAACACTTATATTGATCAGAGTTTAAGTTAGCCAGTCTGACAATTTCTCCATCACCAACAAAGTGAAGCAGGACAGTTTGACCCAATTCTGTCCAATCAGTGTTGTACTGCCTTCTTGGAGGTGCAATGTGTGATCTGCAAGCCGCAGTAAATATACATACTGTATATACATACTGCATATACATATACATATATGCATATGCATGTGTATATATGCATATACATGTACATACATGCACTGGGAAACCTTTCCAGAGCATAAGGGTCTGAGCATCTTCCACAGTCTTTGAATGATGGTCCAGAGGATGCAAATACACAAACATGAAGGCATACAAATGATTATGAAATTGATTGCATCTTATTGAATCTCTTGCCCTCAAGACATTTCTTTTTGGATGTCCTCCCATCACCTCAAGCTAAATATGTGGGTAGGGATTGTCACTGTTGGTTTTGTATTGCACTTGCCCAAGCACACAGAAAGCGCCCAATAAATATGATTGAATGAATGCATAAATTACAGATATGTACATTTTCATACAGTTGTGTATATGAGGCTGAGAGCCCCACATGGGACAAGGACTGTGTCCAGCTAGATTTGCTTGTATCCATCCTAGAGCATAGTATGGTGTCTGGTATAAGGTGAGTGCCTAACAAACACCATCCATCGTGGATGATGTGGAGCTGGGAAGGGAGAAAAACAGAGGGAGTGAGTCAGGGCAATGCATAAGGGAGTGGGAGAAGTGAAAAGTGGGGCTTGGTCAGGGAAGACCTCTTGAAGGACGTGTGCCTTCAGTAAGGCTTTGCATGGCTGGAAATAGTTGTCAGATTGAAGAGGGAGGGTGTTCCGGGCCAGAGGGAGGATGTAGGTGATTTTTCCACCCAAATCCTGTCTTCCCTCTGACCTTCCCATCCCTGTAGGCATTACTATTCATTCATTCATTCATTCATTCATTCATTTGTATTTGTTGAGCATTTACTCTATGCAGAGCACTGCTCTAGGAGCTTGGAAAGTACAGTTCAGCCAAAAAGAGAGACAGTCCCTGCCTGCAATGGGCTTACAGTCTAGAAGAGGGGAAGCAGACATCAAAACTAACAATCTACCAATATAAATAAACAGAATTATATATACATACACATCAAAACAAGTAAGCAGGCAGTAATATAAATAAACAGAATTTAGATATATTCATATATATACAAGTGCTGTGGGGTAGGGAGGGGTGCAGAGCAAAGGGAGCAAGTTGGGGCAATGGGGAAGGGAGGAGGAGCTGAGGAAAAGGTGGGGCTTAGTCTGGGAGGGCCTCTTGGAAGACATGAGCCTTCAGCAGGACTTTGAAGGGGGAAGTGTGATTGTATGGTAGATTTGAGGAGGGAGGGCATTCCGGACCAGAGGTAAGATTTGGGCCAGGGGTTGACAATGGGCACAGTGGGCAAGAACAAAGCACAGTGAGAAGGTTAGCACCAGAGGAGCAGAATCTGTTGGGGAGAGAGAGAGAGAGAGAGAGAGAGAGAGAGAGAGAGAGAGAGAGAGAGAGAGAGAGAGAGAGAGAGAGAGAAGGAGAGAGAGGGAGAAGGAGAGAGAAAGAGAGGGAGAGAAGGGAGGAGGGGACAAGGTGATGGAGAGCTTTGAAAACAGTAGTGAGGAGTTTTTGCTTGATTTGGAGGTGGATGGATAACCATTGGAGATTTTCAAGGAGTGGATTGACAGATGCAGAACTTTTCTATAGAAGGATAGTCCAGGCAGCTGAGTGGAGAATGGACTGAAGTGGGGAGAGATAGGATGTTGTGAGGTCAGAAAGGATGCTGATGCAGTAGTCCAGATGGATTAGAATGACTGGTGGTGGTGGTTCTGATGGAAAGGGAAGGGCGGATCTTGTTGATGTTGTGAAGGTGAAACCAGCAGGTTTTGGTAATGAATTGAATATGTGGGGTGAATGAGAGAGTGGAGTCAAGGGTGACATCAAGGTTGTGGGCTTGTGAAACAGGAAGGTTGTGCCATCCACAGTGATGGGAAAGTCAGGGAGAGGACAGAGGTTGGGAAGGAAGACTTCCTGTCTCAAGTCCATAGCCATGATGTTATCCTTGACTTCTCTCTCTCTTTCTATCCACAAATTCAATCCATCATCAGGTCCTGTCGGCCCCACCTTCACAACATCACTAAAGTGTGCCCTTTCTTCTCCATCCACACTGCTACCACGTTGGTACAATCACTCATCCTTTCCTACTTGGAAGACTGCATTAACTTCCTCACTGACCTCTCAGCCTCCTGGCTTTCCCCACTCTAATCCATACTTCATTCTGCTGTTTCTTCAGGGGCATCAGGAAATGTCTCCCCACTCGTCAAGAAAAATCCAGTGATTGCCCATCCATCGCCACACCAGTTCAGAAACTCACCATTGATTTACTTTAAGGCATTCAATCACCTTGCTCGCTGCTACCTCACTACTCTCGTACTACAGCCCTGCCAGCATGTTTCACTCTTCTGATGCTAACTGCTGACCTCTCACCCACGTCCTCATCTGCTTATTTTATTATTGCCATTGAATAGTAACTGTTAATGGCCCTCAGTGATGTCATCTGCTTATTTTATTGCCATCACATGTTAATTGTTAACTGCTCTTTGTGATGTCATCATCTGCTTATTTTATTGCCATCACGTTAATTGTTAACTGCTCTCTGTGATGTCGTCACCTGCTTATTTTATTATTGCTATAGCATGTCAATTGTTAACAGCTCCCTGTGATGTCATCACCTGATTATTTTATGGCCATCGCATGTTAATTGTTAACTTCTCTCTGTGATGTCATCATCTACTTATTTTATTATTGCTACTGCATGTTAATCGTTAACTACCCGCTGTGCTGTCTTTTACCTTGCTGATCTCACCATGAACTATCACTTTCCCCTACTCCCAAGTGCCCTCACTTTCCCCTTCCCCTCTCCCACCCAGCTCTTGCCCTCCCTTTCACCCACCCCCACCCCTCCACCTTACCTGCTCACCAGAATCCCTCTGTACCAGCACAAACCCTCAGCCCCCCACTTCCAACCCACTCCTTCCCCTTCTCCCCGCCCCCACCCCATCCCAGTTCTCCTTTCTCATCGCCACCCCTCTTCCCCCTTCCCCCGCCAACTCACTACAATCCAGACCCTCCCCACCCCTCGCTCCCTTCCCCCACCCTCCCCTCCCTCCACAGCTGCTGCCAAGTATGGCTTTTGGAACCCCTGCTCCACTATAGGCAAGCTCCCTTTCGTCCTTGACCTTTTCCCTTTCAGCTCACCCCTCATCCTCCTCCTCCTCCTCCTCATCCTCCTTCTCCCCCTACTTGAAACTTGGCTCACTCCGGATGACATGGTCTCTTCTGATGCTCTCTCCAATAGAGGCCTCTTCTTCCACTTCCCCAGACTCACTGGGAAAGGAGGAGGTGCCAGCTTCCTTCTCACACCCCAATGTCGCTTTCGCACTATACTTCCTCCCCTTTCCTTTCCTTCCCCTCCTTTGAAGCCCATATTATTCAACACTACCACCTCCTTCAGATTCTTGTAGCCATCTTCTACCACACCCCTGGCCCCAACTCCAATTTTTTTAATGATTTTGATCCATTTCTCACCTTTCTTCTCTCCTTTTCCATGTCCACTCTGATCCTCGGAGACTTCAACATCCACCTGAATGTCCCTGGTGACTCCTCTGTCACCCTCCTTCTATCTCTCCTTGATGCTGCCAACCTCCTGCTCCACCCCATCACGCCCACTCACCAACTTGGTCACATCCTCGACCTCATCATCTCCTACTGCTACACTATCTACACCCTCACCAACACTGGAATCCCTCTCTCTGATCATAACCTTCTCACCTGCCTTTTCACTCACACTACTCCCTCCTGTAAATCTATATTACTATCCCACAGAGACCTCCACTCTCTCGACCCCGTCAGTCTTTCTCAGTGCATTACACCCCACCTCGTCTCCCTATCTTATCTACCCAATCCTGATGACCAGACTACTGCTCTCAACTCCACTGTCTCTACTCAACTCGCTTGCTCCCCTTTCCCTTCACTGCTGTCGCACCACTAACCCACAGCCTTGGATCACTGCCACTGTCTACGTCCTTCACTCTAATGCTCAAGCTGCTGAACAATCAATCAATCAATCAGTCATATTTATTTAGTGCTTACTGTGTGCAGAGCACTGTACTAAGCGCTTGGGAAGTACAAGTCGGCAACACATGCTGGCAAAAGTCTAAACACCAAGCAAAACTGTTCACTCTAAGTTTATCCTTTCCTGCCATAACTCTGCCTTTTCCTCTGCCAGGCAAAACTATTTCTCCTCCCTTACTGACACCCATGCCCATCATCCCTGTCAGCTGTTCCATACATTTAACTCTCTTTTCAGGCCCCCTGCTCCCCCCTCCCTCCATCCTTCACCCCCAACGATCTGGCCTCTTGCTTCATTAGTAAAATTAACTCCATCAGGTCTGAGCTCCCCAAAGTCACTCCTCCCCATTCTCCATCCCCCCGCTGGCTCTCAACCCTCTCCGCTACTCTCCCATCCTTCCTAGTAGTATCTTCAGATGAGATCTCTCTCTTCTCAAGTGCTACTCCATCCATCTTTGCTTCAGACCCCATTCCCTCTCATCTTATGAAATCTCTCACCCCTTCCCTCCTCCCCTCCTTAACTGCCATCTTCAACTGCTCACTCTCCACTGGTTGCTTCTTCTCTGTCTTCAAACATGCCCATGTCTCCCTCATCCTAAAAAAACCCTCTCTTGACCCCACCTCCCCTTCTAGTTATAACCCTATCTTCCTCCTACCATTCCTTTCCAAACTCCTTGAATGAGTCGTCTACACCCACTGCCTCAAATTCCTCAATGCCAACTCTCTCCTTGACCCCCTCCAATATGGCTTCCACTCCCTACACTCCACCTAAACTGCCCTCTCAAAGGTCACCAACGACCTCCTTCTTGTCAAGTCCAATGGCTCCTACTCTATTCTAATCATCCTTGACCTCTCAGCTGCCTTCAATACTGTGGATCACCCCCTTATCCTCAATACGCTATCCAACCTTAGCTTCACAGACTCAGTCCTCTCCTGGTTCTTCTCTTATCTCTCCAGCCATTCATTCTCAGTCTCCTTTGCAGGATCCTCCTCCCCCTCCCATCCCCTTACAGTAGGGGTTCCTCAGTGGTCAGTTCTTGGTCCCTGTCAGTTCTCTATGTACACTCACTCCCTTGGTGAACTCATTCACTCCCACGGCTTCAACTATCAACTGTGCTGATGACACCCAAATCTACATCTCTGCCCCTGCTCTCTCTCCCTCCCTTCAGCCTCAGGTCTCCTTCTGCCTTCAGGACATCTCCATCTGGATGTCTGCCCGTTGTCTAAAAATCAATATGTCCAAGATTGAAGTCCTTATCTTCTCTCCCAAACCCTGCCCTCTCCCTGACTTTCCTGTCACTGTAGACGGCACTGCCATCCTTCCCATCTCACAAGCCCGCAACCTTGGTGTCATCCTTGACTCCTCTCTCTCGTTCTCCCCTCACATCCAAACTGTCACCAAAACCTGCTGGCCTCACCTCCGCAACATCTCCAAGATCCACCCTTTTCTCTCCATCCAAACCACTACCTTGCAGGTTCAATCTCTCATCCTATCCCGACTGGATTACTGAATCAGCCTCCTCTCTCATCTCCCATCCTCTTGTCTCACCCAACTTCAGCCCAGATCATCTTTGTTCAGAAATGCTCTGGGCATGTTACTCTACTCCCCTCCTCAAAAATCTCCAGTGGCTGCCTGTCAACCTACGAATCAAGCAAAAACTCCTCGCTCTCGGCTTCAAGGCTCTCCATCACCTCGCCCCCTCCTACCGCACCTCCCTTCTCTCCTTCTACAGCCCAGCCCACACCCTCTGCTCCTCTGCCACTAAACTCCTCACTGTGCTCATTCTCACTTGTCCTACTGTCGGCCCCCGACCCACATCCTTCCACTAGCCTCGAGTGCCCTCCCTCCACACATCAGCCAAGCTAGCTCTCTTCCTCCCTTCAAAGCCCTACTGAGAGCTCACCTCATCCAGGAGGCCGTCCCAGACTGAGCCCCCTTTTTCCCCTCCTCTTCCCCATTCCCCCCTCCCTAC
The DNA here is from genome assembly GCF_015852505.1 of Tachyglossus aculeatus. Classification (NCBI taxonomy): domain Eukaryota; kingdom Metazoa; phylum Chordata; class Mammalia; order Monotremata; family Tachyglossidae; genus Tachyglossus; species Tachyglossus aculeatus. The sequence continues at coordinate 3,189,762 of NC_052094.1, read as the reverse complement.
CTCCTTCCCCTCCCCACAGAACTTATATATATTTGTACAGATTTATTATTCCATCTATTTTACTTGTACATATTCACTATTCTATTTATTTTGTTAATAATGTGCATATAGCTGTAATTCTATTTGTCCTGACAATTTTGACACCTGTCTATATGTTTTGTTTTGTTGTCTGTCTCCCCCTTCTGGGCCGTGAGCCCATTGTTGGGTAGGAACCATCTCTATATGTTGTCGACTTGTACTTCCCAAGTGCGTAGTGCAGTGCTCTGCACACAGTAAGCGCTCAATAAATACGATTGAGTGAATGAATGAATGAATAAATGAATGAATGAATGAATGAATGAGAGACAGAAGATTGTGAAGTTAGCTAGGCAGGATAGGTTGAGTGCCCTTTTTCGTCTCCTGCTCTCCATCCCCGCTCCGCCCTACCTCCTTCCCCTCCCCACTGCACCTGTATATATGTTTGTACAGATTTATTACTCTCTTTATTTACTACTCTATTTATTTTGTTAATGATGTGCATCTAGCTTTACTTCTGTTTATTCTGATGACTTGACACCTATCCACATGTTTTGTTTTGTTGTCTTTCTCCCCCTTCTAGACTGTGAGCCCGTTGTTGGGTAGGGACCATCTCTATATGTTGCCAACTTGTACTTCCCAAGCACTTAGTACAGTGCTCTGCACACAGTAAGCCCTCAATAAATACAAATGAATGAATGAATGAGTGATTGTATTAACATGATAGCAGTTTGGATGGAGAGTAACGGGCAGATTTTAGCAATATTGTAAAGGTGGGACCATCAAGACTTGGTGACTGATTGAGTATATGTGTTGAATAAGAGAGAGGAGTCAAGGAAAATGCTAAGGTCACAGCTTTATAATATGGGAAGGATGGTGGTACCATCTGTAGTGACAGTTAAGTTCAGGAGAGGAAGGGTTTGTGTGGAAACAAAAGGAACTCTATTTTGAACATGTTAATTTTGAGATATCTTGAAGGCAGGAAGTGTGAGCCTGGAGAGAGGGAGAGAGGTCAGGGGTGGAGATATAGAGTTAGGTATCATTTGCATAGAGATCATAGATGAAACTGTGGGAGAAAAAGAGTCTCCAAGGGAGTGAGTGTAGACAGAGAATAGGAGGGTACCGAGAAATGAACCCTGAAGGACCCCCACAGTTAGGGATTGGGAAGCAGAGGAGCCTGCAAAGGAGACTGAGAATGAATGGCCAGAGAAATAAGAGGAGAACCAGGAGAAGATAGAGTCAGTGAAGCCAAGATTGAATAATCTTTCCAGGAGAAGAGAGTGGTCCATAGTGTCAAAGACAGCTGAAAGGTCGAGGAGGGTTAGGATGGAGTAAAAGCCGTTGGATATGGCAGAAAGAAATCAATTATGACCTTTGAGAGGATGGTTTCTGTGGAGTGAAAAGGTCAGAAGCCAGCCAGATTGGGCGGAGTCCAGAAGAGAGTTTGGAGGAGAGGACCTTGAGACACTAAGTGTAGACAGCTCACTTATGGTGTTTGGAGAAGAAAGGTAGGAGGGAGATGGGGTGATAACTGGAGGGAATTGTGGGGTCAAGGGAGGGGTTTTTTTTGGATGGGTGAGGCGTGGGCATGTTTGAAGGCACTGAGGAACAAACGATGACTGTTAGTGAGGGAAGGTTTTGGGGGTACAGCTATGACTTCAGCCCTGGGAGTCAGAAGGACTCGGCTTCTAGTTCTGGCTCTGCCATTTGTCTCCTGCAGGACCTTGGGGAAGTCACTTCAAGGCTCTGGGCATCAGCTCCCTCTTATGAGGATATTCATCACCCGGACTCGGTCCTTTTATTCATCCCCCCTCCCAGCTCCACCTCACTTATGTCCACTTTTGTACAGATATGATATTTATTGGTTGATTGATTTCTGTTTATGTCTGCCTCCCCCCTCCAGATTATAAGATCACTGTGGTCAAGGAATGTGTACATTTATTGTTAATTTGTACTCTCCTAAGTGCTTAGTACAGTGCTCTGCACACAGTAAGCACTCAATAAATGCCATGGAATGAATGAATGAAGGAGGGAGGGTGTGAGAGTTTTGATAAGTTTTGAAGGAATGGGGTCTGTTACACATGTGGAGTGGATGACACTTGGAGATACTGCCAGAAAGGGCGGGAAAGTTTAAGAGTTGGCTGGGAGGGGGAGGGATTGAGGAGAGGCAGGGATGATTTTAGAGAATGCACACCTGATGGTGTTAATTTTCTTAATAAAGTAGATGGCTGGGGCACTGGGGGCAAGGGATGGGGAGGGGTGGGGGGACAAAGGTCCTGAGGAAAGAGTTGAATGTTTGAACAGCTGGTGAAGACAATGGGCATGGGTGTCAATAAGGGAAGAGAAATAGCTTTGTCAGGCAGAGGATAGGGCAGAGTTAAAGCAAACAAAGATAAACTTGAAGTGGACAAAGTAGACCTGATATTTAGATTTTCCCCAGCAGCGTTTTGTGGTTCCAGCACAAGAGCGAAGGAGGTGGATTGATATGTGGGTTAAATGAAAGAGCAGAGTCAATAATACCAAAGTAAGGGCTTGTGAGATGGGAGCAAAGGGAAAGTCTGAGAGAGGACAGGGTTTGGGTGGAAGATAAGGAGCCCTGTTTTGGACATGTTATGTTTGAGGTGATGGGAGGACATCCAATTAGAGATGTCTTGAAGGCAGGAGGTGATGCAAACCTGGAGAGAGCACAGGAGGAAATCTAGATTGGGAATCATCTGCAAGGAGTTGGTAGTTGAAGCTGTGGGATCGAGTGAGTTCTCCAAGGGAATGCATGTAGATTGACAGTTAGGTTTAAAGAAAATAGAAGTTATATCCCAGTCCAGATTGGGGAAATCCCAACACAATTAAAGAGCTTTCATCAGCACCATAGAACATAACACTGTTAATGTATTCTGTTACCTTGATGGTAGGTTGTCCAGAATCAAAGAGGCTAGAATGGCTTTGGGCAGACTGCCAAACTGATTGTGGATCTAACATATGTGTGAGAATATCCATATATATTTAATATATATATACGTATATATACGTATTTGTCCCATGTGAAATATTAATCAATCAATCAATCAATCATATTTATTGAGCACTTACTGTGTGCAGAGCACTGTACTAAGCGCTTGGGAAGTACAAGTTGGCAACATATAGAGAGAGTCCCTACCCAATAGTGGGCTCACAGTCTAGAAGGGGGACACAGAGAACAAAACCAAACATACTAACAAAATAAAATAAATAGAATAGATATGTGCAAGTAAAATAAATCAATCAATAAATAGAATAATAAATATGTACAAACATATAAACATATATACAGGTGCAGTGGGGAAGGGAAGGAGGTAAGATGGGGCGGATGGAGAGGTGGACGAGGGGGAGAGGAAGGAAGGGGCTCAGAATGGGAAGGCCTCCTGGAGGAGGTGAGCTCTCAGCAGGGCCTTGAAGGGAGGAAGAGAGCTAGCTTGGAGGATGGGCAGAGGGAGGGCATTCCAGGCCCAGGGGATGACGTGGGCCGGGGGTCGATGGCGGGACAGGCGAGAACGAGGCACGGTGAGGAGATTAGTGGCAGAGGAGCGGAGGGTGCTGGCTGGGCTGTAGAATGAGAGAAGGGAGGTGAGGTAGGAAGGGGTGAGGTGATGGAGAGCCTTGAAGCCGAGGGTGAGGAGTTTCTGCCTGATGCGCAGATTGATTGGTAGCCACTGGAGATTTTTGAGGAGGGGAGTAACATGCCCAGAGCATTTCTGGACAAAGACAATCCGGGCAGCAGCATGAAGTATGGATTGAAATGGGGAGAGACACGAAGATGGGAGATGAGAGAGAGAGCTGATGCAGTAGTCCAGACGGGATAGGATGAGAGCTTGAATGAGCAGGGTAGCGGTTTGGATGGAGAGGAAAGGGCGGATCTTGGCAATGCTGCGGAGCTGAGACCCACAGGTTTTGGTGACAGCTTGGATATGAGGGGTGAACGAGAGAGCAGATTCGAGGATGACACCGAGGTTGTGGGCTTGTGAGACAGGAAGGATGGTAGTGCCGTCAACAGTGATGGGAAAGTCAGGGAGAGGGCAGGGTTTGGGAGGGAAGACAAGGAGTTCAGTCTTGGACATGTTGAGTTTTAGGTGGTGGGCAGACATCCAGATGGAGATGTCCTGAAGGCAAGAGGAGACGCGAGCCTGGAGGGTGGGGGAGAGAGCAGGGGCAGAGATGTAGATTTGGGTGTCATTGGCGTAGAGATGATAGTTGAAGCCGTGGTAGTGAATGAGGTCACCAAGGGAGTGACTGTAGTTCAAGAACAAAAGGGGACCAAGAACTGAACCTTAGGGAACCCCCACAGTAAGGGGATGGGAGGGGCAGGAGGAGCCTGCAAAAGAGACTGAGAATGATCTACCGGAAAGAGGGGAACCAGGAGAGAATGGAGTCTGTGAAGCCAAGGTTGGATAGCGTGTTGAGGAGAAGGGGGTGGTCCACAGTGTCGAAGACAGCTGAGAGGTCGAGGAGAATTAGGATAGAGTATGAGCCGTTGTATTTGGCAAGCAGGAGGTCATTAGTGACGTTTGAGAGGGCAGTTTCCATGGAATGTAGGGGATGGAAGCCAGACTGGAGGGGGTCGAGGAGAGAGTTGGTGTTGAGGAATTTGAGGCAGCGCGTGTAGACAACTCGTTCAAGGAGTTTGGAAAGGAATGGTAGGAGGGAGATGGGGCGATAACTAGAAGGTGAGGTGGGGTCATGAGAGGGTTTTTTTAGGATGGAAGAGACATGGGCATGTTTGAAGGCTGAGGGGAAGGAACCAGTGGAGAGTGAGCGGTTGAAGATGGAAGTTAAGGAGGGGAGAAGGTATGGAGCGAGAGATTTCATGAGATGAGAGGGAATGGGGTCAGAAGCACAGGTGGCCAGAGTAGCACTTGAGAAGAGGGAGGAGAGCTCCTCTGAGGATACTGCTGGGAAGGATGGGAGAGTAGCAGAGAATGTTGAGAGCCAGGGGGTTGGAGAAGGGGGCGGGGGAGTGACTTTGGGGAGGTCGGACCTGATGGATTTAATTTTGTTAATGAAGTAGGAGGCCAGATCGTTGGGGGTGAGGGAAGGAGAAGGGGGAGGAACCAGGGACCTGAGAAGGGAGTGGAATGTATGGAAATGCTGACGGGGATGATGGGCATGGGTTTCAATTAGGGAGAAGGAATAGTTTTGTCTGGCAGAGGAGAGGGCTGAGTTAAGGCAAGAAAGGATAAACTTGAAGTGAACGAGGTTGGCATGGTGTTTAGACTTTCACCAGCAGCGTTCGGCAGCTCAGGCATAAGAGTGAAGGAGGCAGACAGTGGCAGTGATCCAGGGCTGTGGGTTAGTGGTACGAGAGCGGCGAAGGGAAAGGGGAGCGAGTGAGTGTAGCTGAGTAGAAAGGGTAGAATTGAGAGTAGCAATCTGATCATCAAGAATGGCTAGAGAGGAGAGGGAGGCGAGGTGAGGTGTGAGGCGCTCAGAAAGATTAATGGGGTCAAGAGAGCGGAGATCTCTGTGAGGGAGTAATATGGATTTACAAGGGAAAGGAGTGTGAGTGAGGGGGCAGGTGAGAAGATTATGATCAGAAAGAGGGATTTCAGGGTTGGTGAGGGTGGACACAGTACAGCGGTAGGAGATAATGAGGTCAAGGGTATGACCAAGCTGGTGAGTGGATGAGGTGGGGTGGAGCAAGAGGTTGGCAGTGTCAAGGAGAGATAGAAGGCAGGCAGCAGAGGAGTCATCAGGGATATCCATGTGGATGTTGAAGTCTCCGAGGATCAGAGTGGACATGGAAAAGGAGAGAAGGAAGGTGAGGAAGGGGTCAAAATTGTTAAAGAAGTTGGAGGTGGGGCCCGGGCAAGGTAGATGATGGCTACAAGAATCTGGAGGGGGTGGTAGAGGCGAATAATGTGGGCTTCAAAGAAAGGGAAGGAAAAGGAAGGGGAAGGAGGGATAGTGCGAAAGCGACATTGTGGGGTGAGAAGGAAACTGACATCTCCTCCTTTTCCGGTGAGTGAAGAGTGAAGAGGCCTCCACTGGAGAGAGCAGCAGAAGAGACCGTGTTGTAAGGAGACAACCATGTTTCAGTTAGGGCAAGGAGGAGTAGAGAGCTGGAAAGGAATAGGTCCAGGATGAAAGGGATCTTACTTAAAACGGAGTGGGGGTTCCAGAGGCCACACTTGGCAGTAGCTGTAGCGGAAGGGGAAGGGTGCGAGGGGTGGGGAGGGTTTGGATTGGGATGAGTTGGCGGGGGCCTAGGTGTGGAGAGTGGGAAGAGGGGTGCAGATGGGAAAGGAGAACTGGGATGGGGTGGGGGCGGGGAGGAGGGGAGCGAGGGGGTTGGGAGGGAGGAGTGGAGGATTGGCGCTGGTACAGAGGGATCCTTGGTAGAGGGTGAGGGGGGAGAGGGAGGGAAAAAGCTGGGTGGGAGAGGGGAAGCAGAAGGTGAGGAATGGGAATGGCAGTTGGGAGCAAGGGAATTAAAAGTTCATGGTGAGGTCAGCAGGGTGAGTGACAGTACAGCAGGAGGTTAACAATTGAGATGCAGAAGCGATAAAACAGTAGCAATGATATAAATAGGCGATGGCATCACAGGGGGTAGTTAACGGTTAACAAGCTATGGCAATAATAAAATTGGCAGATAGTGACCTCACAGAGAGCAGATACAAACTATAATGTGCTGGAGTAGGATGGACCTGTTAAGGGGATCAGGGAGCAGAGTTCCTAGTTGTCTTCTTGGTTTGGAAGATCTGTTTTCTTTTGAATTTCCTGGACAAAATAGCTGGAAGAACAACTGTCGTTTCACTTGTTTCACTGTAGTGCTCCATTTACAAATTATTAATAACAAACAAACAACATTTAGCAACAGTGGTCCAGTTTAGACTGCAGCGCAGACATTCCACCCTCAATTTACGAAATCTGTAATCCAGAGCACTGTATTAAGAAGCACTTGGGCCCACAATAAAAATAGAAGACTGGGGACCTGTCCTTGGAGCTTGCAATTTGACTCCTCGAGTTTTAGTATTGAAATGAACTGTCTTCCCAGAAAATGTTAGTGTTTTATATGCTGTTGGCTTATCTACCCTGTAAAAAACAATGCTTCTGTTTCCCATCTACAGGCGTGAGCAGTTCATGAATGACTTTTTCATGCGATATTTTATCTCACAGAATTCCATTTTATAAATTGGGATGTGTTCCAAAGCCTCTAGAAAAAAAATTGAAATTCCTTTCTGGACTGTTTACCTACTGGACTCTCTTCCTTAATCTGCTTGGTTTTCCAAAAATATTCAAACATTTCTGGTCAACTGGATCATAAACCAAGGGAGGAATTATTCTCATGTCTAGGGTAAATCTAGAATTTGCATATTCTGGGCCTTCTTTAAAAAAATTGGCAATATGGCATAATTTGCTCCGTAAGCAGAGTTGAGTCCTACTTAAACTGTGAGCCCCATATAAACAGGAACTGTTTTCAACCTGATGAACTTGTGTCTACCCCAATGCTGAATACAGTGCTTGGCACCTAGTAAATGCTTATTTAGCAAGTACCGCAACTATTGTTGTTATTATCATTATCATAATTCTGCATTTACATTTTAGGCTTTTCTTTCACTTTTTATTACCTGGCTTAAACAATTCACATAGCCCTGAAGAAAACTCCCTGCTTTGAGCATTATTTTCTCGGGTCATTTTCTCTTCTAGCCCAATTTAGTAACCACAGAACATATTAAGTGAATTTTTTTCCTTTGTTAGCAACAGGAAATAAAACAAATGAACATTTTCATGAATGGATACTTCTTCCCTTTGGAAACTACTCCGAGTTCAGCAATTATGACTCATGAGCTCCTTCCCTTTTTTAACTTTAGTTCTTCTGAACTGATCTTTAAGGTATTGACTGTTAATTTAAGTTTTGGGGGCACATAGACTCTTTAATTCTTTATAATGCAAATCATTTCTGGTATTGAAAGCAGGAAAACTGGTGCAGTGTGCAAGAAAAGTTACTTAAGAAAGATCTGTTAAAAAATATGCAGGTAATTGTCCTTGATCCAGAAATACCACTGCATACTATGACTTGATAGAATATTGTTATTTCAAACTCTCTCCAGGTTCATCTACCATTTTGGATGCATTAGCCGCCAATGGAACAACCAATGTACAAACATCTGTTTCAGGTGTGACAGCCAGCAAAAGGAGGTTTATGGAGGACAGGAGAGACCAACCTTTCGACAAAAGGCTTCGTTTCAGTGTGCGACAGACCGAAAGTGCTTATCGATATAGAGACATTGTGGTTAGAAAGCAGGATGGCTTCACTCATATTTTATTATCAACAAAATCTTCAGAGAATAATTCCCTAAATCCAGAGGTAAGTTGTAATTGGTTCAAAGAGAGGTTTTAAAGAGCCAAATTATGTAGGATAGTGGAAAGTGCACAGGACTGAGAGTCAGTGGACCTGGGTTCTAATACTGACTCTGCCATCTACCTAGAGTTTGACCTCGGACAAGTTTTCTGTCCCTAATTTTCCTCGTCCATAATGTAGGGATGCAGTACCTGTTCGCCCTCCTCATTATATTATGAACCTCTTGTGGGACAGGAACTGGGTCTGATCTGCTGGTTATGTATCTACTTCAGCACTTATTACAGTACTTGGCGCATAGCATTAGTACATGCTATTATTATTAGTAGTAGTAGTAGTATCAAATGTATTTTTTAAGCACTTACAGTGTGTATAACACCATACTAAGCCCTGGGAGAAAATGCACAAGTGGGAATTAGACAGTCCATCTCTCTAGGGTGTGGGATTACTAATTAATTTGGGTGTGATCGGAAACTATTTTTCTTCTTTTTCTGCCTACCTGCCTTATTACTTTTGGTTATTAAATGATGAATTACAATCATCTATTTTCTTTTCTTTTATTATGATGGTGAGTTGCTAATAAAACCCTTCCTATTTCTAGAAATTTTCCTCAGTCTTCTAAGCTTGGTCTCCAGTGAGCCTTTCTGAGCTCAGTTGCCCCAATTTCTGCATGCCACAGAATTTGCATTACAAGATGGGTCCTCTAGCCAGTCAGTCATTTCAGGATGGAAACAGAGTGGCAGCAAGGGGGACATAAGTTTTGGCAAAGTGGGATTTTAAAGCACTACATAGTAACTGGTGCCTTCCTTAACATACCTGGTTTCTGGTCAGCCTTGGGCCCATACCCATGAACATAGCTCATAAAACAATATGCGGGGAGAAGCAGTGTGGCCTGGGAGTCAAAGGACTTGGGGGTCTGATCCCAGCTCCATCACTTGTCTGTCTTGTGACCACTACTTCTCTGGGTCTCTATTCCCTCATCTGCAAAATGGGAATTTAGTATCTGCTCTCCCTCCTACTTAGACTGTGAGCCCCATGTAGGACCTGGTTATCTGTTGTCTACCCTATCACTAAATGTAGTGTTTGTCACATAGTGACCCTTTAACAAATACCACAGTTGTTATTTTAAACACAGGAAGTCGTGAGACTGGGGCTTATCCATGTTTTTGAAAGGAGACTCAATGTTAGATACACCTGAACATTTTCAAGTAGTTACTTGTCCAACTAAAATAAAACTTTTCCATGGTTATATAATTTTACACATGAATGCTCCCTATAATTTTGGTTGGTACTGTGAACTTGGTGGCTTCAGTCATTTAAAATGGAAAGAAATAGAAGTAGTTACTTCTGTGGACTAGTTGCACCTGCCACCTCTTGTTCAAACTACAGAAGTACTTGTTTGTTATGAACCTTGGAATGGTCTGCCAAACATCTTCAGTGAAGGAATTGCACTGCTCACCTGTTGACCCACTTACAAAATGTCATTTTTTTTTTCTATTGGAGTAATGAAAATTGGCATGTAACTTACAAATGCTTAGAACCAAATCAGCAGTTTTAATCAAGATTCTACCCTTAAGAGAAATTTGAGAAATGTAAATATTTGCTTGTATATGTTAATTTCCAAAACTTTGGGTTCTTAGTTTTCATTCTTTCTAAATTTCAGGTAATGAAGGAAGTTCAAAGTGCACTGAATACAGCTGCTGCAGATGATAGTAAGCTTGTGTTACTCAGTGCGGTGGGTAGCGTCTTCTGCTGTGGTCTTGATTTCATTTATTTTATACGGCGTCTAACAGATGATAGAAAAAAAGAAAGCACTAAAATGGCAGAAGCCATTAGGTATGTAAAAGTAGCCATCATTCCTTCAAGTATGAAATGATTTTCTTGTGCCTGTTCATTTTTTAGTCTCGTTAGTGTGACTAATTAAGTTTCAAAATATTCATCTACCTAATGAATTAGTGTCCACTGAATGTGCCTTGAAGTGAAATTAATTAAAGCAGCAGACTTCTCTACTCCCTGGCATAAAATTATTTTACACTTTGGAGTTGTATAGCCATTTCTGATCCCAATCAATCAATCAATCGTATTTATTGAGCGCTTACTATGTGCAGAGCACTGTACTAAGCGCTTGGGAAGTACAAATTGGCATCACATAGAGACAGTCCCTACCCGATAGTGGGCTCACAGTCTAAAAGGGGGAGACAGAGAACAGAACCAAACATACCAACAAAATAAAATAAGTAGGATAGAAATGTACAAGTAAAATAAATAAATAAATAAATAAACAGAGTAATAAATATGTACAACCATATATACATATATACAGGTGCTGTGGGGAGGGGAAGGCGGTAAGGCGGGGGGATGGAGAGGGGGACGAGGGGGAGAGGAAAGAAGGGGCTCAATCTGGGAAGGCCTCCTGGAGGAGGTGAGCTCTCAGCAGGGCCTTGAAGGGAGGAAGAGAGCTAGCTTGGCGGATGGGCAGAGGGAGGGCATTCCAGGCCCGGGGGATGACGTGGGCCGGGGGTCGATGGCGGGACAGGCGAGAGCGAGGTACAGTGAGGAGATTAGTGGTGGAGGAGCGGAGGGTGCGGGCTGGGCAGTAGAAGGAGAGAAGGGAGGTGAGGTAGGAGGGGGCGAGGTGATGGAGAGCCTTGAAGCCCAGGGTGAGGAGTCTCTGCCTGATGCGCAGATTGATCGGTAGCCATTGGAGGTTTTTGAGGAGGGGAGTGATATGTCCAGAGCGTTTCTGGACAAAGATAATCCGGGCAGCAGCATGAAGTATGGATTGAAGTGGAGAGAGACACGAGGATGGGAGATCAGAGAGAAGGCTAGTGCAGTAGTCCAGACGGGATTGGATGAGAGCTTGAATTAGCAGGGTAGCGGTTTGGATGGAGAGGAAAGGGCGGATCTTGGCAATGTTGCGGAGCTGAGACCGGCAGGTTTTGGTGACGGCTTGGATGTGAGGGGTGAATGAGAGAGCGGAGTCGAGGATGACACCAAGGTTGCGGGCTTGTGAGACGGGAAGGATGGTAGTGCCATCAACAGAGATGGGAAAGTCAGGGAGAGGACAAGGTTTGGGAGGGAAGACAAGGAGCTCAGTCTTCGACATGTTGAGCTTTAGGTGGCGGGCGGACATCCAGATGGAGATGTCCTGAAGGCAGGAGGAGATGCGAGCCTGGAGGGAGGGGGAGAGAGCAGGGGCAGAGATGTAGATCTGGGTGTCATCAGCGTAGAGGTGATAGTTGAAGCCGTGGGAGCGAATGAGGTCACCAAGGGAGTGAGTGTAGATTGAGAACAGAAGGGGACCAAGCACTGAACCTTGGGGAACTCCCACAGTAAGAGGATGGGAGGGGGAGGAGGAGCCTGCAAAAGAGACTGAGAAAGAACGACCGGAGAGATAAGAGGAGAACCAGGAGAGGACGGAGTCTGTGAAGCCAAGGTCAGATAACGTGTTGAGGAGAAGGGGGTGGTCCACAGTGTCAAAGGCAGCTGAGAGGTCGAGGAGGATTAGGACAGAGTATGAGCCGTTGGATTTGGCAAGCAGGAGGTCATTGGTGACCTTTGAGAGCGCAGTTTCCGTGGAATGAAGGGGACGGAAGCCAGACTGGAGGGGGTCGAGGAGAGAGTTGTTGTTGAGGAATTCTAGGCAGCGCGTGTAGACAACTCATTCAAGGAGTTTGGAAAGGAATGGTAGGAGGGATATGGGACGATAACTAGAAGGTGAGGTGGGGTCAAGAGAGGGTTTTTTTAGGATGGGAGAGACATGGGCATGTTTGAAGGCAGAGGGGAAGGAACCAGTGGAGAGTGAGCGGTTGAAGATGGAAGTTAAGGAGGGGAGAAGGGATGGAGCGAGAGATTTCATAAGATGAGAGGGAATGGGGTCAGAAGCACAGGTGGCCGGAGTAGCACTTGAGAGGAGGGAGGAGAGTTCCTCTGAGGATACCACTGGGAAGGATGGGAGAGTAGCAGAGAATGTTGAGAGCCGGGGGGTTGGAGAAAGGGGGGAAGAGACTCCCAGGCTGACTCTATGGAGTATTTAGTTGTGCTGTTCTAAATGGTATGTTTAGCTTGGTCCAAAATTTGTGTCTCTTTACTCTCTCATGGCAGGTGTCATTAATTTGCCTACAGATGAATTCCATTGTCAGCACTTTCATGGGGACGTACTGTTTCTCAAAGTGTCACATAAACCAGCTTAGACATTGAATACTATTTCATTTTGTTTTTATTTTTTTATTGGAGAAACAGGTAATTGCATGGGTCTTCCAGATATTCCAAATGTGGAAACCATTGTCAGACACAGAATTCAGGCTGAATTTTTATTAAACATAATTGCTTAAAATGTTCCTGCCACTTTACTAAGGGGTTAATAATATACTCTTACTGCATTGCTTAACTTTTCTGTCAGTTGTTGGTCAGGTTGTCGCATCCCATGGTACCATGACATGCCAATGCAAACATTTTCCCCAATCATTGGAACCGCAATAAATAAAAGTGTCAACACACATTTTCCTTATTTTACTTATATAAAAATCACAATCCATAGTCTGAGCAAGCTCCTTATAGTTAACAGAATGTTGTATCCTTGTGGGTTATCCTGCGAGAAAATGAATAACTCATTTTCCCAGGCCACAGTCTTATTTTCATAATCTTTATGATAAGACTTACTGAGAAACAATTTGTCTATCTTCATCTTGTCTTCTTTGATGTGTGTGAGTCCTTAAGAGTGAAAAAACTGTTGACTCCAGTAAGGAAGGTATGTAAGATGGGGAGGTTAGCACAGCTACGGATTTCTCCCTTTAGGCAGGTTTTACAGAATTTGTTCTACTTGGACATCTTTGTCTCAAAACACACTGTCTTCAAAGATTTGCAGTGAGCTATGTGCTTACCAGTTCTCCTTTAAAATTTAAAAAGAGTAAATGTACTTGCACACTGAAGTTTGTCCATTTTCTCTGAAGTCTTCTCCAGTTTTCTTCCTTTTCGTTTGTGCCTAAAATCATTTAGGTGGTGTCTGACTTAACTCTTCACAGTGCTGAAATGAGAATGTCATTAACTTAGCTATTCTAGCAGTAGAAAACCAGAGAGAGAGAGAGCATGGACTAATGGAGGAGATTTAAAGTGAGCTTAATTGATGGAGTGGGTCTTTGTTTTCCTGGAGAGTTGACCAAGTTACCACTTAGGAAGTGATATTTGGGAAAACTCACCTGCTTCTGAAGGGCAGAGTCGCCAATATCTTTTTAATTAACCCACTCATTCAAACTGACAAAAAGACCAGCAATCTGATCTTTTTTCTTCTCCAAAGACCAGAGGGCTCCACTGGACTAACTTGACCCTCCAGATTACAAGAGAGGATAATTAACTTCCAAAGAAATCTCTCCTGCTCTCTGTTGAGTATAATCAAGTGGTTTCATTCATGAAGATGAAAATTGTAATCCTGGACCAGGATTATTGAAAATTTTTAAAGTAGGTGGTTTTAGTGCAGAGTTTTTGAAAGGTGGAAGAAAAATCAACAAAGCATTGGCTCACATTAAGCCAAAATATGAGAACACTGGAATGGAAGAGGTAAACAGTGAAATTTAATCATGAAACTACAGGGCAAATGCGACTTTGTGGTGAGTGAGCTTTTAGCTCAGATTATGGAGAGCCATGAAGGGGGAGGAGGAGGAGAGTAACCAAAGTTTGTTTTTTTGGCTTCTGATCTTTCCTTCTCATTCTTTCTCCCTCTGTGTGATGCTTTTGACTCTTCCCTCACCTCGGGTGATAGGCACCACTGAGTGTCAAAAATGTCAGTGCTTCCCATACCTTAAACAAAAGAATAAGTGTAAGCAAGGTGAAATGAGCAAACTAACATTTTACCAGCAAAGTTATTCATAACATGTGTTTGCTTGACTTATCCATGATGAGCTTTACAAACTAAATTTCTCCATTGCATTTTGGAATCTGGACCTATAAAACCCAAATTGGTGAGAGATAAATAAAGAAATTGGAGTGGATGTTTTTATTCTGCCTGACTTCATTCTGATGAAGTTCATCTCCCAGGTATGAAGTGGTGCTTGGAAAGGGACCAAGACCCCTAGAATAAATCCCTGCATCCCTCCTGAAGCACTGAGAGATTCTAACATCACAGGGCTCTTGCTGTTACAGAAATTGGAGATTATCCAAAGGATATTACCACATATTTCCTGGAAGGTTCAAAAATGAGATTATTTGTTGGCAACTGTTCTCACTTGGATAATGTTTGCATCATAGCACTGCAGATGATCCCCTTCAGAATGTGAGTGCATAGACTCTGTTCAGAAAACACCACTTGTTTTGGATAGTAAAGAGGGTATGAGGTAGGAAGGTGGGCACCTGAGCTCTGATGCCAGCTGTGCCACTAGCCTATTCGGTAATCTCGGACAAGTCACCCAGCCTCCCAGCACCCCAGTTTCCTTATTTGTAAAATGAAAAATAACTTCTTTCCACATCTCTTATATTGTGAGCCCTTTATGGGGCCAATTTCATTATCAAGTTTCTACTCCAGTGCTTAGCCCAGTGCTTGGCACCTAGTTTGTGCATAATAATAATAATAATGGGTTTTCAAGCAAGAGATGACCTTACTTCCTGTTACCCGTCATCATTTGGAAAAGGTTATATGGTAAAGGAAATGAAATTCCAAGAAATTCTTCTGGCGTCCTTTATATCTCTAAGATTTACCCATTTTAGAGGTAGAGTATTCTGCTCTTTTCCATTTTAAGAAGTAGGGAATAAAAAGTGTATGCTTGTGACTGTTTCAACATTTCTCTGGTGTTACCCTAATGACCTCTGATGGTGTCTTTGCATTGTAAGCATTCATCTACCCTCTGTATAACTGAGAAGCAGTTTCAGCAGTTGCCTTTTCAAGAGTGGCCCAAGAACAGCACAGAGCAGTTATTTCAATGTGCCATTGACCCAGAATGCTCTGGGGGCATCAGAAATGAAACAGTTTAGTGAAGACTGTTTACATTTATCTCAAGAGCCTATTTCTAAGATTGTCTGTCTCTCTTAGTATCATGACATCATTAAAACCCAGTATAATCTTTCGAACAATGCCTTGGGCATTCTCATTCAGGAATCCTCTGTGAAAATGAAGATCCATGTGAATGAGTTAATTCTCTCTGAATGAAAAGATCGTGAATATTGAAGGAAATTTGAAGGAAGCATAACTCAAACAGGCTGTACTGTCAGCTACTGAAGAATTTAGCTGAAATACACAAAATTTGGAATCTAGCGACCAGCCACAGTGGCCCTGCTAACTTGGCTAAAAGAGTGAGAGAAAGAACTAGTTAAGGCATGTTAGGCTTTGAGTCTCCTGACGAATTTTTGGCTAACCAGAGTTAGTCAGTTGTGTATACCGTGTAAAGTGAGTTCCTGCTGCAGCATAAAATTAATGTGCAGAAGAGTCCAACTGATGAATGTGATTTTCTGTGTTGTTGGTGACCACTGGATTTGGAATCCAAAATAAATAGCCTTATTTCATCTCTCATTTGATCAAGGATTACCTGTGCCTAAAAGAAACCACCTTATATTAAGGGATTTGCATTTCTTTTCTTGTAGAATTCATTCGCTGCCATGGTTTCAATTACCATCCATCTCTATGCAGATGATTCAGAAATGTATATCTTCAACCTGGACCTTTCGCCTTCCCTTCAGTCTCGCATTTCTTCCTGTGCTTAAGACATATCTACTTGAATGTCCCTCTGTCACCTCAAATTAAACTTGCCCAAAACTGAACTCCTTATCTTACCACCCAAATGCTGCCCTCCCCATGTTTTTCCCATCACTGTAGACAACACCACTATCCTCCCTATCTCACAGCCCTGTAACCTAGGTGTTTTCCTTGACTCATCTCTCTCATTTCACCCACACATGCAGTCTGTCACCAAAACCTGTCAGTTCTACTTCACGACATGGCTAAAATCTGCCCTTTCCTCTCCATCCAAACTGTTGCCATGCTGATCCAAGTACTTATCCTGCTCATCCTTGACTACTACAGCTGCCTCTCACTGGCTTCCTGAGCTCCTGTATCTCCCCCACACCAACTCATATTTCATTAGGCTGCACAGATCATTTATCAACTAAAACAAAAACTCCTTTCCATTGATTTTAAAGCATTTAATCATCTTGCCCCATTCCTACTTCACCTCACTAATCTCCTACCACAGCCAGCCCACATGCTCCACTCCTCTAGCGCCACTCTACCCCGATCTCATCTATCTCACTGTTGACCCCTTTCCCACATCCTCCTACTAGCCTGCAACTCCCTCCCCTTCCATATTCACCAAACCACCACTTGCTCCACCTTCAAAGCATTATTAAGGTCATGTGTTCTCCTTGAGGTCTTCCCTGATTAAGCCCTCTTTTCATTCATTCATTCAGTCGCATTTATTATGCACTTACTGTGTGCAGAGCACTATATACCAAGTGCTTGGAAAGTACAATATAGCAATAAAGACAAACAGTATCTGCCCACAATGGGCTCACAGTCTGCGGGGCGCCTGGGGAGACAGACCTCAAAACAAGTAAAAAGGCATCAAGGTAAATAAGCTTAATTATAGATATATACATATGTACATAAGTGCTTTGGAGCAGGGAGGGAATTGGTTACATGGGAGGGAGGGCGAGCTGAGGAAAAGGGAGCTTAGTCTAGGAAAGCCTTTTGGAGGAGGTGTATCTTCAGTAGGGTTTTGAAGGAGAGAAGAATGATTGTTTGGTGGATTTGAGAAGAGAGGGCATTCCAGGCCAGTGGTAGGATGTGGATGGACCAAAGGTCGACAGCAAGACAGGTGAGATCGAGGCACAGTGAGATGGTGAGCACCAGAGGAGAGAGGTAAGGTAAGAAGTGGCAATGTGATAGAGAGCTTTAAAGCCAATAGTGAGTAGTTTTTGTTTGATATGGAGGTTGATAGGCAACCCCTGGAGATTTTTGAGGGTATGCGTGACATGCCCAAAATGTTTCTGTAGAAAGATAATCTGAGCAGCAGAGTGAAATATGGACTGAAGTGGGGAGAGGCGAAGTTTGGGAGGTCAGAAAGGAGGCTGATGCAGTAATCCAGTTGGGATATTCATGTTAATGTCTGTTTCCCCATCTGGACTGTAAACTCGTTATGGGCAGGGACCATGTCTGCTCATTCTCACATATTGTACACTTCCAAATGCTTAGTACATTGCTCTGCACATAGTACGTGCTCAATAAATGCAATTAGTTGATTAGTGTTTCTCTGCCCAGTTGGTCAGGTTCAGAAGAACAAGTTCCCTGGTAGTTAATGACTTCCAAGCCCTTAGCATTTAGGGAAGCAGCATAGGCTTGTTAGAACAAGGGCCTGTGAGTCAGAGGACCTGGGTTCTAATTCCTGCTCTGCCACTTACCTGTTGTGTGACATTAGGCAAGTCACTTCACTTCTCTGTTCCTCAGTTGCCACATCTGTATAATTGGGATTAAGACTGTGAGCCCCTTGTGGGAGAGGGACTGTTTCCAACCTGATTTTCTTGTATCTATCCTGGGGCTCAGTACAGTACCTGGCACCGAGTGAAAGGTTAAAAAGTACCATTTTTAAAAAAGAAGCCACCATTTGCCTGCACCATTAGATAATCCCCAGCAGTGATTAGCTTTATGTTGAATGAGTTTTCAGACTTTTATGGGCTGTTGTGTCTCTAAGCACTAACAAAGGCAGTGTTTAGGGCAGGGGCTGATGACCTTTAGCAGGAGAGTCAAATGAAATGATATCTTTCAGCTGTACAGTTTATGGCCTCTCACCTGACATGTAGCTGCCATTACATCATGCAGCACGTAGTAAAATGTGATGGCATTATTCCACCACATGGGTTGCTTCATAGAAGCAGTTGATATGATCATCATCTCTTTGTGGGCAGCAAGGTCATTAGGGCATTGTGGTGTCATCTTTGATTTGATATGTGTAGACAGGGCCTTAGATCTAGAGGCCCCCATGACACACAGGTGGTGCCCCAACCCAAATTCCTGAGGTGCACTTTGTTCTGTAAAGCAATATCAGTTCCTTAGCATAGGAAGAAGCACCATTTTCAATCCAGCAATCCCAAGAAAAGCCAGCACAGTGATCATCTAACTTCCCAATGTTAGCAAGCTCACCTCAATGGCCCTCGATTGACCTGTTCCCCTCCAGAACTGGGGAGTGACCTCACAAAAGAAAACCCCCTACTCTCATCTTTGCCAAAATTTCTTCACCTCCCTTTCCAAGGTTGCCTCACCTCCCTGTGATATTTCTGTAGGAGTGGAAGCAATGCAGGGACATCCTTATAGGCTGGATAAGTTCAGGGCCTCAATCAATAGGAGCATTTTAACACACATGAAGTAAATTTTGAAAAACTTCAGTGGGGGAAAAGAATTGATAAATAAATACCTCCTGAAAAGTGAAATTACTTGTCATTGTTTTGCTTAAGCCTACTTTTTCAGTAAAAATGATCCCTAGATGCTAGTTTTTTTAATGTTAGAAGATGACATGTAGCATAAATCTCAAATCTGTTGCCTTCTTTTTTTAGAAACTTTGTGCATACTTTGATTCAGTTTAAGAAGCCCATCATTGCAGCAGTAAATGGTCCAGCGATTGGCCTTGGAGCTTCCATACTGCCTCTCTGTGATGTCATTTGGGCTAATGAGAAAGCTTGGTTTCAGACCCCATACACAACCTTTGGGCAGAGTCCTGATGGATGTTCTTCCCTCTCCTTTCCCAGGATAATGGGATTAGCTTCTGTGAGTAACTTCTGTTTGTTTTTCACTATTTGATTTTGGGTTTTGGGGGGTTTTTTTGAAAATGGGGAATTCCAGAAAGCAAAGTGGCAATCCCCAGGTTAGTGTCTATTTAAGTTGATTCAAACTATAGAGATGTTCTGTGTTCTCATAGGATTACTCGTTCAGTAAGAGGTACTGAGAGTGGATAGAGATAGAACATGCAGAGTCAGTTCTGGGTTTTCACCAAAATTTTCCATTTCCAGGCTGCAGTCTGATCATTAGGACATGCCTTAGTCTTTTGAACATCAAGGAACAATGCCATTTTTTTCATATGCCCTGACAGACATCAGGAACTATTCTGTGTTACATCAGTAGTGTTAAAGTTGTTCTAGGTGTGACTCTAAAGAGTTTAAGTTCCTCAACAGCAGGGTTGTTCCTTCTATTATTCTTCTGTTCTGTGTTTTCAAGGGCTTTACCCACAGTTGGGGCTAAATTGGTGTTACTGCTGTTGATGATCTGATTTGACTGACCTATGGACAATTCATCCTTCTGCTTTGAGCATCATCTGCCCATTTTATGGTCGCTTCTGATTGTTAATTGTTAACTGCTGTCTGTGATGTCATCATCTGTTTATTTTATTATTCCCATCGAATGTTAATTGTTAATGTCTTCTCTCGATGATGTCATCATATGTTTATTTTACTGCTATCACATGGTAATTGTTAACTGCTGTCTGTGATGTCATCATCTGCTTATTTTTGCCATCACATAGTAATTATCTGCTCTCTAATGTCATCATCTGCTTATTTCATTATTGCCATAGCATGTTCATTAACTACCCTCTGTGATGTCATCACCTACTTATATTATTGCTACTGCATTATTGCTACTGCATTTCAATCGTTAACCTCATTTACCTTGCTGACTTCACCATGAACTATCAATTTCCCTGCTCCCAACTGCTCTTCCCATTCCTCCCCTTCCCCTCTCCCACCCAGGTCTTTCTTTCCCTTTCCCTCACCGCCACCCCTCCTCCTCACCCCCTCCTCAGGATCCCTCTGTACCAGCACCAACCCTCGACGCCTCCCTCCAGCCCCCTCCCTCCCCTCCTCCCTACACCCACTCCATCCCAGTTCTCCTTTCTCATCACCACCCCTCTTCCCACTCTCCCCACCCAGGTCCCCACTAACTCATCCCAATCCAAACCTTCCCCTCCCCTTGCACCTTTCCCCCTCCCTCCCCTCCTTCTACAGCTGCTGCCAAGTGTGGCCTTTGGAACCCCCTCTCCATTATAGGTAAGCTCCCTTTCATCCTGTACCTATTCCTTTCCAGCTCTCTACTCCTCCTCGGCCTAACTGAAACATGGCTGTCTCTGGATGACACGGTCTCTTCTGCTGCTCTCTCCAGTGGAGGCCTCTTCTTCTCCCACTCCCCCAGCCTCACCGGAAAAGAAGGAGGTGTTGGTTTCCTTCTCGCTCCCCAATGTCACTTTTGCACTGTCCCTTCTCCCCCTTCCCTTTCCTTCCCCTCCTTAGAAGCCCACATTAATTGCCTCTACAACCCCCTCCATCATCATCATCAATCGTATTTATTGAGCGCTTACTATGTGCAGAGCACTGTACTAAGCACTTGGGAAGTACAAATTGGCAACATATAGAGACAGTCCCTACCCAACAGTGGGCTCTTGTAACCATCAACTACTGCCTCCCCAGCCACACCTCCAACTTCTTCAATGATTTTGATCGCTTTCTCACCTTCCTTCTCTCCTTTTCCATGCCCACTCTGACCTCAGAGACTTCAACATCCAAATGGATGCCCCTGGTGACTCCTCTGCCACCTGCCTTCTGTCTGTCCTTGATGCTGCCAACTTCCTGCTCCACCCCACCTCACTCACTTACCAATTGGTGACACCCTCAACCTCATCATCTCCTGCCGCTACACTATCTCCTCCCTCACCAACTCTGAAATCCCTCTCTCTGATCATAAGCTTCTCATCTGCCTCCTCACTCACACTTCTCTCCCCTGTAAATCTATGTTAGTACCTCACAGAGACTCTCTCGACTCCATCCATCTTTCTGAGCACCTCACACCCCTCCTCGCCTCCCTTTCCTCTCTGCCCAATCTTGATGATGAGATTACTGCTCTCAATTCTACCCTCTGTACTCAGCTCAACTCACTAGCTGCCCTTTCCCTTCGCTGCTCTCATACCACTAACCCACAGCTCTGGATCACTGCCACTGTCTGCCTCCTTCGCTCTTATGCTCGAGCTGCTGAACGCTGCTGGTGAAAGTTTAAACACCAAGCCAACCTTGTTCACTTCAAGTTTATCCTATCCTGCCTTAACTCTGTCCACTTCTTTGCCAAACAAAACTATTTCTCCTCCTTTATTGACACCTATGCCCATCATCCCCATCAGCTCTTCTATACATTTAACTCCCTTCTCAGGCCCCCTGTTCCTCTCCCTTCTCCATCCCTCACCCAAAATGATCTGGTCTCCTACTTCATTAGTAAAATTAACTCCATCAGGTCTGAGCTCCCCAAAGTCACTCCTCCCCCTTCTCCAACTCCATGGCTCTTAACCCTCTACACTACCCTCCCATCCTTCCCAGCAGTATCATCAGATGAGATCTCCTCCATCTTCTCAAGTGCTACTCCAGCCACCTGTGCTTCTGACCCCATTCCCTCTCATTTTATGAAATTTCTCATCCCTTCCCTCCTCTCCTCCTTAAATTCCATCTTCAACTTCTCACTCTCCCCTGGTTTCTTCCCCTCTGCCTTCATACATGCCCACATCACCCCATCCTAAAAAAACCCTCTCTTGACCCCACCTCCCTTTCTAGTTATTGTCCTCTCTCCCTCCTGCCATTCCTTTCCAAACTCCTTGAATGAGTTGCCTACACCCGCTGCCTAGAAATCCTCAATGCCAACTCTCTCCTTGAGCCCCTCCAATCTGGCTTCCATCCCTTACACTCCCCCAAAACTGCCCTCTCAAGGTCACCAATGACCTCCTTCTTGCCAAAACCAATGGCTCCTACTCTATCCTAATCCTCCTCAACCTTTCAGCTGCCTTCGATACTGTGGACCACCCCCTTCTCCTCAACACGCTATCCAACCTTGGCTTCACAGACTCCGTCCTCTCCTCATTCTCCTCTTATCTCTCCAGCCGTTCATTCTCAGTCTCCTTTATGGGCTCCTCCTCCCCCTCCCATCCCCTTACTGTAGGGGTTCCTTAAGGGTCAGTTCTTGGTCCCATTCTGTTGTCTATCTACACTCACTCCCTTGGTGAACTCATTCACTCCCATGGCTTCAGCTATCATCTCTACACTGATGACACGCAGATCTACATCTCTGCCCCTGCTCTCTCTCCCTCTCTTCAGGCTCATGTCTCCTCGTGCCTTCAGGACAATGCCATCTGGATGTCTGCCTGCCATCTAAAACTCAATATGTCCAAGACTGAACTCCTTATCTTCCCTCCCAAACCCTGCCCTCTCCCTGACTTTCCCGTCACTCTAGACAGTACTACCATCTTTCCCATCTCACAAGCCCGCAACCTTGGTGTCATCCTTGACTCTACTCTCTCGTTCACCCCTCACATCCAATCCGTCACCAAAACCTGCTGGTCTCACCTCTGCAACATCACCAAGATCCGCCATTTCCTCTCCATCCAAACAACTACCCTGCTGGTTCAATCTCTCATCCTATCCTGACTGGATTACTGCATCAGCCTCGTCTCTGATCTCCCATCCTCCTGTCTCTCCCAACTTCAGTCTATGCTTCACTGCTGCTGCCTTGATCATCTTTGTTCAGAAACGCTCTGGACATGTTACTCCCCTACTCAAAAATCTCCACTGGCTATCAGTCAACCTACGCATCAAGCAAAAACTCCTCATTCTTGGCTTCAAGGCTGTCCATCACCACTCCCCCACCTACCTCACCTCCCTTCTCTCCTCCTACAGCCCAGCCCACACCCTCCACTCCTCTGCTGCTAAACTCCTCACTGTACCTCGTTCTCACCTGTGCCGCCGTCAACCCCTGGCCCATGTCCTCCCCCTGGCCTAGAATGCCCTCCTTCCACACATCCGCCAAACTAGCTCTCTTCCTCCCTTCAGAGCCCTACTGAGAGCTCACCTCCTCCTGGAGGCCTTCCCATACTGAGCCCCTTTTTTCACCTCCTCCTCCCCATCCCCCCCCCGTACCTCCTTCCCCTCCCCACAGCACCTGTATATATGTTTGTACAGATTTATCACTCTATTTATTTTACTTGTACATATTTACTATTCTATTTATTTTGTTAATGATGTGCATGTAGCTTCACTTCTATTTATTCTGATGACTTGACACCAGTCCACACGTTTTGTTATGTTGTCTGTCTCCTCCTTCTAGACTGTGAGCCCGTTTTTGGGTAGGGACCATTCTGCCAACTTGTACTTCCCAAGCGCTTAGTACAGTGCTCTGCACACAGTAAGCATTCAATAAATACTATTAAATGAATGAATTAATAAATGAGGATAGGAAGAATATGAATTTTTCAGGCCTTTTAATCCTGCTTAAATTTTTAACAATCTCAATATTCACAAGGGAAGTATATTCAGCAATTTTATTCTTCTTTGGCTTCTGCCAATAAACAAATCTCTGATTTATAGCAGTTATCCCATTGGCCTATGCAGAGCAGTGTTAGGGCAAACTTGCTTAAATTCAGCTATCTCATTCCAGTCTCAATCTAAAACTTAATGTAAATCTTGGTTTTGATGTATGGCCTCTTCAGTGGATTAAGAAGAATGGTGATTCATTCAGTCGTATTTATTGAGTGCTTACTGTGTGCAGAGCACTGTACTAAGCGCTTGGGAAGTACAAGTTGGCAACGTATAGAGACGGTCCCTACCCAATAGCGGGCTCACATTCTAGAAGTTTGAGCTTCCCTAACAGGAAAAGCACAATCATACATTAATCGCGTGTGGATGAGGCAGCTAGCTCTCACCCATGTGCACTTCTCACTCAGGACGAATCCACTTTCCTACACAGGAAGAATCCATTCCATTACCCGCGCACGTGGTGGGCGGTGCTCTCCCTACATGGGAGGAATCCACTCACGATCCCCATCTGCAGCAGGGCACCTGGGTCCCACCCACGAGACACTCACCCGTCCTGTGGTCCTTGCCTCAGTGTGTTGGTTCTGGTTGCAGAGCAGGCATCTGGCCTTCTGGGCAAAGAAAGACACACGTGGGCCACTGCTGCTGCGTGTCTCAGTGTTCTGAGCCTGAAGGTCAGAGGCGACAGGTATTTATCACCTGGGACCCAGGCCATCCCAGCTTCCGACCTCAGTCTATCCAATCTCTGCCCTCCCCCCTCCTCCAGACCTAATTTGATTGGCATGGGGGTGAGGGACAACTTCTGTATTCCTGGTTGTGGGGGCTGGTATCCCACCCTCACTTCCGAGTTCTGCCAGCTGACCCAGGTGGTCACGAGATACTTTTGACCTTGAGATGGCCAGTACACCAGGATCGCCTTGGGACATATTACCCCTTGGCCCTCGCCATACGTGCCCACCTGACCCCACCCCTTCCTGCGTTCCCTCCAGGTCACATAGTGATGGGGTTGCACTGGAAGCTCTGCCTTCCGGCACTGTCCCATCCCTGACCCAATGGGCCAATAACCTCTCTGGCTTGCCTCGGGAACCAGAAAAACAGATCCATGAGTAGGGACAGAGGATATTTCCTATCCCATGGCGAGAGGAAACAGAAGGCAGTGCCCTGCCCTTAAAGCATGTGAGTAGGAGGTATGGAAGGTGTTCAGTGGCCCACCATGGTTTTTGAGGCACTGCACTGAGATAAGGGATGGTTTGAAGTGTCTGCCACCCGCAGATAGAGCAGTGTAGCAGAGGGACAGTTAACAACCCCCTCCCCCACTAGACACAACAGTCTTACAGTAGCACACAGAGGCAAGAGCTGGGGGCGACTGGAGTGTTTGTCGCACCTGTGTGAAAGGGCTGAGCACCATCCTCCCACTAAGCCCACCACCAGGAGCAAAAGTAGCAGCAACCCATGGAATAGTGAGCTTCCCCCCTCCAGTCTAAAGAGTCCATAGAACAGTCCAAAACTCCTCTGCTGGTGTGGACTCCTCATTAGCTGCATGGTACATTGCCAGAGATCATCATGTCCAGTTGTCCAGAATCACTGGAATGAAGGGGCGAGGAGCACCGGTCATGTTGAAACAGGTGGCCTGGTAGAAACAGGTTCCCTTCCCTGATGCTGTCATATCATGGCTAAAATTGAAGACAGGTTCTCTGGGAGGCAGTTCAGTGGTGATTCCTCTGCTGGACCTGTCGATTTTGACAGGAAATCTAGGTGGAAATTCTAGCATAATGAAATCTCCCAGTCTGGCAAAATGGGCACTTGTCCAGGCCATGAGGTTGATGGTTGGAGTCACCTGTTCTACCAGAGACAGAGGGAATTCTTCACCCATCCACAGCATTGCTTTAAACAGATTTTGACAGGAAGTCCGGGTGGAAATTCTGGCGTAATGAAATCTCTCAGTCTGGTAAAATGGGCACTTGTCTGAGCCATGATTGGAGTCACCTCCTGCTCTACCAGGGACAGAGGGAATTCTTCACACATCCACAGCATTGCTTTAACCCAATTTTGACAGGAAATCTGGGTGGAAATTCTAGCATGATGAAATCTCTCAATTTGGCAAAGTGGGCACTTGTCCGGGCCATGAGGTCGATGATTGGAGTCACCTGCTCTACCAGAGACAGAGGGAATTCTTCACATATCCTCAGCATTGCTTTAAACTGGCGGGGACAGTGGCCATGTTGGCTCCACAAACACAAGCCATGGGGGCTAGTTGTCCAAGGGAATTGCATCTTATTCGCAAAATTTCTCTTATTACCCAGAGTAAAAAGTATTTATGGCACATTTGTATGTGTCTAGACTGGCTAGATATGAGCACATATGGACAATAGATGTACTTAAACTACCCAAAGTGGACTGTTACAGTAGAGTAGATATGAAAGTAAAAAGGCATTTTGGAGGAAGAAGTCATGTTAGAGTGGGCAACGTATTACAAATCCATATCCTCTCTTAGCCAAATATAATTAAGTGGACTGAATCACTATATCCACACATTAAGTGAACAGGTCTCATTTCCTTTAATGATGGCAAGAGCTTCCTTCCTGTGAACGGAGAAAAGAAAGGTTATTCCAGACTTAAGGGTATTTTCATCTTGTTTTAGAGCTATGTTTCAAGGTAGTTTTTTGTTTTGTTTTGTTTAATTAACAACCCCCACCCCCTTGTGTCTGCTGTATCTTACCTGATGCTTTACTTGTCATGACTTGAAAGAAATCACCAAGACTGTAAATGGTATGAAGCAGCCATGTTTAGAAGAAAAATTTCACCTTGAATGAAGTAGTTGTTTCTGGAATTGAATCTAGATATTTTACCCCCATTTTCATCTGAAGGAGTTGAGCATGGGGAAATTGGAAGCTATCCAGAATCACAGCGGTACTGCACATAGTCACATAGCTAGTGCAGCCTCCCACATAGCTAGTGCTACATCATCTTACCTGGGAGTTCTCATTTTTCCCTGATTCTAAAAATTCTTAGTAAAACATATTTATATACCAATTGCAGGGTTGAGTGTAAGGGAGTGTAATAAAGAATGTGGTAGCCTTAAGTGCAGTGTTTTCATTGCTGAATTTTGCTGGAATCTGATTTTTAGTGTTCCATTTTTCTAAAACATCATTCTGCACACATCTTCCCACTCTGTCTATTGGTTACCCATTCCTCTCCACATCAAAAAGGAAGTCCTCACTGTTGGCTTTAAGACTCTCTCCCTCCTACTTATCCTTTCTCTTCTACACCCACTACATCCCAGGACACACTCTTCATTCCTCTTAAACTAACCTAACCTCTTCCACTGCTAATGTTCTGCTCACATCCTTCCCACTGTCTGGAGCTACTTCCCATTTCTTATAGACAAACCACAGCTCTCCCCAGCTTCAAAGCTCTTCTGAGGTCCCATCTCCAGGAAACCTCCCTAATTTTTTTCTAATGTCCCCACTTTATATCCCCCAGCTGCTAAGCAACTTTAGCCCATCTGTTCCACCTAAGCATTTATAGTCCTCCATAAAACGTATGTGTTTATTTATATTAATGTTTGTGTACCTTTAGACTGTAAGCTCCTACAGCTTCTACCAATTGTGTCTACCAATTCTATTGTAGTATACCTTCCCAAGTGCTTATCACAATGTTTGTCACACAGTAAATGCTTAATAAATACCATTGATTGATTGATGGTCATATCATACATGCCCTTTGTCTTAAGCAGTAGCTTGTACATATCCCCTTTTCCTTCCTGCTACCTGTATTTTTTTTTAATGTTCTCTTCTCTGAGAGATTGTAAACTCTTTGAAGACAGGGATATAACTACTCATTTGATTGTTCCTTCCATACTACATAGTACACTGTGCAGCATACAACAGGAACTGTATCTACCATCAATCAATCAATAGTATTTATTGAGCCCTTACTGTGTGCAGAGCACTGTACTAACAGCTTGGGAGAGTACAATTTAGCAGAGTTGTTAGGCATATTCCCTGCCCACAAGCAGCTTACATTCTAGATGGGAAGATTGATACTATTGATAAACAAAAACCAGTAAGGCTTTTATTATAAAAATTTGTTATAAGGAAATTTTAATATAATTAAAATTATGTCTTTTATATGCTCAAACTAACTTTATCCCAACCAGTTTGTTTTATTTGATATCTTTAGCTTTTGCTGTAAATCTCTTGCCTCAGAGCTCCGTTTATTAAAAGCCTTACACTAATAATTGACCTCTTCTATGAATCAGTGCCTTAGTGTAGCAGCAGAGTTTGCAAAAGGCAATGAAGCTTAGAGCTATTCCATTGAGAGATACTTTTGTTAAAGTTATGCATAAAGAAAAGGTCTAAGCAGAAGCATCAGACAAGGTTGATTCACCTGTACTGGGCAGCAGCAGCATGGGAAGTAGTCAAAGGCAGATGATCAAATGATCAGAATATTGATTAAAGACAATGGCAGAGACTCAAGTTTTCATTGCTCAGAAGAAGGCAATGGTAAACAGTTTCCATATTTTTAACAAGGAAACTATGGGTACACATACCAGAATGACTACAGATATAGTGCTGGAAGTTGAGTCCTTTAGGTCGGAAGGCACTCAATGAGCTACTGAGGAAGAGCAGACGATGTCTCAGAGTATCATGAGTGTTTAAGACGTGGCTGGCATAAAGCCTTCATGATGTATGGTTGCTGATGTTGCCATATGAGAAATGAGAATCTGAAGCTGTAAAAATAACCTTTTTATTGGAACATGGAATGTGTGGAATGTGAACCAGAGAAAGCTGGAAATAGTCAAGAATGAAATGGACTGAAAGAAGATCAACATCCAAGGAATAAGTGAACTGAAATGGACTGCAGTTGGGCATTTCCAGTCAAAAGAACACATCATCTAGTATTCTGCTCATGCTGAAAAAAGAAGTAATGGTGTAGTGGTAATTTTGACAACAAAAATTGCTGAGACAGTTATTGGATATAATTCTATCAATGACTGGTTGATATCTGCTAGATTCAGAGAGAAAACATTCATTTTAATAATACTTAAGGTGTATGTCCCAACAACAGATGCAGAGCAAGAAGAAATAGATGGGTTTTACAGTGAAGTGCAGAGAGATTGATAAAAGCTGCAAGCAAATGTGTTGAGTATCACTGGGGATTGGAATGCAAAAATTGGTAATGGAGTGGAAATGAAGGTTGTTGGACAATATGGCCTTGGAAATCAGAATCAAGCCAATGACCGACTTACTGATTTCTGTGAATCAAATGACTTTTTTATGGCCAACACTTCCTTTATCCAACCTAAGTGACAACTGAACACATGAACTTCACCAGATGGACTATGTAGAAATAAAATAGACCTTATTATTTGTAGAAAGAGATGGAGGAGTTCTATTTTGAGAGCATCGTGGCTCAGTGGAAAGAGCATGGGCTTGGGAATCAGAGGTCATGGGTTCTAATCCCGGCCCTGCTACTTGTCAGCTGAGTGACTTTGGGCAAGTTACTGCACTTTTCTGAGCCTCAGTTACCTCATCTATAAAATGGGGACTAAGACTGTAAGCCCCATATGGGACAATCTGATCATCTTGTATTCCCCCCAGCACTTAGAATAGTGCTTTGCACATAGTAAGTGCTTAACAAATACCGTCATTATTATTATTATTATTATTATTATTATTATTTTAAGAACATGACCTCAAGCTGATTTTGGAACATATCATGAGCTATTACTGTGTAAACTAAGGCTAAAACTGAGAAATAACAATCATGCCTTATAGCTGTCCAGATATGACCTGATTAATATTCCCCCTATATTTAAGAATCATGTAAAAATTAATTTGAGGTGCTTACTCTCACAGCCAAGGAGCCAGAGAAAAGGTGGACATAGATTAAAAATGTCATTGAAGAAGAAAGCAACACAGTATTGCAAAAGGTCAGAAAACAGAAAAAGCCAAAATGGATGTCGAACATAACTCTGGAAGTAGTCAGGAAAAGGAAGGAAGCAAAAATCAGAGGACAAAAGAATCTGGTTAAAGAACTGAGCTGAGAATTCCAGCACTCTGCTAGGAAGGACAACAGGAATAGAAATGGAATTAAAGTAACAAATATGAGCAGACAAGATCACTATTTCAGAAGATGAAGGAAATTGAGGGAACATTTTGTTTTCAGGTTGGCTTTGTCAAAAGCAAAGATGGACTGATAATAAATGAAGCCACTGGAATCAAACTGAGGTAGAAAGAATACTTACAGGAACTATACCATAAAGATAGCAATCTACAAGAAGTATTTGAAGAAGTTCCTTTTGGATTAGAGCCACTCATCCTTACCAAATTTTGTCAGCCGGTATGGCTAACCATTCAATTGCCAACTGATTGGAAGAGGTCAGTGTTCCAGTACTAGAGAGAGGAGATACAGCTAAGTGCAACAATTATCATACAGTTTTCTTGATCTCAAATGCCAGCAAGGTATTGCTAAAGGTTACACAGCATCTAATGGAGACCTACATGGGATGTGAATTGCCCAGTGTGGAAGCAGGATTCTGGAAACAACGAGAGATGTTAGATATTATTGCTGATGTCCATTGGATAAATGAAATGACAAGAGAATATGAAAAAGAAATCAGCATGTGCTTCATTGATGTTAGTAAGGCCTTTGACTGCATGGACCACGAGAAACTCTGGAGCATATTAAGGAAAATGGACATGCCAGACCATTTAATTGCATTAATGCAGAACATATATGCCAAACAGGAGGCTACAATAAGAACAGAATTTGGAGAAACAGAATGGTTTACCGGCACAGAAAAGTCAAGTGACTTGCCCAAGGTCACACAGCAGACAAGTGGCACAGCCAGGATTAGAACCCCATAACCTTCTGAATCCTGGGCCCGAGCACAATCCACTACGCTATGCTGCTTCTCTGCTCCTCTGTTTCTCAATGTCCCATGTGCTGATATAACAATTTCCCTAAAAATACAAGTTGTCAACGCTGTGGTGCTTCCAGTGACAACAAATGGATCTGAAAGCTGGACAGCGAAAAAACAGGCTAAAAAGAGCACTGATTCTTTTGAAATGAGGTATCAGAGAAGACTTTTATGAATACCATGGATTTCCTGAACAACAGACAAATGGATTTTGGAGCAAATAAAGCCAAAATGGTTTTTGGAAGGCCAAATGAGTCAACGTAGATTACTGTATTTTGGGCACATTATTAGGAGGACTAATTCTCTGGAGAAGACACCATTGCTCAGACAAGTCCAGGAAAAATGTGGAAGAGGCAGACCAGAAGGTAGATGGATAGAAACCATAACAACAATAACGGAAGAACCATTAACAAGATTATGGGTCATGGCAGAAGACAGGACGTTCTGGAGAAAGTATATCCATAGAGTCGCTGTGAACAGCAAGTGACTTGACAGCACTTGATAGTAATACTAATAAATATCCAATATGGAAAGAAAGATTAATTTCCCCAAGAGATTGTTGGAAGTGTGGGGCTAAAGATAGAAAGGAAATGTTGGTTTGAGGTCTCTTCCTTTGGAAAGGTGGAAAATTAAAGCCGCCAAAGTATGTATTGCCGTGTACTATGCACATGTGCCTACATAGTGCCCCTATAAAATTTGAGGGAGAGAAGAAGTTAGTACAGGTGTTGATGACAGAAAGCTACTACCCTTAATATCAGCTCACAGAATTACAGATTTACAGAATACAAAAATCTTTGATGTAATAAAAGCCACCCTTACCAGCAGTAAAATTTCCCACTGTAATATCAGTCAGTCAGTGGTATTTATCATGTGCAGAGTACTATACTAAGCTCTTGGTAGAGTAGAATGTAGCATGATCCCTGCTCATAACTTTAACTTCCAAGAACTCCGTCTGTAATACCATTTAAATGAGGGTCTTGGGCAGTTAGTTCCTTGTGACCTTAAATGGTCAGTTGTGCTAGAGTGTGGTTATGTTCTTTATCAGTCATGTGGAAAGTACTGAATGTGTTCTCTCCCAAGCACTTATTACAGTGCTCTGCACATATAGGTGCTCATTGAATACTGTTAATGATGATGTGTGCCAAACACTGTACTAATGTTTGAGAGAGTCCATTACAGCAGAGCTGGTAGACACATTCCATGCCCACAAGGAGCTTGTGGCCTAGAGAGTACAGATGAGCTCCAGTTTTCCTTAACCAGTGTTAGGGGTAACATGTCTGAGCTGTGTGTGTCCAGTGACACATGTCTGCTAATGGTTGTGTCTTCTGCCCACAATGGTCTTTTCAGCTCCACATGTGCTGTTGGGTGAACTGCACCATCAGTTGTGTCCTCTTCTGATATGAAGGGCAACTTTGTTTCTCACTGCCTCCAGACAGATGTACCATGTTAGAAGAACAGTGCCATGTTAGAAGAACATTCCCTAATTCTCCAGTCAAATTCTGTCCAAAGCAAGGAAAAGCATGTTTTCTGGGAAAACTGACAATTGTCCATCTCTCCTTTGTTCAGAAATACTAGTTTGAAACTTCATTATAGTCAAGTAAAATTGAAAGCAAATCAGAGGATATCTCAAGTAAAATGCCCATGTTGCTGGATTTGGTTGTATCTGGGTAAGTTAAAGGCACAGTTCCTGCCTGTCTAAGATCTTAGAATCTAAAGGCAACACAAATTATGGAGACTCTCTCCAAGCACAGGGAGACCAGAGATTTAAGGATTTGTACATGCATAGTAAGGTGGCATAGAGGGAAGGAAAAAGAAGGGGTTGTCATGGTGAACTCCAATGTCCCCTGGACACTTTATCACCTGGGAATAAAAAGAAGGAAAATTATGTGTGAATTTGTCATTGGCACACCATAAATCTTGATGTGGATGTCTTGTTTTGTCCTGTGCCGTTGAGTCATCTCTGACCATTAGTGACTCCATGGATGCATCTCTCCCAGAATGCCCCACTCTGCTCTGCACTTGTTCTGGTAGTGTATCCATAGAGGTTTCTTGGTAAAAATACGGAAGTGGTTTATCATTGCCTTCTTCCACCTAATAAAATCAAGTCTCCGCCCTCGACTCTCACACCACTGTTGCCCATTATGGGTGAGTTTTGATGTGTAGCAGATTGCTTTCCACTTGTTAGCCAGTGCCAAGCTAAGAATGGAATGGGTACGCCTCTAATTGACTGCCTTGACTGAGTCCTAGAAACTCTCCAGGTGCAATCCTGAGAATGGAGTGGATAAGTACCAAAGTCTTATTTCCCAGAAATTCCCCTTCCAAGAAAGGGAGGGAGTCAAAGGAATAATCAATCTACAGTGTTGAATGAATAGAGCACTGTACTAAGGTCTTGGGAAAGTACAACATCGGAGACATGATTACAGCCTACAGGGGGAGACAGACATTAAATTACAGATAGGGAAAATTATAATAGGGAAATATATCAGGTTGACTCTACATTCTTGCACTCCCCTCTCAGTTGCCTTGTGGACTGATTAGGGAAGGTGGCTTCAACATTTTTGCGCATGTATGCAGAGTGAAATGATGGGTTGCCAACAATAGCAGTCAAGCAGAATCAGGCATAACCAGGCAGTGAAGTACCAGTTCCAGTTTCTTCCCTGGAATTTTGTGTTGCCAGGAGTAAACTCAGGCCTGGAAATTACAGTCTCCATCTGGGACAAGTGTGGTGAACTCAGGAAGACTTTTTAGCTCCCTTGCCTTGTAGATTTGCTTCTAAGTCTTGTCTCTTTGATTCTACAGCTCGTTGAAAGAAATGCTAGTTTAACTTTCCTTTATGCTTACTTTTAAGTAATTCAACTGCTGATTCCACTAGACTTAGTTCCACAGCACTGATGTGTTAGAGTTTTGTACTTTTATAGGGAAATCGTCTGTATTTCTTGCCATTCCAGTGCATTCACTACAAAGCCTAACTTACAAATTAGGAAAGACTGTCTAGGTTGAAAAGCTTAACTAACAGGTTAAAAACATAAGTTGAATCACAGCAATAGCTACAGAGTAACTCATTTTCACTAGGATGGGTATTTTAGGGTTTCTTTAAAACATAGTAATGATAATAATTATGGTACTTGTTAAGCACTTACTATGTCGTAGGTTGTGACTTCTAATACTGGCTCCAACACTTATCAGCAGTGTAACTTTGGGCAAGTCACTTGACTACTGTCAGCCTCAGTTATCTCATCTGTAAAATGTGGATTAAGACTGGGCCCAACGACTGGGCCCAACGTGGGACAACCTGATTACCTTGTATCTACCCCAGTGCTTAGAACAATGCTTGGCAATAGTAAGCGCTTAACAAATACCATCATCCTTATTATTATTATCACTATTATTATTATGTGCCAAACATTGTGCTAGGTGCTTGGGGTAGATACAAGCTAATCAGGTCCCACATGAGGCTCAGAGTATAAGTGGGAGGGAGAACAGTTACTGAATCCTGAACTTGTAGATGAGGTAACAGTGGTACAAAGAAATTAATTGACTTGCCCAAAGTCACAGAGCAGGTCAGTGGAAGCAGGATTAGAACCCAGGCCTTCTGACTCACAGGCCATGCTGTTTCCACTAGGCCATATTGCTTCTCTGGTACTGTTCAAATGTTCTTACTTTGTCCAACAAATATTCTCGTGGCAGACTAGGACCTGGGTCATGAACCCTAAAATTAGGCCTTTGTGAGATGAGATTTGAAGATAGAGAGATCCTCTCCTTTCCTTGGCACCCCACTTGAAGCCCCAAAAGTTTTTTGACAGTTATATAAAATGTTTTATGCCTTTATTCAAAGTTAATCTAATTTACTTACACATAATGAATCAGGTAATGATATAAACACATCTGGGATGGGATGGGAGTCTACCAACGCTGTCGTACCATAATCTACTGAGCACTGACCTAAATGCTCTTGTGTACAGTAAACACTCAATAAATATGATTTATTGATTGATGATGCTTTTGAGGCTTCTAGGGCCCCTTTGGAAAAAATTACTCACTCAGGGTCCATGTTTGACCCCAGAGCAGATGAAGAAGGTTCCAACATACATGTTTCTGAGGCAAAAAGCATGCTATGCCAGCAAAAGAAAAGTTTGAGATTCAAGTTGCAGAAAATACTTTTTCAGGTTTAAGTGACCTTGTTATTTCTTCTCGGATGCAGGAATCCAAATCTTGAAAGTCTAAAATTCCTTAGGAAATGAGTGATTATGGTAAACTATTAAGGCAGGCTTCAGAAAAACTTTTCTCTACAAAAAGCTAGGAAGCAGAGATATATGTTTGTCTCTATTGTGAAAGCATAAGTCCAAATGGGTATTTTCTGAATATTCACAAGATGGCCAGGAACATTTAAAACTTTGAAGTGATAATGATGATAATAATAAAAATAGTTTTTAAGTACTTAAATAGTTTTAAGTACTTATGGGGCTCATAGTCTAAGTAGGTGGGAGAATAGGGATTGAATTGGGCCCCAAGTCCTCCTGCTCCTGGAAGGATCTTTTCCATCTGGATGCTGCTACAAGGACGCCGAGATCTCCCCTCCTGAAGAATCTGCAGTTAGGCCCACGGTCAGCTTCCCACTTGGAACTTCTACCTCCGGACGCTGCGTTTCCTTCTCTCTGGAGGGCGCTGATATCTCCCTTAGTGAGAAGCCCACAGTCGGGCCCCAATGTCCCACAACAGGGCTCATGGTTGTCCTCTTCCTGGACACCTGAATCCCCACCTGAGGACACCCATCCAAACCACACCCCATCTTTTCCATCCAAACTCTCCCCAACCTCCACACCCTTCCCCCCTCTCCCCTTCCTCCACAGTTGCTGCCAAGTGTGGCCTATGGAACACCCACTCCATTGTAGGTAAGCTTCCCTTCATCCTTGACCTGTTCCTTTCCCACTCTCTCATTCTCCTCACCAACACTGAAACGCGGCTCACCTCTGGTAACACACTCTCTCCTGCTGCTCCCTCTAGCAGAAGCTTCTCCTTCTACTGTTCCCCAGACTCCCTGGGAAAAGAGAAGGTTTCCAGATTCCTTCTCACACCCCAGTGCCGCTTTCACACCATCCCTCCTCCCCCTTCCCTTTCCTTCCCCTCATTTGAAGCCCATATTATCTGCCTCCACCACCCCCTCCAGATTCTCATAACCGTCATCTATGGCCCCCCTGATCCCACCTCCAACTTTTTCAACCATTTTTACCCATTTATCACCTTTCTTCTCTCCTTTTCCATGCTCAATCAGATCCTTGGAGACTTCAACATCCATATGGATGAACCCGGTGACTCTTCTGGTGCCTGCCTTCTATCACTCTTTGACTCCACCAACCTCCTGCTCCACCCCACCTCGCCCATTCACCAACCTGCTCACACCCTCGATCTCATCATCTGTAACTGCTGCACTATCTCCACCCTCACCAACTCTGAAATACCTTTTTCTGACCATAACCTTCTCACCTGCCTCCTCTCTCACATTCCCCCTCCCTGTAAATCTGTATTACTCCCCCACAGAGCCCATCACTCTCTCGACCCAATGCATATTTCTCAGTGCATCACACTCCACTCCACATTCCTACCCATTCTACCCACTCTTGATAACCAAGTTGACTCTCAACTCCACTCTCTATACTCAACTCATTCAGTCCCCTGTCCAGTCGTTGCTCTCTCAGGACTTACTTATGAGAAGCAGCGTGGCTCAGTGGAAAGAGCCCGGGCTTTGGAGTCAGAGGCCATGGGTTCAAATCCTGGCCCCGCCACTTGTCAGCTGTGTAACTTTGGGCAAGTCACTTAACTTCTCTGTGCCTCAGTTCCTTCATCTGTAAAATGGGGATAAAGACTGTGAGCCCCATGTGGGACAACCTCATCACCTTGTATCCCTCCCAGCGCTTAGAACAGTGCTCTGCACATAGTAAGCACTTAATAAATGCCATTATTATTATTATTATTATTATTACCTACAGTCCTGGATCACTGCCACCTTCCACCTCCTTCACTGTTATGCTTGAGCTGCTGAACGCTGCTGGCAAAAGTCTGAACACTAGGCCAAACTTGTACACTTTAAATTTATCCTTTTTTGCCATAACTCTACCCTCTCCTCTGCCAGGCAAAATTATTTCTCTTCCCTTATTGACACCCATGTCAATCACTGCCCATCAGCTGTTCCAGACATTTAACACCCTCGTCAGGCCCCTGTTCCTCCCCCTCTGCTATCTCTTACCCCCAATGATCTGGCCACCTACTTCATTAGGAAAAATTCACACCTTCAGGTCTGAGCTCCCCAAAGTCACCCCTCCCCTTTCTTCATCCCCCCTACTCTTGATCTCCTCTACTTTCCCATCCTTTCCAGCAGTATCTTCAGGGATCTCCTCCCTCTTCTCAAGTGCCACCCCCTCCACCTGTGCTTCTGACCCCATTCCCTCTCACCTTATAAAAACTCTCAACCCTTCCTTCCACCCCTCCTTAACTTCCATCTTCAACTGCTCACTCTCCACTAGCTTCTTCCCTTCTGCCTTCAAATATGCCCACTTCTCTCCCATCCTAAAAAAAACCTCCTCCCTTCACCCCACTGTCTCCTCCAGGTTTCACCCCACTTCCCTCCTACCCTTCCTTTCCAAACTCCTAGAGCAAGTCATCTACATTGGCTGCCTCAAATTCTCAACTCCAACTCTCTCCTGGACCCCCTCCAATCTGGCTTCCATTCTTTCCTCTACACCAAAACTGCCCTTTCAAACATCACCAATGATCTCTTTCTTGCCACATCTAATGGCTCCTACTCTATCCTAATCGTCCTTGACCTCTCAGCTGCCTTTTACACTGTCGACCATCCCCTACTCCTTAACATGTTTTCCAACTTTGGCTTCACTGACTCCTTTCTCTCCTGGTTCTCCTCATCTCTCTGGCCGTTCATTCTCAGTCTCCTTTTCGGGCTCCTCCTGCCCCTCATTTCCCCTAAGTAAAGGGTCAGTTCTTGATCCCCTTCTTTTCTCTCTCTAAACTCAATACCTTGGTGAACTCATTCAATGCCATGGCTTCAACTATCATCTCTACATGGATGATACCCAAATCTACATCTCTTCCTCTGTTCTCCCTCCCTCCAGGCTTGCATCTCCCCCTGCCTTCAGGACATCTCCATCTAGATGTCTGCCTGCCATCTAAAACTCAACATGTCCAAGACTGAGCTCCTGATCTTCCCTCCTAAACCCTGTCCTCTTCCTGACTTTCCCATCCCTGTGGACGGCACAACCATCATTCCTGTCTCACAAGCCCACAACCCTGGTAACATCCTTGACTCCGCTCTGTCATTTACCCCACACATCATCATCATCAATCGTATTTATTGCGCACTTACTATGTGCAGAGCACTGTACTAAGCACTTGGGAAGTACAAATTGGCAAAATCCACAACATTGCCAAGATCCATCCTTTCCTTTCCATCCAAACCGCTACCTTGTTTGTACAGTCACTTATTGTATCCCAGCTGGATTACTGCATCAGCATCCTTTCTGACCTCCCAACCTCCTGTCTCTTTCCACTTAAGTCTATATTTCACTCTGCTGCCCAGATTATCTTGATACAGAAGCTCTCTGGGCATGTCACTTCCCTCCTCAAAAATCTCCAGTGGGTGCCCATCCACATTCCTGTGAAGCAAAAACTCCTCACTCTTGGCTTCAAAGTTCTCCATTATCTTGCCCCCTCCTACCTCACTTTTCTCTCCTTCTGCAGCCCAGCCCACGCACTCCACTCCTCTGCTGCTAACCTCCTTACTGTGCCTCATTCTCACCTGCCTCACCGTTGAGCCCTGGCCCATGTCCTTCCTCTGGCCTGGAATGCCCGCTGTCCTCACATCTGCCAAACTAGCACACTTCCCCCCTTCAAAGCCCTACTGAAAACTCACCTCCTCCAGGAGGCCTTCCCAGACTGAGCCCCCTTTTGCTCTGCTCCTCCTTCCCTCCTCCCCAGCACCCTGACTCCCTCCCTCTGCTCTATCCCCTGCCCCACAGCACTTGTGTATATATGTATGTACTTATTATTCTATTTATTAATGATATGTATATATGTATAATCCTATTTATTTCAGTTGATGCTGTTTGATGCCTGTCTGCTTGTTTTCCTTTGTTTTTTGTCTGTCTCCCCCTTTCTATACTGTGAGCCTGTTGGTAAGGATTGTCTCTCTTTCTTCTCCAATTGTACTTTCCAAGTGCTTAGTACAGTGCTTTGCACACAGTAAGCACTCAATAAATATGATTGAATGAATTGAACAAATGAATGAGTTTATAACTAACTGTTCTTTGAAAGGAGTGAGATGGCTAATGTTTTTCTCGTGATTTTCTTCGAGAGCAAAAATAAATTGTGTCAATGCCTGTGGCAGTCAGAAACTGTTAGATTTAGTTTTGTTTTGTACTTGGTGCAAAGATCCCAGTACAACACATCTGGATTAAATGCTTCAGCAGCCACACTGAGGGTAAGCATTTCTCAAAATATGCTTAATTTGGGGGTTGGGGTGTTCTAGGTTGTTCAGCTTCTCTCCTTCCCACCTCCCCTCCTTTGGCCTTCCCCTTTGCTCACCTCCTCTTTTACCCATTACATTTCATATCAGAAATAACTCTTCTTTCCCTTAGGCAAATGAAATGTTGTTCAGTGGAAGGAAGTTGACTGCACAGGAGGCTTGTGCCAAAGGATTGGTCTCCCAAGTGTTTTGGCCAGGGACATTCACACAGGAAGTAATGGTGCGAATTAAGGAACTTGTCACATGTAATTCAGTTGTAAGTTTCATTTGTTTCTTGCGTATTACATTGATTCTTTTAGATGTGTACAGCAGGATGCCTCCAGGAAACTCATGTGCCCTATAAAGAACTTCTAGATAGAGCCCGTTGTTGGGTAGGGACTGTCTCTATTATGTTGCCGATTTGTACTTCCCAAGTGCTTAGTACTGTGCTCAGCACACAGTAAGTGCTCTATAAGCAGTGTGGCTCAGTGGAAAAGAGCCCAGGCTTTGGAGTCAGAGGTCATGGGTTCAAATCCCGGCTCTACCAATTGTCAGCTGTGTGACTTTGGGCAAGTCACTTCACTTCTCTGGGCCTCAGTTACCTCATCTGTAAAATGGAGATTGACTGTGAGCCCCACGTGGGACAACCTGATTACCTTGTAACCTCCCCAGCGCTTAGAACAGTGCTTTGCATATAGTAAGCACTTAATAAATGCCACCATTATTATTATTATAAATACAACTGAATGAATGAATGAATGACAACATTTCCTACTCCTTCAATATAAGGAGATTAGGGAGAATTGTAAGCACAGTCAATGGGAAAAGAGAAGGAAAAGAAAGGTTACTTTCATGACTTCCACAGCTTTCAAAAAACAGTATTTGCATTTGATGCTAAAATCAAAATCCCATTCTGTAATGCTTCTCAAATCCAGGGAAAGGTTACTTACCAATGTGAGAATGTAAAATTAGCTGTTCATATTTCACACTGTGGTTTTTATCAGAAAGACACTGACAATGTTGCATAACCTACTTTGCTGTAACAAAAAATAACAAATGAAATTTAAAAGAAAAGCTCAAACTTTCCATTTAAACCTGAAAATCTGAAATTCTGAAAGTCTCGAAGTCTATTTTGAAAAGGAAAATGCTGTTAACTCTCACTGACCCAGAGCTATTGGATGGGAAAAAGTGATGTGGATAATAGAGGTGGAGCAGGAATGTGGACTCTGTCTAAGCAGCAGAGGAATAAAGCCCCAGAACCTACCAGATGACTGAAACTTCCAGAAAGCCACTGTTGCATGAAAGAGAGTCGAGGGAACTCTGGCCTGGACAGTCTTTGAAGTGGAAAATCCACTTGCTGATAATGCAGCGCTGGCCATGGAACTTGGCATCAAAATGGAAGGGAGGAAAAAAGACTGTTCAGTTTGGTCTTGAATTTCCTCCAGGTTAATAGCAGGATCAGCTTGCCTTTCTCTGAGATCCTTGAGGCACTTGAAAAACTCCCATTAGTTCTCACCAGTGCTTTGGTGAAAGATCAGAAGCTTCAGAATCCTAGCATCTCAAAACAACCCAGGCTACTGACATCTTGCTTTAAAAAAAAACTAAAAAGAAAACACTACCATGTCCTATACACATTCTAACGCTGAACCAATTTTTGTTGTTGTTGTTTGGAATAGGTTCTTGAAGAATCCAAAGGTTTGGTGCGCAATGTCATGAAGATGGACTTAGAGCAAGCAAATGAAAGAGAGTGTGAAGTGTTAAAGAAAATCTGGGGCTCTGCTCAAGGAATGGACTCCATTTTAAAATATTTGCAGAGGAAAATTGATGAATTCTAATTGGATGCAGTGCTCATAAATTGACACTGGAATTGAATTTAATAGGAAATCTATGGCTCAAAGATACTCCAATTCATTTTTTATGGGATTTGTTAAGTGCTTACTATGTGCAAAGCACTGTTCTAAGCGCTGGGGGGATACAAGGTGATCATGTCCCTCATGGGGCTCACAGTCTTAATCCCCATTTTACAGATAAGTTAACGGAGGCTCAGAGAAGTTAAGTGGCTTGCCCAAGGTCACACAGCAGACATGTGGGGGAGCCAGGATTAGAACCCATGCCCACTGACTCTCAAGCCCGTGCTTTTTTCATTGAGCCATGCTGCTTCTCTAAAAGACTGAAACAAATTTACCCATAGCTGAAAAAGCCTGGAAATAGGCCATTGGAAAATCCAAACTGTGTACCATTGAGGAGTTTTCTTAAGTACTATATCTTAAAGAGAAAAAAAAAATTACCATATCTCCTTTGTCCTGACATAACTCAACTTACACACATGAACTAACAATGTGCACCAGACAACTTTTGAATCTCCAGTAGTTTTATTATCTTTGGCTAGTACTGTGTAAAGAAGAAAAGCATTGAATTGTGTTTGTTGTTTCTTGGGTAGCAGTAAGTCTGGAATAATGTTTGTTTTTTCTGTATATATTTTCTTCCAGGCTACAGAATTTAAATGGGTATTAGCCAAACATTTCACTGCCCCAACAAGTCAGACAAGATCTGAGACACTGCATTCTCAGAGAAGGTGCAAATGCCTCAAGTAATAGAATAGTCTAAATGAAAAATAAGTATCTTTTATAGAAGAAGCCCATATAGAGAAAAGCTGAATGATGCACAAATCCTAAAAACAGAATGTGTGCTCAGGATTTATGTTAAGAAAACCTCTGACTCTCTATAAAAAAATAATCTATTTTTATCCACTTAGCATGAAGAAACCACTGCCTCTCTAGAAGAAAGCTTAGTTTGCAGTATTAGTGAATCACTGAATATCTTATATATGAATATCTAGGTTATAAATTAGTCATAGTAGGTTTTAAAATAGTTTTCCTTTTTTTAAAAGTACATAAGTGCTTCTTGTTGCTGGGTGAGAATACTACTTTATATGCAGTTTTGTTTTCCTTTTGCAGATTTAATTGATGTATTACACCAAAAAAATGCATTTTATGTTCATACGAGTAATTTTTAGGTTCACCTAGAATATATTTTTATTTAATAAGTTCTTTTATTTAATAAATTCTTTTGGCATGCTATTAAATACAGAATCATCTTTTTAAAAACAACTACCTTATATTAGACATTTACTGTTCTTTGTCTATGCTTTTTATGTTTACACCATGGACTTTATACAGCATGGTGTTTAAGAGTGCTCTGTGTAAATAGACATATTTTGCATTCCTTTCGGAAGTGTTACTGATTCCTGACTACAGGTGCCTGTTACTACTTGGGCATCTGGACTTTCAATCTTAATGATTATATGAAGAATGAAATAAAATCAAACCTTATTTTTGTACAGTTTTGAAGTTTATACTTGGAACTTACCACCTCCCTCCCCACTTCCCATGTAAGTCAGCCTTTATCTGGGGTTGGTACAGTATTTTTGCATCTGTGGGACTTACTTATTTGTTCTGTAGTTAAACTATATATAACTGCACAATCTGTAAAGTTTTTATAGAATAAATATTCAGCTGTGAAAACTGGTTAAAATAAAGCTAATATTTCTTAACACATTCTAAATGTTTATCTGCTACAGTCCTCTCTTTTGAGGTCTCCCTTCAGTTCCCTTTTCCAAGAAGCTGTATAGATCCTTTTAATTACTCTTTGAGAGTTGGACTTAAAAGAAGTGGTGGGATTCCATCTTTATTTTTTTAAAAAACATAAGTTGCATGAGCAATCTGAAAAATTAAAATTTTCCAATAAAGAACAGCAAACTGGTTTCCAACAGAAGGGAATTAGTATTTGCCTATCAATGGGGACTATACTGCTGGTTTTGCTCTAAGAGGTACTGTATGGACTTGCACCTGTTGATAGTTCACCTACTATTGCTTTCTCATCTTTCCCCTTGCACATGATTTACAGGTTTGTGAAAAACAATGAAGTTACAGTTGAAGAGCAACAGCCATGATAATAAATTTCCATTCATTCAGTTGTACTTATTGAGTGCTTAGTGGGTGCAGAGCACTGTACTAAGTGCTT
This sequence comes from Tachyglossus aculeatus, assembly GCF_015852505.1. Lineage (NCBI taxonomy): Eukaryota > Metazoa > Chordata > Mammalia > Monotremata > Tachyglossidae > Tachyglossus > Tachyglossus aculeatus. Next base: position 3,146,649 of record NC_052094.1, on the reverse strand, counting down.
TGGAAAGTACAAAATGCAATAAAGAGAGACAATCCCTGCCCACAGCATGTTCATAGAAGCAGGAAAGGCAGACATCAATACAAATAAACAGACATCAATACAAACAAATAAAATTACAGATATATACCCAGTTGCTGAGGGGGAGAGAGGGAACCATAAAGGGAGCAAGTCAGTACAATGCAGAAGGGAGTGGGAGATGAGGAAAAGTGGAGTTAATCTGGGAGGGCCTTTTGGGGGAAGTGAGCCTTCATTAAGAGTTTGAAGAGGGGGAGAGTAATTGGCAGATTTGATGAGGGAGGGTGTTCCAACCCAGAGGTAGGATGTGGACCAGGGGTTGGCAGCAAGACAGGTGAGACTGAGGCACAGCAAGAAGGTTAGCACCATTCATTCATTCATTCAATTGTATTTATTGAGCACTTACTGTGTGCAAAGCACTGTACTAAGCGCTTGGGAAGTACAAGTTGGCAACATTTAGAAATGGTCCCTACCCAACAACGGGCTCACAGTCTAGAAGGGGGAGACAGACAACAAGATAAAACATGTGGACAGGTGTCAAGTCATCAGAATAAATATAAATAAAGCTAGATGCATATCATTAACAGTAAATAGAATAGTAAACATGTACAAGTAAAATAGAGTAATAAATCTGTACAAACATAGGCAGGTGCTGTGGGGCGGGGAAGGAGGTAGGGCGGGGGGGATGGGGAGGAGGAGAGGGAAAAGGGGGCTCAGTTTGGGAAGGCCTCCTGGAAGAGATGAGCTCTCAGTAGGGCTTTGAAGGGAGGAAGAGAGCTAGCTTGGTGGATGTGCAGAGGGAGGGCATTGCAGGCCAAGGGGAGGACATGGGCTGGGGGTCAACGGCAGGACAGGCAAGAATGAGGTACAGTGAGGAGGTTAGTGGCAGAGGAGCAGAGGGTGTGGGCCGGGCTGTAGAAGGAGGGGAAGAAGGTGAGTTAAGAGGGGGCGAGGTGATGGAGAGCTTTGAAGCTGAGAGTGAGGAATTTTTGCTTGATGCGTAGGTTGACAGGCAACCAGTGGAGACTTTTGAAGAGGGGAGTAACATGCCCAGAGCGTTTCAGAGCCATTGGCAATTTCAGAGTTGGTGAGAATAGAGATTGTGCAGTCATTAGCGATGATGAAATTGAGTGCTTGTCCAAGTTGTTGAATGGGGAAGCTGGGGTGGAGCACGAGGGCGGAGTTGAGGAGTGATAGAAGGCTGGTGGCAGAGGAGTCAATGGGTAGATCTATGAGGATGTTGAAGTCTCTGAGGATCAGAGTGGGCATGGAAAAAGAGAAAGAAGATGAGAAAGGGGTCAAAATGGTTAAAGAAGTTGGAGGTGGGAACAGGGTGGGTGGTGGGTGACAGCTACCTAGAATCTGGAGGTGGATAATATGGACTTCAAAGGAGGGGAGGGAAATGGGAAGGAGGCATGGTGTGAAAGCAGCATTGGGGTGCGAGAAGGAAGCTGACAACTCCTCCTTTCCCAGTGAGTCTGTGGGATTGGGAGGAGAAGAACAGGCCCTCTCTGAGGAGAGCAGAAGGGGAGACCATGTTCCCTGGGGAGAGCCAGATTTCTGTGTTGGGGAGGAGGCAGAGAGAGTAGGAAAGGAACAGGTCAAGGATGAAGGGGAGCTGACCTATAATGGAGCGGGGGTTTGGTAGTCCACACTCGGCAGCAGCTGCAGAGAGAGGGGAGAGAGGGAGGGGGCATAGAGGGTGGGGAGAGTTTAGATGGGAATGAGTTGACAAGGCTGGTGTGGGGGGAGCGGGATGAGGAGTGGTGGTGGGACAGGAAGACAGGGATGGGGTGGGGAAAAGTGGGGGCATTGCATGGGGCTGGGAGCTGTGGGGAAGGAGGGAGTTGATGGGGGCCTGTGCGGGGGAGGGGGAAATGAGTTGGTGCTCGACCAGAGGGATTACTTCTGTACTTGACTCAATCAATCAATCAATCGTATTTATTGAGTGCTTACTGTGCGCAGAGCACTTTACTAAGCACTTGGGAAGTACAAATTGGCAACATATAGAGATGGTCCCTACCCAACAGTGGGCTCACAGTCTAGAAGGGGGAGACAGAGAACAAAACAAAACATATTAACAAAATAAAATAAATAGAATAGATCTGTACAAGTAAAATAAATAAATAGAATAATAAATATGTACAAACATATATACATATATACAGGTGCTGTGGGGAGGGGAAGGAGGTAAGACAGGGGATGCAGAGGGGGACGAGGGGGAGAGGAAGGAGGGGGCTCAGTCTGGGAAGGCCTCCTGGAGGAGGTGAGTTCTCAGTAGGGCCTTGAAGGGAGGAAGAGAGCTAGCTTAGTGGATGTGGGGAGAGAGGGCATCCCAGGCCAGGGAGATAACGTGGGCCAGGGGTCGACGGTGGGACAGGCGAGAACGAGGCATGGTGAGGAGATTAGCGGCAGAGGAGCAGAGGGTGTGGGGTGGGCTGTAGAAGGAGAGAAGGGAGGTGAGGTAGGAGGGGGCGAGGTGATGGAGGGTCTTGAAGCCAAGGGTGAGGAGTTTCTGCCTGATGCGTAGGGTGATTGGTAGCCACTGGAGATTTTTGAGGAGGGGAGTAACATGCCCAGAGCATTTCTGGACAAAGACAATCCAGGCAGTGAAGTATGGATTGAAGTGGGGAGAGACAAGAGGTTGGGAGATCGGAGAGGAGGCTGATACAGTAGGCCAGACGGGATAGGATGAGAGCTTGAACAAGCAGGGTAGCAGTTTGGATGGAGAGGAAAGGGCGGATCTTGGAAATGTTGAGGAGCTGAGATCGGCAGGTTTTGGTGACGTACGAGAGAGCGGAGTTGAGGATGACACCAAGGTTGCGGGCTTGTGAGACGGGAAGGACGGTAGTGCTGTCAACGGTGATGGGAAAGTCGGGGAGAGGGCAGGGTTTGGGAGGGAAGACAAGGAGTTCAGTCTTGGACATGTTGAGTTTTAGGTGGCGGGCAGACATCCAGATGGAGATGTCCTGAAGGCAGGAGGAGATGCGAGTCTGGAGGGAGGGGGAGAGAGCAGGGGCAGAGATGTAGATTTTGGTGTCATCAGCGTAGAGATGATAGTTGAAGCCGTGGTAGCGAATGAGGTCACCAAGGGAGTGAGTGTAGATCGAGAACAGAAGGGGATCAAGACCTGAACCTTGAGGAACGCCCACAGTAAGGATGGCAAGGGGAGGAGGAGCCTGTAAAAGAGTCTGAGAATGAATGACCGGAGAGATAAGAGGAGAACCAGGAGAGGATGGAGTCTGTGAAGCCAAGGTTGGATAGCATGTTGAGGAGAAGGGAGTGGTCCACAGTGTCGAAGGCAGCTGAGAGGTCGAGGAGGATTAGGACAGAGTATGAGCCCTTGGATTTGGCAAGCAGGAGGTCATTGGTAACCTTTGATAGGGCAGTTTCCGTGGAATGTAGGGGACGGAAGCCAGACTGGAGGGGGTCGAGGAGAGAGTTGGTGTTGAGGAATTCGAGGCAGTGCATGTAGATGACTCATTCAAGGAGTTTGGAAAGGAATGGTAGGAGGGAGATGGGGCGATAACTAGCAGGTGAGGTGGGGTCAAGAGAGGGTTATTTTAGGATGGGAGAGACATGGGCATGTTTGAAGGCAGAGGGGAAGGAATCTATACATCACTCTGCTGCCCAGATTATCTTTCTACAGAAACTCTCTGGGCATGTCAACCCCCTTCTCAAAAATCTCCGGTGGTTGCCCAGCCACCTCTGTATCAAGCAAAAACTCATTATTGACTTCACTCTATCCCCTTGCCCCCTCATACCTCACCTCCCTTCTCTCCTGCTGCCCAGCCCACACACTCCACTCATATGCCGCTAACCTCCTCACTGGGCCTCATTATCGCTTGTCCTGGCATCGACCCCTGGCCCACACCCTACCTCTGGCCTGGAATGCCCTCCCCTCCTCACATCCACCAAACTAGCACACTTTCCCCCTTCAAAGCCCTATTGAAAGCTCACCTCCTCCAGGAGGCCTTCCCAGACTGTACCCTTTTGCTCTGCTCCTCCTCCCCTCCCTAGTACCCTGACTCCCTCCCTCTACTCTATCCCCCTCCCCACCCCACAGCACTTGTGTAAATACGTATATATTTATTATATTTATTTTATTAAAGACGTGTATATATCTATAACTCTATTTCTTTATATTGATGCTATTGATGCCTGGCTACTTGTTTTGCTTTGTTTTCTTGTCTGTCTCGCCACTTCTAGACTATGAGCCCATTGTTAGGTAGGATTGTTTCTACTTGTTGCCAAATTGTACTTTCCAAGCACTTAGAGTACTCTGCACACAGAAAGCGCTCAATAAAAATGACTGAATGAATGAATGAATTACAGGGAAGGGGCGTGGAGGAGGGATGGGGGCAGCATGAGGGGATGGGGGGAGTTGGATAGCATAGGGGGTAGGGAAGAGGACTGGGATGGGCAGCCAGGGAGGGATTGAAGAGTCATGGTGAGGTTGGCAAGGTAAACAAAAGAAATTAGATCAACTTCAAATTGAAAGAAAGTAGACCAGTTTCATTAGTATTTATTGAGTGTTTACTGCATGCAGATGATTGTACTAAGGGCCTGGAAATGAACAGTACAACAGAACCAGTATACATATTCCCTGCCCACAACAAACTTTCAATCCAGAGCACACAACCTAAGTAAGTGACCCTTGGCAAAAGAGGCCAGTTGGAATCTCTGATCTAGAGCAACAGATGAACCTCAGTCCCGAGACTTATGTGTAAGGAGTAAGTGGAGAAGCAGTGTGGCCTAAAGGAGTCAAGCCTAGGAGTCAGAAGACCCTGAGTTCTAATCCCAGCTCCACCGCTTTTCTGCTATGTGACCTTGGGTAAGTCACTTCACTTCTCTGGGCCTCAGTTACCTCGTCTGTAAAATGAGGATTAAAACTGTGAGCCCCATGTGGGATGTGGACTGCATCTAACCTGGTTGGCTTCTAACCACCCCAGCGCTTAGAATGTGCCTGGCACATAGTAAGTGCTTAAGAAATACCATTTAAAAAAAGAAAATTTATTATGGACGTTGTGGTTTACTAGGTGTCACTGGCATTTTTCCTGCACGTCATGTTTCTCCTTACCGTACCTCGTTCTCGCCTGTCCCGCCATCGACCCCCGGCCCAAGTCATCCCCCGGGCCTGGAATGCCCTCCCTCTGCCCATCTGCCAAGCTAGCTCTCTTCCTCCCTTCAAGGCCCTGCTGAGAGCTCACCTCCTCCAGGAGGCCTTCCCAGACTGAGCCCCTTCCTTCCTCTCCCCCTCGTCTCCCTCTCCATCCCCCCATCTTACCTCCTTCCCTTCCCCACAGCACCTGTATATATGTATATATGTTTGTACATATTTATTACTCTATTTATTTATTTATTTATTTTATTTGTACTTATCTATTCTATTTATTTTATTTTGTTAGTATGTTTGGTTTTGTTCTCTGTCTCCCCCTTTTAGACTGTGAGCCCACTGTTGGGTAGGGACTGTCTCTATATGTTGCCAATTTGTACTTCCCAAGCGCTTAGTACAGTGCTCTGCACATAGTAAGCGCTCAATAAATACGATTGATGATGATGATGATGATGTTTCCCACTGGTATATGGAGTGCAGTGAGATGGTAGACATGGTGGGCTGGAGCTTATTGTCAAATGCATGTGACTACTCGCAGAACAAGTAGGCTGTTCAATTTGCTTCTCTAAGTACTTCTGGGAGTCTTTTATGTATGCACACCACAGTGTAGTGCAAACTTTTGAAAATCTTCATTCTACTAAAAGCCAAAACTCAGGGTGTCCCAAGAGTCACTTTCAAGTCCAGAAGTACACCCTGTTTAGTAGGGTTCAGCTTCTAGCCCCTGTAACCACAGAAGCCAGAAGGCCAGGGGAGCAGAAGAAAAGTCTTCTCTCTCAAATGGCAGCTCTGGCACCATTGATTGCTCCTGCCACCACTGCCACCACTGTCACCACTAAGCTGTCCCAGAGTTGGGAGTTTTTGATACAGCTAGAAAGTATTTGTGGCCACACCAATATCCCCCTGCTTTCCTCTGACTCCCTCTAATAGCCCAGAGAAGGCCCTAGAGGTGAAGCTGATTTCCCTCTTCCCCCTTCTTTCTTTCTCCCACTCCCTCTCTACTTCTCACCCTCTTTCTGCACTTCCCCTCCCCCATACCTTGTTCTGCTCCCTGAAGGAATCCCGTCATGTCCTACCTTGAGTGTCCAAAATCCTGGACCCCTTAGTTGGGAGCTTAAGAAAAATTAAATTGCTTCTCCCCATCACTGTAGACATTTACAAAGAGGGTGGTTTTTCTAGAGAAGTGTCTCACGAGCATGGGGTCAGGGTGGATGACAGATCCTCTTGCTGCTGAACTCCTGTAAATAATAATAATAATAATTATGAAACTTGTTAAGCACTTACTATGTGCTAAGCACTGTTCTAAGTGCTGAGGTAGCTACAAATTAATCAGGATAGGCACAGGTTGTTCCACATGGGGCTCACACACTCTTAATCCCTATTTTAGAGATGAGGTAAAGTGACTTGTCCAAGGTCACACAGCAGGCATGTGATGGAGCTGGAATTATAATTTAGGTCCTTTTAATGCCCAGGCACATGTTCTATCCACTAAACCAGGCTGGCTTTCTGGTAGTGGCAACAACAAACTGGGGAATGTGGGAAGCCTTCTTTCTCTACCTCTTCAACCACTCCTTTGCTCTCATTAATTCATTCCATCATATTTAGCACTTACTAGGGCAAAGCACTGTACTAAGAGCCTAGGAAGTACAGGTCAGCCACAAATAGAGACAATACCTGTCCACAATGGGATCTCAGTCTAGAAGGGGAGAGACAGACATCAAAACAAGTTAACAGGCATCAGTAATATCATTGTAAATGAATAGAATTATAGCTGTATACACATCATTAATAAAAATAGAATTATAATTATAAATATGTACATATATACACAAGTGCAGTGGGGTGGGGAAGGGAGTAGCACAAAGGAAGAGAGTCAGGGTGATGGGGAAGGGAGGGGGAGCAGAAGAAAAGGGGGTCTTATTCTGGAAAGGCCTCCTGGAGGAGATAAGCTTTCAATATGGCTTTGAAGGTGGGGAAGTGTGATTTTTTGGTGGATTTGAGGAGGGAGGGCATTCCAGGCCAGAGGTAGGGCATGGGCCAGGGATCGATGGTGGGCCAGGTGAGAATGAGGCACACTGAGAAGATTGACACCAGAGCAGCAGTGTGTGCAGGCTGGGACGTAGAAGGAGAGAGGGAGGTGAACTAGAATTGGCAGGGTGATGGAGGACTTTGAAGCCAATAGTAAGGAGTTTTGCTTGATACAGATGTTGATAGGCAACCACTGGAGATTTTTGAGGAGGTGGGTGACATACCCAGAACATTTCTATAGAAAGATAATCCTGGGAGCAGAGTGAAGTATAGACTGAAGTAGGGAGATACAGGAGGTTGGGAGATCACAAAGGAGGCTGATGCAGTAATCCAGTCAGGATAGGATAAGTGATTGCACTAACGTGGGTGTGGTTTGGATGGAGAGGAAAGGACAGATATTGGCAGTGTTGTGAGACCGGCAGGCTTTGGTGACAGATTGGATATGTGGGTGAATGAAAGCAGAGTCAAGGATGACACCAAGGTTGCGGGCTTGTGAGACAGGAAGGTTGGTTATGCCATCCACAGTGACAGGGAAGTTTGGGAGAGAACAGGGTTTAGGAAGGAAGATAAGGAGCTCCATCTTGGACATGTTGAATATTAGGTGGTGGGAGGACATCGAAGTAGAGATGTCCTAAAGGCAGGAGGAGATGCGAGCGTGGGTGGAGGAAGAGAGAACAAGGGAGGGGATGTAGATTTGGGTATCATCCGTGTAGAGATGATAGCTGAAGCCATGGGAGTGAATGATTTCACCAAGGGAGTGCGTATAGTTGGAGAACAGAGGGGACCAAGAACTGACCCTTGAAGAACCCCTACAGTTAGGGGTTGGGAGCGGGAGGAGGAACTCACAAAGGAGTTTCCTTGGAATTCCTTTGTTTCTGTCCATGGAATGAAGACAGTGTGTATCCTGAGCCCTGTAGCCCACTGAAATTGTATGTCAGTTGGGTAGCTTTTATGCTAGTGCCCTGACCAGACCAGACCAGACACAGTCTCCATCCTACATGAGACTCACAGCTTAAGTAGGAGGGAGAACCTATTAAAACCTATTAATACCTGTAATACTTATTAATACCTGCAATACTTATTTTACAGATGAGGAAACTGAAGTATGAAAAAGTGGCATGACTTGTTTAAGGTCACCCAGCAGTTAATTAGCAGAGCCAGAATTAGAACCTATGTTTACAACTTCAGCCAAATCTTCATTACTCAGAGGTTAAATAGCCAGTGTGTGGTTGGTCCTTCTCTCCTTCGCCACCTTGTCCTCCGCCTTGGCCTCTTCTGCTTTCTTCCCTCCCACCTTCTCCTTCTCACGTGTGATAATTTTACCTGGTTTTAGAACTTTCCTTCAGAACGTCGACAGATGTGCCTAGGCAGTTGACACCAGGACGTATTTCCGTCCATGTGTATTTCTGACTGTGTACATTTTAGTCTATTTCTGTCTGCACATTTCTGACCTTATATATTTCTAACTGTTCATGTTTCTGACCCTGGGCTTCACACATTGAGACTTATCACATTTGCCTTTTTGGGAAGGTACACCAAAAATGCTGGGTGAACAAGTCCAGCTTCACTGTTCCCCAGTACAGAGTTCCAATTATGGACAGGGTTTTCCAAAGTCCAGTACTGAGAATACAGTACATTCACTACAGGAAATGGGCTGAGTCTGGTTTCACCCACCTTTCACTCCTGTAACACTTAAACCATGATGACTCTGACCTTCTCCTGACAAACACTGCCAAGAAAATGAGAGAAGACAATGACATATAGGTTATCTTATGGGATGACTGGCATCCCATGTATAGGGCCTCCAGTCTCTAATGACAGACATTTCTCTATGGTGGCCATTTTTTTCCTCCAGTGTTTTTGAGAAACACTTTCCAACAATCAATCAGTAGTATTTATTTTGAGCTTTCTGTGTACAGAGCATTGTACTAGGGGTTTGAGAGAGAATAGTACAATAGAATTGGTAGACACATTCCCTGCCTACATTGAGCTTAGTCTAGATGAGAAGACTGGACTAAACTAGACTATAGAAAGAACATAAATTCTGGCACTCCTGGGCTAGACAAGGGCTAATCCACCAGGAATCCCTCTCACACAGTTGCCTCAGGATGGGTAACTGCTCGTCTTTCTTGACATTAATCCTCCTGGTCAGAAATGGTGCACCAGAAATGGTGTATCTGGTCCATCTTTAACTTCCTTGTCTTTTAAAGGTCCATTCTAGCTATCTCTCTCAGTTAACCATAGCAACAGCCCCCCTCCCAAGTGTTTGTAAAGAAAAAGCCCTTCATTCATTTAATTCATCCATTAATTCAATCACATTTATTGAGGGCTTACCGTGTGCAGAGCACTGTACTAAGTGTTTGGAAAGTACAATTCAGCAGTAAAGAAAGACATCCCTGCCCACACCAGACTTAGTCTAGAAGGGGTGAGACAGACAGCAAAACAAGCAAACAGGCATCAATATAAATACATAGATTTATAGATATATACACATCAAAACAAATAAAGAGGCATCAATATAAATAGAATTATAGATATGTACTCACACACATACACACACACACATATACACAAGTGTATATATATATATATATATATATATATATATATATATATATATATATATATATATATATATATATATATATATTCACCAGTGCTGTGGGGCAGGGGGTAGAGAAAAGAGAGTGAGTTGAGGTGATGGGAAGGGGAGGGAGAGCTAAGGAAGAGGGGGGTTTATTCTGGAAAGGCCTCCTGGAAGAGGTGAGCCTTCATTAGGGCTTTGAATGCAGGGAAGTGTGGGGGATTTGAGGAGGAAGGGTGTTCCAGACCAGAGGTAGGACATGGGTCAGGGGTCAGTGGCAGAAGAGGTGAGAATGAGGCACAGTGAGAACGTTTGCCCCAGGTGTGGAGTACGTGGACTGGGCTGTAGAAAGAGTGAAGGGAGGTGAGGTAGGAGGGGGGCAAGGTGATGGAGATCTAGGAAGCCGATAGTGAGGAGTTTTTGCTTGATAGGTTGATAGGCAACAATTGGAGATTGTTGAGGAGGGGGTGACATGCCCATAAAGTTTCTTTAGAAAGATAATCCAGGCAACAGAGTGAATTATGGACTGAAGTGGGGAGAAACAGGAGCTTGAGAGGTCAGAAAGGAGGCTGATGCAGTAATCCAGTCAGGTTAGGATGAGTGATTGTACCAACAAGATAGCAGTTTGGATGGAGAGGAAAGGGCGGATCTTGGCAATGTTGTGAAGATGACACTGGCAGACTCTGGTGATGGATTGGATATGTGGGGCGACTGAGAGAGCAGAGTCAAGGATGACAATAAGGTTGTGAGCTTGTGAGATGGGAAGGATGGTAGTGCCAACCACAGTGACAGGAAAGTCTGGGAGAATATAGGGTTTGGGATGGAAGATAAGGAGCTCAGTCTTAGACATGTTGAGTTTTAGGTGGGAAGACATCCAGGTGGAGATGTCACGAAGTCAGGAGAAGGTATGAGCCTGGAGGGAGGGAGAGAGAACAGGGGAGGAGATGTAGATTTGGACATCATCCATGTAGAGATGACAGTTGAAGCCATGGGAACGAATGGGTTCTCCAAGAGAATGAGTGTAGTTGGAGAATAGAAAGGGACCAAGAACTGAACCTTGGGGGGCCCCTACAGCTGGGTATGGAAGGGGGAGGAGGAGCTAGTAAAGGAGACTAAGAATTATTGGAAACGTGAGGTCCCTACTAATCCATTCATATTTATTACTCTATTTATTTATTTATTTATTTATTTATTTATTTGTTTGTTTGTTTGTTTGTCAACAGTGACAAAAGCATCTGAGATGTCAAGGATTAGGATGGAGTAGGAGCCATTGGATTTGGCAAGAAGGAGGTCATTAGTGATTTTTGAGAGGGCAGTTTCAGTGAAGTGGTGGGGATGGAAGCTAGATAGGAGGGGCCCCAGGAGAGTTGGAGGAGAGGAATTTAAGGCAGTGAATGTAAACGACTTGCTTCAGGAGTTTGGAAAGAAGGGTAGGAAGGAGATGGGGCGATAACTGGAGGGGGCTGTGGGGTCAAGGGGTATTTTTTTAGGATGAGGGAGATGTGAGAACATTTGAAGTCAGAGGGGAAGAAGCTAATGGAGAGTGAGTGGTTGAAGGTGGTAGTTAAGGAGAGGAGGAGGGAAGGGATGAGAGTTTTTATCTCGACGGCACTTCCTCCTTCCCTCCCTCCTTCTTGGGAGCTGTCCCAATATCACAGGAAGTTTGCTGTGGGCAGGGAATGTGTCTCTTATATTGTACCACCCTGAAAATCTCTCCCCCCCCCCCCCCCCCCCCCACTCACCTGGGAATGGGATGCTCAGCAAGTGCATTAACGAGGCACCAGCTATTACAGGCCTGTCAGTTGTATTCTCTAGTGCAAGTCTGGTCCTTGTGTTTGTGCCATGGCCCCAGCTCTTGTTTTTCCATCAGTCAGTAGTATTCATTGAGCACCTACTATAGGCAGAAAGAAATGGACTAAAGGCTTCATTAGAATTAGAAAGACCAATAGAATTGATAGATCTGGTCCCTATCATCAGGGCAATTACCATCTAGCAGGAGAGACCAATGATAAAGTAAATTACAGATAAAAGGAGGAAGGAAGAAAGAATAGGAACATGAGTTAGTGCTAAAGCCATTGTCACCCGTGGCCCAGGGATGGGTTCATTCAGGGGTGAGAAAAAGAGACCAGGGATGGAAAGCCTGAACTTTATACAAAATTTATTCCGCTAGATAATTGAATTATTTGATCATTTTAGAACCTCCTTTTCAGGAAGAATATGATTGTTTAATGATATTAGAGCTTCCCTCTTAGGAAAAATATGCATATGTGTTACTCATGCATGGCAAAAACACCCAGGTCCCACCCAGGAGGAATTCACTTATGGTTTGTTCGTGTATGGAAAGAAGGCTACTCCCCTCTTGGGAGGAATCCACTTACGTTACCCACACACAGTGAAGTACCTGGCTGTCACCTACAAACGTTCAGCGAGATACTCACCTGTACCACAGCCCCTTCCTCAGTGTGCTGGCTCCAGTTGCGAAGTAGGCGTCAGGCACTCTGGGCAGCAGAATGAGACATGCAGCTTGTCTTCTCTGCCAGGGGAGCCAGGAAAGTGGTTCCATGGGTCAGGGGAGAGGACAGGGCCCCATCTCTTGGCCAGGGATGATGGGAGGCGGAGCTCTCAAGGTGTACAGATGAGAGGTAGGGAGGGTGACTGGTGGACTACTATGGTCATAAGGTAGCCCACAGAGGCAGGAGCCAGGGAAGACTGCATATTCATCACACCTGCGTGGATAGGGCCAAGCAACAGCATGATAGTAACCAAGATCCTCCCATTAAACCTACAGCCAAGGAACAAAAGTAGTTGCAAATCATGGAATAGCGAGCTCCTCAAGTTTTTAAAGAGTCCTTGGAACCAGTCTCAAATTCCTCCAGTGGTGTCATCACTGCTACTGGTCACCCTCATGGTTTGTATCAGCAACAATTATGTCCACGTGCCTAGAATTGTCTGGGGTGAAAGTGCAACATTCCTCTCTGATAAATTTGCAGACCTTTCTTCGCTGGCGAGGAGGAAGTAAAGGGCCAATTCATTTCTGCAGGATGGTCGTCCAGATGGCTCTCTGTTCATCCTTCAGAGCCTGAAGGCCGGCAGCAGTGTCATTGGTTATCTTTTCAACTAATTTAGCCAAATTAAGTACTTTATGAACTGCTTGTGCAACCCCATATGCAGGAAACATGAATCTGGAAAAATGCTAGGTCTCTGAGATTGGGAACCCCTGACGATTTTGGAGTTGGCCTTCTGGGTGGCTCGGAGTGTGGCAGACAGATGGGAGCAGTAAATCAAAGAAGTACAGGGAGCAGGCCCTGTGCTCCTGTACAGGGAGCACATCCACCCCGTTCTCAGTGGCCGGTTGGCCGCAGAGCACTGCTGCCATTCTGTGCTTATCTGGAATGTAGCTGCATTACATATGTGAGAACTGCTGCCCACCCAGAATTTGGTGCCAGTACTGTGAAAGCAGAATGGGAAGACAGTATGGTCAGTCCACCTACTCACCTATGTGGTGTATGTGGTGTATGTTTGTGGTGGCATTTGCTGATTTGAAGATAGGGTGGCAGGTGCAGGAATGAGGGTGCTTTTTTACATTGAACCAGGTGAAGTTGTCCTAAGGCTATGAGGGGATACCCCCTAATTCAAAGGGGAGTGCACACAGACCCAAGAGTTCAAAACATTCAGATCTGAGTCATAGTGGACCAAGACCTTGAGGAGGGCTTCCCAGACTGAGCCCCCTTTTTCCTCTCCCCCTCCCATCCCCATCAGCCCCCCACCCTGCCCTCTGCCCCTCCTCACAGCACTGGTATGTATTTGTACATATTTATTATTTATTTTACTTGTAAATATTTACTACTCTGTTTTATTCATGATGTGCATATAGCTATGTCTATTTATTCTCATGGTTTTGATACCTGTCTACTTAATAATAATAATAATAATAATAATAATAATAATGCCACTTATTAAGCACTTACTATGTGCAAAGTACTGTTCTAAGCACTGGGGAGGTTACAAAGAGATCAGGTTGTCCCACAGGGGCTCACAGTCTTAATCCCCATTTTACAGATGAGGGAACAGAGTGAGGCACAGAGAAGTGAAATGACTTGCCCAAAATCACACAGCTGAACTTGATTTGTTTTGTTTTGTTTTGTTTTGTTGTCTGTCTCCCCCTTCTAGACTGTGAGCCTGTTGTTGGGTAGGGACCGCCTCTGTATGCTGCCAACTTGTACTTCCCAAGCTCTTAGTACAGTGCTCTGCACACAGTAAGCACTCAATAAATACAACTGACTGACTGACTGAATGAACAAATGCCATTATTATTATTATTATTAGCCACCCATGTTTTCCCAGCCCGGGGCTTCGTAAGTGTAATCCATAACCAGCCCTTCTGGGGATGCTGAATAACTACACTCTCCAATCTGCCCCCAGTGTCCCTCTTGTGGGAGGGTGGCATAGAATACAGGATATTCTGGGAATGCCAAATAGTTGAGATTTGAGGTGACGCCTAAAGAAAGATTACTCATTCATTCATTCATTCAATCATATTTATTGAGTGCTTACTGTGTGCAGAGCACTGTACTAAGCACTTGGGAAGTACAAGTCAGCAACATATAGAGACGCATCCTACCCAACAATGGGCTCAGAGTCTAGAAGAGGGAGACAGACAAGACAAAACAAGTAGACAGGTATCAAAACCATCAGAATATACAGAATTACAGCTATATGCACATCATTAATAGAGTAGTAAATATGTACAGGTAAAATAAATAGCGTAATGAATATGTACAAATATATACAATTGCTGTGGGGAGGTGCGGGAGGCAGAGCTGGGGGTGGGGCGATGGGGAGGAGGAGAGGGAAAAGGGGGGTCAGTGTGGGAAGGCCTCCTGGAGGAGGTGAGCTCTCAGTAGGGCTTTGAAAGGAGTTAGAGAGCTAGTTTGGTGGATTTGCAGAGGGAGGGCATTCCAGGCCAGGGGTGGACAGCGGAACAGGTGAGAACGAGTCACAGTGAGGAGGTTAGTGGCAGAGGAGTGGAAGGCATGGGCTGGGCTGTAGAAGAAGAGAAGGAGGAGGCAGGGTAGGAAGGGCGAGGCGATGGAGAGCCTTGAAGCCAAGAGTGAGGAGTCTTTGCTAGATTAGTAGGTTGACAGGCAATCACTGGAGATGCCCAGAGCATTTCTGCACAAAGATAATCCGGGCAGCAGTTAAGTGTAGACTGAACCAGAGAGAGATAGGAGGATGGGAGATCAGAGAGGAGGCTGATGCAGTAATGCAGTCAGAATAGGATGAGAGATTGCACCAGCAAGGTTTGGACGCAGAGGAAAGGGCGATCTTGGCAATGTTGTGGAGATGAGACTGGCAGGTTTTGGTGACAGACTGGATGGTGGGGTGAATGAGAGAGCAGAGCCGAGAATGACACCAAGGTCGCAGGCTTGTGAGATGGGAAGGATGGTGGTGCCATCTACAGTGATGGGAAAGTCAGGAAGAGGGCAGGGTTTGGGAGGGAAGATAAGGAGTTCAGTCTGGGACACAGTGAGTTTTAGATGGCGGTCAGACATCTGGATGGAGATGCCTGGAAGGCGGGAGGAGCTACGAGCCTGATGGAAGGGAGAGAGAGCAGAGGCAAAGACGTAGATTTGGGTGTCATCAATGTAGAGATGATAGTTGATGCCATGGGAGCAAATGAGTTCACCAAGGGAGTGAGTGTAGACAGAAAACAGAAGGGGACCAAGAACTGACCCTTGAGGAACCCCTACAGTAAGGGGATGGGAGGGGGAGGAGGAGCCCACAAAGGAGACTGAGAATGAACGTCTGGAGAGATGAGGAGAACCAGGAGAGGACAGAGTCTGTGAAGCCGAGGTTGGATAGCAAGTTGAGGAGAAGGGGGTGGTCCACAGTGTCGGAGGCAGCTAAGAGGTCAAGGACGATTAAGATAGAGTAAGAGCCATTGGGCTTGGCAAGAAGGAGGTTGTTGGTGAGCTTTGGGAGGGCGGTTTTGGTGGAATGTAGGGGACGGAAGCCAGACTAGAGGGGGTCAAGGAGAGAGTTGGCGTTGCATTCGAGGCCGCAAGTGTAGATGACTCGTTCTAGGAGTTTGGAAAGGAAGGGTAGGAGGGAGATAGGTCGATTACTAGAAGGGGAAGTGGGGGTCAAGAGAAGGTGTTTTTAGGCTGGGGGAGATGTGGGCAAGTTTGAAGGTAGAGGGGAAGAAACCGGTGGAGAGTGAGCAGTTGAAGATGGAAGTTAAGGAGAGGTCAAGGAAAGCGGTGAGAGTTTTCATATGATGAGAGGGATTGGGGTCAGAAGCACAGGTAGATGGAGCAGCACTTGAGAGGAGGGAGGAGATCTCATCTGAAGATACTGTTGGGAAGGATGGGAGAGTAAGGGAGAGAGTTGAGAGCAGGGTGGGGGCGTGGAGAAGGGGGAGCGGTGACTTTGGGAAACTCAGACCTGATGGAGTTAATTTTACTGATGAAGTAGGAGACCAGATCGTTGGGGTTGAGTGATGGAGGAGGGGGAGGAACAGGGGGCCTGAGGAGGGAGTAACTGAGTAACTGAGGAGGACGGAATAACTAAAAATGATAGCTTATATGGTTCTAAAACCCTTCCCATGCAATCCCTGCCACCTAAATGATCATGGCATTTTGTTCTCATGAAGGAATCACAAGAGCAAAGAGAAAAGAAATTGGGTAGCTTACTACCACTGTGAAAGGTAAAAGAGAAAAGAAACCAAGGAGAAAAATTATCCTCTATACAGTAAGTATAGAGAATAGCCTATATGACTGTGTCAGGTCAACTCTTTACTCATGGTTATGAAGTCATTGAATTCTTTATTTTGCCTTAGCCCATCTTTTTAATGAGCTGTAGTAAAATAACCATCCTGAATTTACACAGTCTTCATTTATAAAGGCCTGGGTACCATGATTGCCATTCTGTAAAATGCAGGGGTGTGGCTGGCATGGAAACCAAAAAATGCCCACTCCTAAAACATCTTAATTCAGACAGTAATCTCATCTGACATTTTGAATATACAAAAAAACCTGAAGTTGGCTCTTCTTTAAATCTCTCCCACTGGAAGCAATGTTAATAGAGATCTCATGACTGAGGAATTCCTGTTTCCAGTATCCCCACACTGCCCTACAACAGGGGGCATTCTTTATTTCCATATTCCTTGGTAGTGCCAAAGACTCTCAGCTCTTCTCAGGTGAACACCTGACCAAAGCCAAGAACCACAGACAACTAGGCTGGGAAAGCTGGCTGTAAATCGGAGTATACACTATAATGTTATCCGCTGACTCCACTTTAAGGACTGTCAGCTCCTTATAGGCAGAGAACGTATCTACCAATAATAATAATAATAATAATAATAATAATAATAATAATGTTGGTATTTGTTAAGCGCTTACTATGTGCAAAGCACTGTTCTAAGCGCTGGGGGGAACACAAGGAGATGAGGTTGTCCCATGGGGGGCTCACAGTCTTAATCCCCATTTTACAGATGAGGGAACTGAGGCACAGAGAAGTGAAGTGACTTGCCCAAGGTCACACAGCAGACATGTGGGGGAGGCGGGATTCGAACCCATGACCTCTGACTCTCAAGCCCGCGCTCTTTCCACTGAGCCACGCTGCTTCTCTACCAATCCTGTTGCACTGAACTCCCCCAAGCACTTATTACAGTGCTCTGCACACAGTAAACGCTCAAAAAATGCCACTGATTGACTGATCAATTGTGCTAAGGAGTAGAGTTACATCTAAGTGGTCTCCTCTCCAACAGTAATAACAAATGATTCCCAAACTTCCTAATCAATCAATCAATTGTATTTATTGAGCATTTACTATGTGCAGAGTACTGTGCTAAGTGCTTGGGAGAGCACAATACAACAGAATCAGCCATGTACCCTGCCCATGATGAGCTTACAATCTAGACGGGGAGAAGGGTAAGGGTAAATCCTAAGTGATAAGACAATGGATCTTTTTAAAAGGAAGCAAAGTATAACTAAAGCAAAAAAGAAACATGAGAATGAGAAACAGGAAAGTAAAAGTTGGCCAAGCAGTACCCATCAAAAAGCCCATCCAACATAAATTCTCAAAATACACATTCAGAAGTCTAAATCCAGACATATTTAAGATGGCAAAGATATCTCAAAGGGTAGCAATGACCTCTGGGGCCTCTCTACAGAATGCATTATTTTAAACTGGACAACCTAGATTACATTTAGCAGGAAAGTGAATCCAGCAGAAGTGGAGGGGGAGAGATAATAAATTCAGGTGGATGCTCAGCAAATTATCTGGGTGGAAACAGACTGGAGCCTGGCAAGAGATGCCATCACAAGGCTGACGAGTGCAACTGGTCATGACCCTCATGTGACGGACCTGCAAAAGAAAAGCAATGAGAGGTGCAGTCAGATAGCTACTGAGATGGAATTCCTGGAGCTAGCATGACCAGTTGAATTAGGTTAGACATAAATTATGAGGGCCAGGTGGTATGAAAACCCAGGGGGCCCTGAATACTGACTCTCAAAATTCTGTGGTGGAGATAATGTGGAGGTCTTCTCAACTGCATGAAGTTTCTGGTGTGACACCAGACATACCCCGCTGTCACACAGAATGAGGGTGGACAACAGTTCATTGAGACCTCATGAGACAGTATTCCCTGGGATCCGAACCAGCTTCCAGAACCACAGCATGAACTTTCCTGCAATCTGAAGTGTTTCGTGGATGGTACATTTTGGGGGACGTGGGCTTCAATCAATCAATCATATTTATTTAGAGCTTATAGTATGCAGATCTGTGTACTAAGCACTTGGGAGAGGTACAATATACAGAGTTGGCACATGCATTCCCTGGCTTTGTGACAAGATGTATATAATAGGTACACTCAGATGTATTTTCTTGATGCTGTGTTCGTTGCCAAGGAACCAAGAGCTCAATCAAGTTAGATGTTCCTTAGGAAGAGTGTAAAGTCCCCTAATTGCCCAAGAGACTGTTTCAATATTTTCAGTGGAGGAAATGTGTGTCCTGTGGCTAAATCTCAAAAACGAACAGGCTGGAATACTCTGGGTGAGGGGAGTTTTTTGGTATTAGTTCAGCTCTCCAAAATCTGGTTGAAATAGGCTTGCTTCTGGAGACTATAATCTATATTTTTTTCTAACAATAAAATCAATCAAAGTCTGGGATCTGGATTGGCAGTAACCCTGGTGACTTTCTTCTACAGAGAAACTACATACACTGAAGTGCTTGCTTTCTGTGTTTCTTCCTAAAATGTACTTTCCTGGTTGGGTGAAAATCAATCAATCAATCAATTGTATTTATTGAGTGCTTACTGTGTGCAGAGCACTGCACTAAGCGCTTGGGAAGTACAAGATGGCAACAAGGGAAAGGGAGTGAAAAGGGAGTGGAGGGGGTGAACAGAATACTAAAAAACTACAGGTCATTCATTCATTCACTCATTCAATCAATCATACTGAGTGCTTACTTTGTGCAAAACATTGTACTAAGATGTCCCAAGGTGACCCTGGGGTAGCGGCCATCTCAAGGTCAAATGTCACCTCGTGGCAGTCTGAGCCAGGAGGCGGAAATTGGAAGTGAGGGTGGGATACTGCCCCCACAACCAAAATTGCTAGATTGACAGCCCAAGCCGGGAATACAGAAGGTGTCCCTCACCCCCGTGCCAATCAAATCAGGTATGGAGGAAGGTGGAGGACAGAGATTGGATAAACTGAGGCTGGAAGCTGGAATGGCCTAGGAACACAGGTGGCAAATACCTGTAGCCTCTGACCTTCTGGGGGCAGAATGACCGAAACATGCAGCAGCAGGAGCAGCCGCAGCCATGGCCGTGGCCCATGTGTCTTTTTCTGCCCAAAAGGCCAGATGCCTGCTCTGCAACCAGAACCAACACACTGAAGGAAGGGCTGTGGGACAAGTGAGTGACTCGCTGAACATTTGTCAGTGGGAGCCAGGTGCCCCGTTGTAGATGGGGAACATAAGTGGATTCTTCCCATGTAGGGAGAACACATGGCGAGAGCTAGCCACCCACCACATGCAGAGGTAATGAAATGGATTCCTCCCGGGTGGGAAAGCATGTGGATTCTTCCTGAGTGAGAAGTGCACATGGGTGAGAGCTAGCCTCCTCACCCATGTGCGAGTAATGTATGATTGTGTTCCTCCCGTTAGGAAAGCTCGATTGTTACTAATTAATCACATTCCTCCCAAGAGGGAAGTTCAGTTCCCTAACAAATTAAATGATTTGTTAAATCATTAACAAATTAAATGATTTCCCTAAACAATTAAATGATTCAATTCCCCTTGCAGAATCAATTGCATATAAAACTCAGGCATTTCTTTCTCTTTCTCATCACCCCAATTACCAAGCAAACCCATCCTTGGATGACGGGTGACATAAGTGCATGGGGGATACAATATAACAAACAAACACATTCTCTGCCCACTCTGAGCTCACCATTTAGAGGGGGAGATAGGCATTAAAATAAACAAATTAATTAATTAATTTCAGGTATATATATGGGTGCTGTATTTGGATATGGGTGGAGCAGGAATGAAGAAAGATTTAGTCATTTGTTCTGAAGGGGAGGCAGAGATTGATACCTTGTTTGATAGCGGGGAATTGTCGGTCCCCTTGTGTTGGTGTGAAAGTGTGTTTAGGAAGAGTTATGTTTAAGTAAGTTGGCCAGTGTTGTGAAAATGTACTGTGCTTTGCAAAGAGAAATTCCTAGCTTAATTAGGGTAGCTCTGCAGGTTGAAAATCGTCTTACTGGGTTGGTGTTTTTAATTTTTTTCCCTCTCTCACCTATCCATGAAATCATCCAGTAACTTGCAGGAAATATGAAGCTAAGGCATGGGGGTAGGAAACTTAACCAACTTGCCTTCAAGGCCAGAGCTATCAATTTAGAAGATCAAAGGGAAATTCCTTTGAGAGAAAGCACCTCCTTCTAGAAAATGGTTCCCCTCCTCAATCTAAGGCACCTCCCTGTAGAAACTAACTGGAAGAGAATTTGCCATTGCTCTCCCAGGCTGGAAATAATTGTAGGAGTGGTGATTCAATCACTATTTCTGAAATCCTACTGCATTAGGTGATTCAATCACTATTTCTGAAAGAAAATGTGCAGAAGATGTGTTCCTTTATATAATTTTTGATAAACTGTAATATTAAAATTTGGTGTAAAGGAAGTATTAAAATTGGAAGGAAAAACTTGGAATGATAATTGAATATGAAGTTTTCCTCTCCTTAGACAGATTTTATGAGTTAACTAAAATAGGGTTAGGCTGAGAAACTTTATCAGCCATTGGAACATAAATGCAGAAGCATTCATTCAATCATTTATTGAGCACTTACCATGTGCAGAGCATATGTAGACATGCAAACTTGTAAATAAGCAGCATAGCCTAGTGGAAAGAGTATAGGCCTGGGAGTCAGATAATCAAGTCATTTAACTTACGTGGGCCTCAGTTACCTTGTCTGTAAATGGGGATTAAGACTGTGACCCTCCATTCCCCTCCCCACAGCACTTGTATATATTTGTACATATTTATTACTCTATTTTACTTGTACATATTCACTATTGTAGTTATTTTATTAATGATGTGCATATAGCTATAATTCTATTTATTCTAACAGTTTTGACACCTGTCTACATGTTTTGTTTTGTTGTCTGTCTCCCCCTTCTAGACTATGAGTCCACTGTTGGGTAGAAACTATCTCTATATGTGTCGACTTGTACCTCCCAAGCACTTGGTACAGTTCTCTGCACACAGTAAGTGCTCAATAAATACAACTGAATGAATAAATGAATGTGGGACATGGACTGTGTCCAACCTGGTTATCATATATCTATCTCAGTGCTGTAGTACAATTCCTGGCACATATTAATTGCTTAACAAATAGCAGAAAGAAAAAAAAACTTCATCCATTTCAAGTTGATTCTTGTGAGCTTTAATTCTTCTGGCAAAATAATCTCTCCATCCTTATTGACACCCATGCCCAATATCCTCACCAATTGTTACAGACACTTAACTCCCTCTTCTAACCCTTGTCCCCCGACCTTCTCCGTCCCTTGCCCTCAATGATCTGGCCTAGTTCTAGTTCTAATGATCTAGTTCATTAAGAAAATTGACACAATCAGGCATTATGTCCCTAAAATCTCCCCTGCCCCTCTCCAGTCCCTCCTGTCCCTTCTTCAACTCTCACCTTTTCCAGCAAGGAGATCTCTAAAGGAGATCTCCTGCCTTTTTCAAAATCCATCACCCCTGCCTTGCATCCAACCCCATTCTTTTGCAACTTATCAAAATATTTCCCCCTTACTACTTCTCTCCTTAACAGGCATCATCAACTGTTGGCTCTCCAATTGCTTCTCCCCAACTGCTTTCAAACATGCCCATGTCTCCCCTATTCTAAATAAAACCCTCCCTTGACCCCATGTCTCCCTCTAGTTATCACCCCAACTCACTCCTATTAGTCCACTCCAAACTGCTTGAGTTGTCTAAACCCACTGTCTCAAGTTCCTCTCCAATTGTCTGCTTGACCTCCTTCAATCTAACTTCCATTTCCTTCACTCCACCCTCTCAAAGGTCACCAACAACAAAGGCAGCTGAGAGGTCGAGTATGATTAGGATAGAGTAGGAGCCATAGGATTTGGCAAGAAGGAGGTCATTGGTCACCTTTGAGAGTGTATGGGATGGAAGCCAGATTGGAGGGGGTCTAGGAGAGAATTGGAGTTGAGGAATTCGAGGCTGCAAGTGTAGTAGGAGGCCAGATCATTTGGGGTCAGGGATGGAGGAGGCAGGGGAACAGGGGGCCTGAGGAGGGAGTTAAATGTTGGAGTAGCTGACAGGGGTGTTGGGCATGGGTGTCGATAAGGGAAGAAAAATAGTTTTGCCTGGCAGAGGAGGGGGCAGAGTTAAGTCAGGAAAGGATAAATTTAAATTGGACAAGGTTGGTGTTTGGTGTTTAGACTTTCACCAGCAGTGTTCAGCAGCTTGAGCACAAGAGCAAAGGAGGTGGACAGTGGCAGTGATCCTGATCCAAGGCTGTGGGTTAATGATGAGAGAGCAATGAAGGGAAAGGGGAGTGAGTGAGTTGAGTTGAGCAGAGAGGGTGGAGGTGTGAGCAGTAATCTGGTCGTCGAGAGTGGGTAGAGAGGACAGGGAGGTGACATGGGGTGTGATGTGCTGAGAGAGTTGGGTGGGGTTGAGAGAGCTGAGGTCTCTGTAGGGTACTAATATAGATTTGCCAGGGCAAGGGGAGTGTGAGAAAGAAGGCAAGTGAGAAGGTTATAATCAGAGAGAAGGATTTGAGAGTTGGTGAGGGTAGGAGATGATTAGGTCGAGTGTGTGACCAAGTTGGTGAGTGGACGAGGTGGAGTGGGGACGAGGGTGGAGCGGTGACGAGGGTGGGGAGGTGATGAGGTGTCAACTTGCCAAGGACCTCTCAACCACATCCTGTATCTGGCTTGGGACACCCGCCCTCTTTATATCTGACAAGACTACTCTCGCCACCTTCAAAGACTTGTTAACAATGTCTTCCCCAACTAAGCTCTCATTCCCTCTTCTTCCATTCCCTATGTGCCATCTTTGCATTTGGTTTTGGATCCTTTATTCACCCCACCCTCAGTGCCACAGAAATTATGTACAAATCTGTAATTTATTTATTATGTGCCTATACCCTCCTCCACTTTGCAGACTTGTTGTGAGCAAGAGAATAGTCTACCAACTCTGTTATACTATACTTAGTACCAAGTGCTTAATACAGTGCACTGCACATAGTAAGCACTCAATAAATATGATTGGTTAATTGATTGATTGGAGTACAGCTATTGAATTCCCATTTTGCAGATGAGTGAGCTGAGGTCCAAAAAAAGTGATTTGCTCAAGGTCACTCAGTAGGTAAGTGGTGGAGCCGGGATTAGTACCAAGCTCCTCTGACTCACAGGCCCAGGTTCTTCACACTAGGCCATGCTGCTTCTCAAGAGTCCATAGCATTTCCTCAGTTGTCTAGATGTTGAGGAAGAGCTTGAACAAGTACTTATGCTGGGTCTCTGCCGTCCTTCCCAGCCAGCTGACTTCAGTGTGAATTGCTATAAAAACATATGACCTACATGTACAATGCTATCTCCTAACAGCCTGACTGACATCATCATCATCATCATCATCAATCGTATTTATTGAGCGCTTACTATGTGCAGAGCACTGTACTAAGCACTTGGGAAGTACAAATTGGCAACATATAGAGACAGTCCCTACCCAACAATGGGCTCACAGTCTAAAAGTGGACTAAGCCCCCAATTTCCAGAAATTAAAACACACTCATGTACTAAGTTATGACCAGGACCTGAAAATTCCAGTTTCCTGGCACAGGATTCATCCCTTCTCCTAGCCCCACAGCACTTATGCACATACATGTAATGAGTTTATTTATTAATTCATTCACTTATACTAATGTCTGCCTTCCTCTCTAAACTGCTACCTTGTTGTGGGCAAGGAATGCATCTGTTTATTATTATATTGTACTCTGAGTGCTTAGAACAATGCTTTGCACATAGTAACTGCTCAAAAAATGTGACTGAATGAATGAATAAATGAATGTATGAAGGTGTTTTTCCATTTTTCCTGCCTCTGACTGAAGTGCTGAGACCCTTAATAGTTTTTTTTAAATGGTATTTGTTGAATCCTTACTACGTGTCAGGCACTGTACTCAGCATTTGGGTAGATACAAGTTAATCAGGTTGGACAAAGTCTGTGTCCCACGAGGGGCTCACAGTCTTAATCCCCACTTTATTCATTCATTCATTCAATTGTATTTATTGAGTGCTTACTCTGTGCAAATCACTGTGCAATCACTTGGAAAGTACAATTTGGCAACAAATTGAGCAATCCCTATACAATAACAGGCTCACAGTCTAGAACATCATTAATAAGGTAAATAGAATAATAAATATGTACAAATATACACCAGTGCTGTTGGGTGGGGAAGGGGATAGAACAGAGGGAGGGAGTAGGGGCAACGGGGAGGGGAGGAAGATCAGAAGGGGGACGCAGTCTGGAAAGGCCTCCTGGAGGAGGTGAGCTTTCAGTAGGGATCTGAAGGGGGGAAGAGAGCTAGTTTGGAAGATGTGAGGAGGGAGGACATTCCAGGCCAGAGGTAGGACATGGGCCAGGGGTCAACGGTGGGACAGGCAAGAACTAGGCACAGTAAGGAGGTTAGCAGCAGAGGAATGGAGTGTGCTGGCTGGGTTTTAGAAGGAGAGAAGGAAAGTGAAATAGGAGGGGTCAAGGTGATGGAGAGCTTCAAGCCAATACTGATGAGTTTTTGCTTCATACGAAGGTTGATAGGCAACCACTTAAGATTTTTGAAGAGGGGCGTGACATGCCCAAAGAGTTTCTAGAAAGATAATCCAGACAGCAGAATGAAGTATACACTGAAGTGGGGAGAGACAGGTGGTTGGGAGACCAGAAAGGAAGCAGGTGCAGTAATCCAGAAGGGGTATGATGAGTAATTGTACTAACAAAATAGCAGTTTGGCTGGAGAGGAAACGGCGGATCTTGGTGATGCTGTGAAGGTGAGACTGGCTGGTTTAGGTGATGGATCGGGTATGTGGTGTGAATGAGAGAGCAGACTCAAGGATGACACCAAGGTTGCGGGATGACACCAAGGATGGTAGTGACATCCAAGTCAGGTTTTGGAGGGAAGATAAAGAGCTCAGTCTTAGTCATGTAGAGTTTTAGGTGGCAGGAGAACATCCAGGTGGAGATGTCCTTAAGAGGTAACAGAGGCACACTGCACAAGTTCGGGGCTAAGGTTTGTTTTTCTTGTTTCATTATTATTATTATTATCATCATCATCACCTCAGAGCATAATGCTCTGTTGATGGATCCAAGGGCAGCATGAGCTCAGAACGTAGAAGATGATGGATGATCCATCTAACATTATGCTCCACTTGTGGCTGCTGTTCTCTGAACTTCTTTTAAGTCCCTGTGCCATACCCAAGAAGACTGGAAAATGGACGTAAACGTGGAGTTACAGGCTAATGAGAAGTCTCAAGAAAGCCAAGGTGACAGATTGCCATGTGTCATACAACAGCCACACAGAGTTAAATACTGTGACAGAATTCTGTTACCCAGGTAGCACACTGATCAATGACAAGGAGGTAAAAAACCAATGCACATCCTTTGTGATACTGTCAAACAGAGTCTGGTGATAGCAGGGTATCTAGCTCCAGACCACAATGGAATTTTACAGAACTGGAGCTTTGTCCAGCCTCCTCTGTGTTTGGGAGACCCAGATTCCACACGGGTACCACATTCAGCTCCTTAGGCAATTTATATACATGACACATGTGGGCCAAACTGAATGTCAAATGGCAAGACAAGATCCTGAACAGAGAAGCTCTGGAATCAAGTCAATGTCCTAGCACTGAAGCTATGCTCACCTCATCACTACTGGAGTTTGAAACAATCATCATCATCATCACCAATTGTATTTTTTGCAAACTTACTATGTGCAGAGCACTGTACTAAGGACTTGGGAGAGTATTATATAACAGAGTTGGCAGACACGTAACCCTGCCCACAGTGAATTGTGAACTCATTTTGAGTAGGAATGTGTTTGTTGTTGTAATGTATTCTCCCAAGAGCTTAGCATAGTCCTTTAAACATAGTTAGCACTCAATAAATCTGACTGCCTGAATGAACGAATGAATGAGAATGAATGTTAGCAGGATACTGAAACAAATGCTGAATGGGAAGTTGAAACTGGGAAATTAAAAAGCAAGGAGGATAAAGAAAACCAGGGACTATGTCTAATTTTCATTTGAGCATTCTTTCCCAACACTCAGTAACTCAGTACTGCTCTTCACACAGTAAGTGCTACTGCTAATACTACCACCATTACTACTACTACTACTTATTGCTACTACAACTCCTGTGAAACAAAATCTGGGAAAATTCTGCATTACAGCTGAAAACTGGCAGTGAATTCCATTTATTCTATTCATTTATTGATTTTTCGCTTACTTTTGCACTTTATTTTTATCAGTTGTACTGACACTTCTACTCTTGTTCCTATTGTGTACTACCTGTGCCACCCTTTATACCCCAAGATGCCCACTACAGTGTTTTGCACATACAAGTCCTTAGTAAATACTGATGATGATAATGAAATTGCCCATAATAATTGTTCACCTCAGGGGAATGCCTCAGTAACTCTGTCATTTATGACAGTCAGCAACACTACCTAGTCCAACCTTGGCTTCACAGATTCCGTCCTCTTCTTGTTCTCCTCTTATTTCTCTGGCCATTCATTCTCAGTTTCCTTTGCGGACTCCTCCACCCCCTCCCATTCCCTTACTGTAAGGGTTCCTCAAGGGTCAGTTCTTGGTCCTCTTCTGTTCTCTATCTACACTCACTCCCTTGGTGAACTCATTTGCTCCCACTCCTTTAACTATCATCTCTATGCTGATGACACCCAAATCTACATATCTGCCCCTGCTCTCTCTCCTTCCCTCCAGGCTCTTGTCTCCTCCTGCCTTCAGGACATCTCCATCTGGATGTCTGCCTGCCATCCAAAACTCAATATCTCCAAGACTGAACTCCTTATCTTCCCTCCCAAACTGTGCCCTCTCCCTGACTTTCTCGTCACTGTAGACAGCACTACCATCTTTCCTGACTCACAAGCTCACAACCTTTCAAAAGCCTGCAACCTTGGTTTAATCCTCGACTCTGCTCTCTCATTCACCCAAAACCTGCTGGCCTCACTTCCCGAACATCGCCAAGATCCACCCTCTCCTCTCTATCCAAACCGCTACATTACTTGTTCAATCTCTCATCCTACCCCAACTGGATTACTGCATCAGCCTCCTCTCTGATCTCCCATCCTCCTGTTTCTCCCCACTTCAGTCTATACTTTACTCTGCTGTGCGGATCATCTTTGTGCAGAAAAGCTCTGAGCACATTACTCCCCTCCTCAAAAATCTCCAGTGGCTGCCTGTCAACCTATGAATCAAGCAAAAACTCCTCGCTCTTGGCTTCAAGGCTCTCCATCACCTCACACCTTCCTACCTCACCTCCCTTCTCGCCTTCTACAGCCCAGCCTGCACCCTCCGCTCCTCTGCCGCTAACCTCCTCACTGTCCTTCGTTCTAGCCTGTCCTGCTGTCGACCCCTGACCCATGTCCTCCCCCTGGCCTGGAATGCCCTCCCTCCACACATCCACCAAACTAGCTCTCTTCCTCCCTTTAAAGCCCTATTGAGAGTTCACCTCCAGGAGGCCTTCCCAGACTGAGCCTGCTTTTTCCTCTCCTCCTTCCCCTCCCCACAACACTTGAATATATATATTTATACAGATTTATTACTCTATTTATTTTACTTGTACATATTTACCATTCTATTTATTTTGTTAACGACGTGCATATAGTTTTAATTCTATTTATTCTGATGATTTTGACACCTGTCTACATGTTTTGTTTTGTTGTCTGTCTCCCCCTTCTAGATTGTGCTTCTGTCATTGGGTAGGGGCCATTTCTATATGTTGCCGACTTGTACTTCCCAAGCACCTAGTACAGTGCTCTGCACAGAGTAAGGACTCAATAAATACTATTGAATGAATAAATGCAAATGCAGTGCTTCCCGGAGATGGGACAAGGTTTAAAAATTCAGCTGGTCTACAGACTTGGCATTCAGGGGAAAATGTTGCTAAACTAAAATGTTTTAAAACTAATATTTTTGTGTAAAACCTGTTCTCTAAGAGGATCCAATGTACTGAGGCCCAGGAGGCAGGGGGAATGGGGGCGGGGGTGGGTGGGGGGTGGGGTGTGTGTGTGTGTGTGTGTGTGTGTGTGTGTGTGCGCGCGCGCGCGCGCGTGCGCGTGCGTGCGTGCGTGCGTGCGTGAGTGCGTGCGTGCGTGTGTGTGTGTGACACACATTATACTGTACTTTCAGTGTTTCAAACAGTGTTCTAAGTGCTGGGGTAGTTACAGTTTAAATTAGGTAAAACAACATCCCTGTTCTCCATGGGGCTCACAGTCTAAATAGGAAGGAGAATAGGTATATAATCCCCATTTTACAGTAGAGAAAACTAAGGCACAGAGAAGTTGACTGACTTCACCAAGGTCATATATCAGGTGATCGGCAGAGCTGGGATTAAAACCCAGGTCCTCCTACTCTCAGGCCTGTGCTCCTTCCACCAGGCCCCACTGCTACCCCAGCTGCAAACATTCTGTAGCCTGAAATGATTTGGGATCTAAATTAATCACTCTATCACCTGCTCTGGGCAGAGCACTGCATAAAGTGCTTGGGAGAATACAATAGAGTTGGCAGAAACAATCAGAAGAAGCTTGCAATCTAGCAGGAGACAGGTACTAGAACACATTACAGCTAGGGGAGCAACCAAGTATAATAATATGATGATGATGGCATTTATTAAGCGCTTACTATGTGCAAAGCACTGTTCTAAGCGCTTAATATGTACATAATATGTACATAAGTGCTGTGGGGGTGGGATGATATTCATTCATTCATTCATTCAATCGCATTTATTGAGTGCTTACTGTGTGCAGAGCACTGTACTAAGCGCTTGGGAAGTACAAGTTGGCAAAACATAGAGACGGTCCCTACCCAACAGTGGGCTCACAGTCTAGAAGGGGGAGACAGAGAACAAAACAAAACATATTAACAAAATAAAATAAATAGAATAAATATGTACAAATAAAATAAATAAATAGAGTGATAAATACGTACAAGCATATATACATATATATAAGCATATATATAAGCATATATATATGCTTGTGCGTATTTATCACTATATTTATTTTATTTGTATATATACATATAGGTGCTGTGGGGAGGGGAAGGAGGTAAGGTGGGGGGATGGGGAGGGGGAGAGGAAGGAGGGAGCTCAGTCTGGGAAGGCCTCCTGGAGGGGGTGAGCTCTCAGTAGGGCCTTGAAGGGAGGAAGAGAGCGGATGTGTGGAGGGAGGGCATTCCAGGCCCGGGGGATGACATGGGCCTGGGGTCGACGGTGGGACAGGTGAGAAGGAGGCACGGTGAGGAGATTAGCGGCAGAGGAGTGGAGGGTGCAGACTGGGCTGTAGAAGGAGAGATATCTAGGTTTTAGGTGAATGGGTGATACAATTCAGTGGGTAGATGGCAAGGGTCAAGAGTCACTGGTCAGGGAAGAAGAGAAGCAGAGTGGCTCAGTGAAAAGAGCACAGGCTTGGGAGTCAGGGATCATGGGTTCAAATCCTGCCTCTGCCACTTGTCAGCTGTGTGACTTTGAGCAAGTCACTTAACTTCTCTGTGCCTTAGTTACCTCATCTGAAAATGAGGATTAAGACTGTGAGCAACTTGATTACCTTGTATCTACCCCAGCCCTTAGAACAGTGCTTGGCACATAGTAAGCACCTATCAAATACCATCATTATTTTATTGAGAATCAGTGTGGCTCAGTGGAAACAGCCTGGGCTTTGGAGTCAGAGGTCACAGGTTCAAATCCTGGCTCCTCCAATTGTCAGCTGCGTGACTTTGGGCAAGTCACTTAACTGCTCTGTGCCTCAGTCACCTCATCTGTAAAATGGGGATTAAGACCGTGAGCCCCACATGGGAAATCCAGATTAGTTTGTATCTATCCCAGTGCTTAAAACGGTGCTTGGCACATGGTAAGTGCTTAAAAAATACCATTATTATTATTTTCAAAGGCTAGAGGAGTGTGAAGATAAAAAGGGGTGCAGGAGGCCCACAGCTGTCCAGCAGTGGCCGGTGGGGATACTGAAGTCAAGGTTCCAGGAAGGAACTCTGGAAGGTGATTCATTTGGTGTGTTCACCTACAGCAATCCCTGCAGGCAACTGACAGCTGGTGTCAGAAATTCTGTTTTGTCCTGCATAGTGCTTGTCAAAAAACATTTCACTGGAAAAAACCTCATGAAACACATCTGCCCCAGGCCAACATGACTATAGACAGAAAAAGAGCAACAAAGAGAGGAAAAAGAGATGGGAGAGTCTATAGACACTGAGAAAGAGGCTTAGACAAGATCAGGACGTCAGCTCACACTACTCCAGCACTTAGTTCAGTGACTGGGACATAATAAGCACTAAACAAGTTCCATCACTAACAAATATCATTAATACTACTGGATAATAATAATTCATTCATTCAATCACATTTATTGAGTGCTTACTGTGTGCAGAGCACTGTTGTGGTATTTAAGCACTTATTATGTGCTAAGCACTGGGGTAGAAACAAGATCATCAGTTCCCACATGGGGTTCCCAGTCAGTCAGAGAGAGAGCAGGCATTAAAATTCCCATTTTGAGGACAAGAGAACTCAAAGACAAAGAAGTGAAGTGATCTGCCCACAGTCACATAGCAGATCACACAGCAGGTAAGTGGCAGAGGCAGGATTAGAACCCACATCCCCTGACTCCCAGACCCAAGATCTCTCCACTACTTAGGAGAACAAATCAAGGCCTCCTTAGTCCAGAAGCTGAATCCAGACTCAATGTCAGAAACAAAAAGCAGCATGGCCTAGTGGCTAGAGCAAAGGCCTGGGAGTTAGAAGGACCTGGGTTTTAATCCTGGTTCTGCCACTTGTCTGCTGTGTGACCTTGGTAGCTTAATTTCTCTGTGCTTCAGCATCTGCAAATTGGGGATTAAGACTGTGAGCTGTATGTGGGACAGGGCCTATGTCCAATCTGACTAATATATAGCTACCTCAACACTTAGTACAGTGTCTGGCATATAGTAAGTACGTAACAAATACCACAATTAGTATTATTATTGTTATTACGAATTCACCAACAGAGTAGCTCCTGACACACAACACAACCTCACACGATCATACAACTAACAACCTGATTGGTAGAATGAAGACGAATAAAGCCAAAACAGATAGGATATATCTTCAAGCAGCAGTCTCTACACTTTCTGCCTCTTCTGGTGTCTGCAGGTACAGGTGGAGGACCTGACTAAGGAGGTCAATCTGGGGAATCACACCTTCAGAGGAGAAGGAGGGCAAGGGGAGTGCTGCCATTTGGACTGGTCTTTGGAGGAGTAGGGGGAGAAACAAGGGAGGCGGAGTGCCTACCCCCTCCTGCCTGAGAGCATAGGTCTGGAAGTGTGAAGATTTGGGTTCTAAACTCACCTCCACTATGTGACCTTGGGCAATCACTTAACTTACCTGAGCTTCAGTTTCCTCATCTGTAAAATGCAGATTTACTACTTGCTCTCCCTCTACTTTGAGCTCTATGAGGAATTGGGGCTCTGTCCAATCTGATAAATTTGCATCTACCTCAGTGTTTAAAACAGTGCTTGACACAAAGTAAGCGCTTAAAAATACCCTCATTATTATTATTATTTTCAAACAACAGTCTTCCCTGCCATCCTTCTCTGCATCCTCTTCCCAGTATCAACCACGACTCATGTCCAAGATAGGGAAAAGCTGTTTTTTCAGACTTCAACAGTCTTCTGCCACACTTCGCTAAACCACAAAAATAATCTGCAAATCTACATTTATCATCAATCCACACTTCCTCTGTGCCCAGCAATGTTCTAAGCACTTGGGAGTGTGCAAGAGAGTAGATGATATCCCTGTTTTAAAGGAGCATGCAGTCTTCATTATGCCCCATATAGAATGTGGGCCCAATGTGGGACAGGAATTGGGTCTGAATTAATTATGTTATATTAACCACAGTGCTTAACAAAGTTCTTGGCACATAGTAAACATACATTATATGTATGTCTATATGTACACAGGCATATATATATATATGGGAATATGCCTCGCAGCATTTATGTACATATCTGTAAAATGTATTTGCATTGATTTCTGTCTCCCCCACCCCCAGACTGTAAACTCATTGTGCCCTGGGAATATGTCTGTTTATTGTGATACTGTACTCTCCCAAATACTTAGTACAGTTCTCTGTACACAGTAAGTGCTCAATAATTATGATTGAATTAAACTACATAAATACACACACACACACACATATATATATTCTTCATTAGTAGTAGTATTTATTAAGTGCCTAATGAGCACTGTACTAAGCATTAGTAACTCATCCCTGGGTGGGAATTAGACAAGGCCCCTGTCCTCTCTGGGACCTGGGGACTCACAATCTAGAGTCTGCAAGAGAACATAGAAGGTGCTTCAATCATTTATTCATTCAATCATTTACTGAGTGCTTAATGTGTTAGAACACTGTACTAAGCGTTGAGAAAGTACAATTCAGCAATAAAGAGAGACAATCCCTGCCCACAATGGGCTTATAGTCTAAAAGGATTCTTATTCATTGTGTAATTAAGCAATTATACAGCAGAGGCTTTGGAAAAGTGGAATGTCAAGAGGCAGGTTTGAAAACAGATAAGCCTATTAGCATACCAAGAAGAACTCCTTATTTATACATAATAGAGAATGGAGCTTTCCAATATCACAAGCAATGAGGAGATCTCGTTGTCCAGTATTGTCAATTTTAACAATGAAATACACCTATATGCACAAAAATACTCAGCCCTTTAGAAATCCCAGGCTCTTCTCCAAGGCTATTCTGAACTGATTACATTCCTCCTCTCCCTCTGTCTGATCCTGCAAGGGTTGGATCCTGCAAGGGTTGGACTGGAAGAAGCTTAGGGACAGTGCTCTGTACAATCAGTCAATCAATCAATCAATGAGAAGCTGCGTGCCCTGGTGGATAAAACAGACCTGGGAGTCAGAAGGGCTTGGGTTCTAATTCTGGTTCTGCCACTTGTCTGCTAGGTTACCTTAGGCAAGTCACTTTAGTTCCTCTTGTGCTCAATAACCTCTTCAGTAAAATGGGGATTAACACAGTGAGCCCTCTGCCTAACGGGGACTGTGTCCAACCTAATTAGCTTGTATCTACGCATGCACTTAGTACAGTGCCTGACACATAGTAAGCACTTAACAAATACCAAAAAAAGGTATTTACTGAGTGTTGACTATGTGCAGAGCACTCTACTACGTTCTTGGTAGAGTACAGTACCACAGAGTTGGTAGACATAACCCCTGCTAACAACAAGCTTTCAGCCTATGATGCTGAGAGTGGAGTGAATTAGGGGTACAAATCCAAGGACAAGGGCAACACAGAAAATGAAGGGAGAGGGAGAAGGAAAAGCCTCATGGAGGAGATTCATTCATTCATTCATTCAATCACTCTTATTTATTGAGCACATACTATGTGCAGAGCACTGTACTAATCGCTTGGGAAGTACAAGCTGGCAACATATAGAGATAGTCCCTATCAATCATCAATCAATCATATTTATTGAGGGCTTACTGTGTGCAGAGCACTGTACTAAGAGCTTGGGAAGCACAAGTTGGCAACACATAGAGATGGTCGCTACCCAACTGTGGGCTCACAGTCTAGAAGGGAGAGACAGAGAACAAAACCAAACATATTAACAAAATAAAATAAATAGAATAGATATGTACAAGTAAAATAAATAAATAAATAGCGTAATAAATATGTACAAACATATATACATATATACAGGTGGTGTGGGGAAGGGAAGGAGGTAAAGCAGGGGGGATCGAGAGGGGGAGGTGGGGGAGACGAAGGAGGGGGCTCAGTCTGGAAAGGCCTCCTGGAGGAGGTGAGCTCTCAGTAGGGCCTTGAAGGGAGGAAGAGAGCTAGCTTGGCGGATTTTGGGAGTGAGGGCATTCCCGGCCAGGGGGATGAAGTGGGCCAGGGGTCAACAGCGGGACAGGCGAGAACGAGGCATGGTGAGGAGATTAGCGGCAGAGGAGCGGAGGGTGCGGGCTGGGCTAGAGAAGGAGAGAAGGGAGGTGAGGTAGGAGGGGGAGAGGTGATGGAGAGCCGTGAAGCCGAGGGTGAGGGTTTTCTGCCTGATGAGTAGGTTGATTGGTAGCCACTGGAGATTTTTGAGGAGTGGAGTAACATGCCCAGAGCGTTTCTGGACAAAGACAATCTGGGCAGCGGTATGAAGTATGAATTGAAGTGGGGAGAGACAAGAGGTTGGGAGATCGGAGAGGAGGCTGATACAGTAGTCCAGACGGGATAGGATGAGAGCTTGAACGAGCAGGGTAGTGGTTTGGATGGAGAGGAAAGGGCAGATCTTGGAAATGTTATGGAGCTGAGACCGGCAGGTTTTGGTGATGGCTTGGATGTGAGGGGTGAACGAGACAGCGGAGTCAAGGATGACACCAAGGTTGCGGGCCTGTGAGACGGGAAGGATGGTAGTGCCATCAACAGTGATGGGAAAGTCAGGGAGAGGGCAGGGTTTGGGAGGGAAGACAAGGAGTTCAGTCTTTGACATGTTGAGTTTTAGGTGGCAGGCAGACATCCAGATGGAGATGTCCTGAAGGCAGGAGGAGATGCGAGCCTGGAGGGAGGGGGAGAGAGCAGGGGCAGAGATGTAGATTTGGGTATCATCAGCGTCGAGATGATAGTTGAAGCCATGGGAGCGAATGAGGTCACCAAGGGAGTGAGTATAGATTGAGATCAGAAGGGGACCAAGAACCAAACCTTGAGGAACCCCCACAGTAAGGGGATGGGATGGGGAGGAGGAGCCTGCAAAAGAGACTGAGAATGAACGACCGGAGAGATAAAAGGAGAACCAGGAGAGGACGGAGTCTGTGAAGCCAAGGTTGGATACCGTGTTGAGGAGAAGGGGGTGGTCCACAGTGTCGAAGGCAGCTGAGAGGTCAAGGAGGATTAGGACAGAGTATGAGCCATTGGATTTGGCAAGCAGGAGGTCATTGGTGACCTCTGAGAGGGCAGTTGCCGTGGAATGTAGGGGATGGAAGCCAGACTGGAGGGGGTCGAGGAGAGAGTTGGTGTTGAGGAATTCGAGGCAGTGCGTGTAGATGACCCGTTCTCTACCCAACAACGGGCTAACAGTCTAGAAGGGGGAAACAGACAACAAAACAAAACATGTGAACAGGTGTCGTCATCACAAATGTGATTTTAATAAGGAGCGAGATTATGGATATGCCAGGGTATCCAGGCCAGATGCAGTACACGGGTGTGGGATGGGCAGCAAAATAGATGAGATTGAGGAACAAATAGTAGATTGGCCTTAGATTGGCAAAGTGAGTGTGCTGGGTTGTAGTGTGAAATCAGTGAGGTAAGACAGAAGGGTGCAAGGTGATTGAGTGCTTTAAGGCCAATTATAAGGTTTCTGTTTGAAATAGAAGTGGGTAGGCAACCACTGGAGGTTCTTGAGGAGTGGGGAAACATGGACTGAACATTTTTTAGAAAAATGGTCTGGACAGCAGAGTGAAGAACAGATTGAAGAAGGGAGAGATAGGAAGCAGGGAGGCTGAGGCTGATGCAGTTAATCAAGGTGGGATAGAGTAAATGCTTGGATCAACATGGTAGCAATTTGGATGGAAAGTAAAGGGTGGATTTTGGTGATGTCCTGAAGGTAGAACCAAAAGGATTTGGTAACAGACTGAATAATAATAGTAATGGCATTTAGTAAGCGCTTACTATGAGCAAAGCACTGTTCTAAGCGCTGGGGAGGTGATCAAGTTGTCTCACGGGGGGCTCACAGTCTTAATCCCCATTTTAGAGATGAGGTAACTGAGGCACAGAGAAGTTAAGTGACTTGCCCAAAGTCACACAGCTGACAAGTGGTGGAGCTGGGATTTGAACCCATGACCTTTGACTCCAAAGCCCGTGCTCTTTGCATTGAGCCACGCTGCTTCTCTATATGTGGATTAAATGAGAAAGATGACTCTCAGCATCAAAGTTACAGGCTTGTGAGCTGGAGAGGATGGTGGTGCTGTCTACAGTGATGGAAAAGTCACAGGAGGGCAGTGTTGGGGTTGGAAGCTAAGGAATTCTGTTTTGAACACATTAAATTTGAGGTGGCAAGAATACAAGCACCAGAAGGAAATTAGAGACTGCAGAGAAGGAGAAAAATCAGGTAGGAGATGTAGATTTAAGAATCATCCTCAACAAATATTACTGCTGGATTGATTTGATGAGTGAGTACCATATCTAAATAACTTTCATTTGGTTGAAAATGAACTGCTTCCATTTTGACTTAGTAGGAAATTGGAGATTTGGAATTGTTCTTCCCAACCAATTGTCCCAGGATTGTGCAGCCTAAGTATCTGTGTGGAGAGTGGGTGGTAACTATAATAATAACAATGATGGCATTTGTTAAGGGCTTACTATGTGCCAAGCAGTGTTCTAAGCGCTGGGGGGGGATACAAGTTATCTTAGTCCCCATTTTACATATGAGGTAACTGAGGCACACAGAAGCTAAGTGACTTGCCCAAAGTCATAAGCTGACAAGTGGAGGAGCTGGGATTAGAACCCATGACCTCTGACTCCCAAGTCTGTGCTCTTCCCACTGAGCCACACTGCTCTGGTAAGAGGTGGGGGGGTGGAGGGCTGGGGGGGGCGGGAGCCTGTTCCAAGCCCTACCCACCAGCCAGCACACGCCACGATTTGAAGGAATGACTGAAGGCCTCAAAAACACAAGCTGGAAGTGTTGATTTTGCTCCCAGCATAAAGCTTCCAGGATTAATCCCAAATATGAACTTTCCATACAAGAAGAAGTGGCTCCCATTTTCTGGGTTACCAGGAACAACAACAGTAATAATAATGATAATAATGATAACGGTGTTTTTTGTTTAACAGTTTGTTCATTATTTGTTAAACAAAACCTCAGTACTGAACTCGTGGAATTCCAGAAAGTTCTGAATGAAAACAGCAGTTGAACAGGGAATTGTTTAGAACCTAGGACTCAGATTCTCTGGCAGCTGAGTAATCTTTCCTCTTGGCAGAAGGACTGCAGTCCACAGCTCCAAGTGCTTGAGCTACAAGCAGCATGATCACTGTAGTTCAACAGTTTTGAAGAGCCACAGACCCTCCCAGCCTCTCTTCTTCACTGGCTTGGCTTTCCGTTTGATTTGGTCGAAGAAAATCTTGGCAACAATAATAATTATAATAATGATGGCATGTTAAGCGCTTACTTTGTGACAAGCACTGTTCTAAGCACTGGGGGGGATACAAGGTAATCAGGTTGTCCCAACTGGGGCTCACAGTCTTAATCCCCATTTCACAGATGAGGGAACTGAGTCCCAGAGAAGTTAAGTGACTTGCCCAAAGTCACACAGCTGACAAGTGGTGGAGCCAGAATTCAAACCCAAAGCCTCTGACTCCCAGGCCCAGGCTCTTTCCACTGAACCACGCTGACTGTAAGTGAGATCTGCTCTGGTGTAAGTTTAACTTGACATTCATTCATTCATTCAATCGTATTTATTGAGCACTTACTGTGTGCAGAGCACTGTACTAAGCGCTTGGGAAGTACAAGTTGGCAACATAAAGAGACAGTCCCTACCCAACAATGGGCTCACAGTCTATAAGGGGGAGACAGAAAACAAAACAAAACATGTGGACAGTATTTTATTCCTTGGTTGGGGAAGTATGATGCCTAAATCAAATGCCTTAAGCCAATTACAGACTTTGGAGAGAGGGTTGAGCCTGCTTAACAGACATTTCAGAAATGCCTATGTTACTTCTTAAATGGGTCATAACATTATCATGTAAGCCTGTCCTTTGGCAGAATGGATTTTGGAGGCATGTCAAGTCTTTAGATCCTTTGGAAAATCTGTTCTGATTCAGCTTTGTTCAGTAGACTTCTTTCTTTGTCTCACTGACTAGATCCTGAAGTGTTTCTTTATCTTGGAATCACACTTTATCACACTTCACCTGTAGTGGTGAGGGGTAAGAAAAACTTATTGCAACCAGTGACTCCAGGTACCATGTTGACTAGTTAACATGGATGTCTGAAGTAGGGGATAAGTTAGTTAGTGTCCTTTCTTCCTGGGGCTAGGGAGAGGGCTCCAACTGGAGAGGTCAAAAATAAATAGACATATATACAGAAATGCTAAGGGGGAGGTAGATATAAATAAGTTTGTATGTTCATCAAAGGAAACTGCCAATTGACATTGCAGAGTTCAGTTCATCTGAAAACATTTAATAGCCCCCTTTTCCTCAGCCCCCCAACCTTCCACATCACCTTAACTTGCTCCCATTGCTGTTCCCTCCCAGACCAGAGCACTTATGTATACATGCATATATCTATAATTCTATTTTATACTGATGCCTGTTTACTTGTTTTGATATCTGTCTTCCCCCTTTTAGACTGTAAGCCCCATATGGGCAGGGATTGTCTCTCTTTATTACTGAATTCTACTTTCCAAGACCGGAAAAGGAGGAGGTGTCGGTTTCCTTCTCGCCCCCCAATGTCGCTTTCGCACTATCCCTCCTCCCCCTTCCCTTTCCTTCCCTTCCTTTGAAGCCCACATTATTCGCCTCTACCACCCCCTCCAGATTCTTGTAGCCGTCATCTACCGCCCTCCGGGCCCCACTTCCAACTTCTTTAACGACTTTGACCCCTTCCTCACATTCCTTCTCTCCTTCTCCATGCCCACTCTGATCCTCGGAGACTTCAATATCCACATGGATATCCCTAACGACTCCTCTGCCTCCCGCCTTCTATCTCTACTTGACGCTGCCAACCTCTTCCTCCACCCCACCTCACCCACTCACCAACTTGGTCATACCCTCGACCTCATCATCTCCTACCGCTGCACTGTGTCCACCCTCACCAACTCTGTGATCCCTCTCTCTGATCATAATCTTCTCACCTGCCTCCTCACTCACACACCTTTCCCCTGTAAATCCGTATTACTCCCTCACAGAGATCTCCGCTCTCTGGACCTCACCCATCTTTCGGAGCGCCTCACACCCCACCTCGCCGCCCTCTCCTCTCTACCCATTCTTGATGATCAGATTACTGCTCTCAACTCTACCCTTTCTACTCAGCTAGACTCGCTCGCTCCCCTTTCCCTTCGCCGCTCTCGCACCACTAACCCACAGCCCTGGATCACTGCCACTGTCCGCCTCCTTCGCTCTTATGCTCGAGCTGCCGAACGCTGCTGGCGAAAGTCTAAACACCATGCCAACCTCGTTCACTTCAAGTTTATCCTTTCCTGCCTTAACTCAGCCCTCTCTTCTGCCAGACAAAACTATTTCTCCTCCCTTATTGACACCCATGCCCATCACCCCCGCCAGCTCTTCCGTACATTCAACTCCCTTCTCAGGCCCCCGGTTCCTCCCCCCTCCTCCTTCCCTCACCCCCAACGATCTGGCCTCCTACTTCATTAACAAAATTAAATCCATCAGGTCCGACCTCCCCAAAGTCTCTTCCCCCCTTTCTCCAACCCCCCGGCTCTCAACACTCTCTGCTACTCTCCCATCCTTCCCAGCGGTATCCTCAGAGGAACTCTCCTCCCTCCTCTCAAGTGCTACTCCGGCCACCTGTGCTTCTGACCCCATTCCCTCTCATCTTATGAAATCTCTCGCTCCATCCCTTTTCCCCTCCTTAACTTCCATCTTCAACCGCTCAC
Organism: Tachyglossus aculeatus; assembly: GCF_015852505.1. Lineage (NCBI taxonomy): Eukaryota > Metazoa > Chordata > Mammalia > Monotremata > Tachyglossidae > Tachyglossus > Tachyglossus aculeatus. Next base: position 3,106,504 of record NC_052094.1, on the reverse strand, counting down.
TCTCCACTGGTTCCTTCCCCTCTGCCTTCAAACATGCCCATGTCTCTCCCATCCTAAAAAAACCCTCTCTTGACCCCACCTCACCTTCTAGTTATCGTCCCATATCCCTCCTACCATTCCTTTCCAAACTCCTTGAACGAGTTGTCTACACGCGCTGCCTAGAATTCCTCAACAACAACTCTCTCCTCGACCCCCTCCAGTCTGGCTTCCGTCCCCTTCATTCCACGGAAACTGCGCTCTCAAAGGTCACCAATGACCTCCTGCTTGCCAAATCCAACGGCTCATACTCTGTCCTAATCCTCCTCGACCTCTCAGCTGCCTTTGACACTGTGGACCACCCCCTTCTCCTCCATACATTATCTGACCTTGGCTTCACAGACTCCGTCCTCTCCTGGTTCTCCTCTTATCTCTCCGGTCGTTCTTTCTCAGTCTCTTTTGCAGGCTCCTCCTCCCCCTCCCATCCTCTTACGGTGGGGGTTCCCCAAGGTTCAGTGCTTGGTCCCCTTCTGTTCTCAATATACACTCACTCCCTTGGTGACCTCATTCGCTCCCACGGCTTCAACTATCATCTCTACGCTGATGACACCCAGATCTACATCTCTGCCCCTGCTCTCTCCCCCTCCCTCCAGGCTCGCATCTCCTCCTGCCTTCAGGACATCTCCATCTGGATGTCCGCCCGCCACCTAAAGCTCAACATGTCGAAGACTGAGCTCCTTGTCTTCCCTCCCAAACCTTGTCCTCTCCCTGACTTTCCCATCTCTGTTGATGGCACTACCATCCTTCCCGTCTCACAAGTCCGCAAACTTGGTGTCATCCTCGACTCTGCTCTCTCATTCACCCCTCACATCCAAGCCGTCACCAAAACCTGCCGGTCTCAGCTCCGCAACATTGCCAAGATCCGCCCTTTCCTCTCCATCCAAACTGCTACCCTGCTAATTCAAGCTCTCATCCTATCCCGTCTGGACTACTGCACTAGCCTTCTCTCTGATCTCCCATCCTCGTGTCTCTCTCCACTTCAATCCATACTTCATGCTGCTGCCCGGATTATCTTTGTCCAGAAACGCTCTGGACATATTACTCCCCTCCTCAAAAACCTCCAATGGCTACCGATCAATCTGCGCATCAGGCAGAAACTCCTCACCCTGGGCTTCAAGGCTGTCCATCACCTCGCCCCCTCCTACCTCACCTCCCTTCTCTCCTTCTACTGCCCAGCCCGCACCCTCCGCTCCTCCACCACTAATCTCCTCACTGTACCTCGCTCTCGCCTGTCCCGCCATCGACCCCCGGCCCACGTCATCCCCCGGGCCTGGAATGCCCTCCCTCTGCCCATCCGCCAAGCTAGCTCTCTTCCTCCCTTCAAGGCCCTGCTGAGAGCTCACCTCCTCCAGGAGGCCTTCCCAGACTGAGCCCCTTCTTTCCTCTCCCCCTCGGCCCCCTCTCCATCCCCCCGTCTTACCTCCTTCCCTTCCCCACAGCACCTGTATATATGTATATATGGTTGTACATATTTATTACTCTATTTATTTATTTATTTATTTATTTTACTTGTACATTTCTATCCTACTTATTTTATTTTGTTGGTATGTTTGGTTCTGTTCTCTGTCTCCCCCTTTCAGACTGTGAGCCCACTGTTGGGTAGGGACTGTCTCTATGTGATGCCAATTTGTACTTCCCAAGCACTTAGTACAGTGCTCTGCACATAGTAAGCGCTCAATAAATACGATTGATTGATTGATTAGTACACTGCTTTGCACACAGTAAGTGCTCAATAAATGATAGAATGAATGAATGAATAAATAAATCTTGGGTGAGTAGCTTAACTTCTCTGAGCCTGTTACCTCATCTGTAAAATGGGGATTAAGAATTTGAGCCCCACGTGGGCCATGGACTATGTCCACCCTGATTAACTTGCATCTACCTCAGTGCTTAGTACTTTATTACTAAGTTCTAAGTACTAAGTTCTTGGTACTTTCTTCTTCCCAGTCTTCATCCAAACTGCCACCTTGTAGACCACCCTGTCTTTAGCCTTTCCCCTCTTCAGATCATACTCCATTCTGCTGCCTGGATCATTTTTCTAAAATATCACATTTCACACCCCTCTCCACTCAAAAACCTCCAATGGTTCCACTGTCATCTTCCCGTCGAGCAGATATTCCTGGCTAAATAAATATCAATGATTGACTGAGAGCTTACTTTGTGTAGAGCACTGTACTACGTTCTTGAGAGAATACAACACAGTTGGTAGACACTATCTCTGTTCTCAAAGAGCTTTCAGTCTAATGAGGGAGACAGACCTTAAAAAAAATTACAGATAGGAGAAGTGGTAAAGTATACGGTGTTTTGATCCCTTTCTCACATTCCTTCTCTCTCTATCTCTACACTGGTCCTTGGGGACTTCAATATCCATATGGATACTCCTGTCAACCCTTCTACTGTTCACTTTCTATTATTCCTCTACTCCACTGACCCCATGCTTCACCACATCTCAAGAACTTACTAACTTGGACACAAACTAAATTTCATCATCTCTAGTCACCGTGCAATCTTCACCTCTAGTCACCGTGCAGCCTCTACCCTCACCAATTCTGAAATCCCTTTATCCGACCACAACTTCCTTATCTGCCTTCTCTCCCACATACCTCGCCCTGCAAATCTGTGCTGCTTCTGCATAATGATTTCAGCTCTTTTGACTGGAACCAATTTTCTCAAGTCATTGTGTCCCACTTTGTCTCTCCATAACTAAGCTTTCCCTTGGCAACAAAACTGACGCCCTCAACACCACATTCTCTAATGAACTCGTTTCACTTGCTTCCTTACTGGTTGGCCAATTACGTACCACTAACTCATAGCCCTACATCTCTTTCACTGTCCACTTCCTTCACTCCTGTGTACAAGCAGCAGAGTGCTCCCTGGTTGAAGGCCAGGTACCCTCCCAACTTCGTTTATCTCTACAAGGATGCTTGCCGGTTTTAACTCTGTCCACAACATTATTTCTCCATCCTTTGACTCCCATGACCACTCCTCTCTCCAGTTGTTCCAGATGTTTAACCCCTTCCTCAAACGCCCCACTCCCGAACCCCACCATATTTTGCCCCTAATGACCTGAACACATACTCATTAAAAAAACTGAAACCACCAGGCATGATCTCCCTAAAATCTCTCCTGCTCATCTAAAGTCCCTCCTTCCACTGGCCCTTTCTTCAACTCTCCCACCTTTCCCAACAGACCTCAAAAGATCTCCCATTTCTTCTCAAAATCCAGGCCATCCACTTGTGCCCGAACCCATCCCTTCTCTCTTTATCATACGTATGATAAATACGATTGATTGATTTATCAAAATAATTGTCGTCTCCCTTTCCTCCCTGACTGTTACCTTCTATCAACCATATTTACTGAGCACTTAATGTGTGCAGAGCATTGTACTAAGTGCTTTAGGAGAGTATAAGAGTTGGTAAACATGTTCCCTGACAATAAAGAACTTCAACTCTTTCAACTGATTCCTCCCCGACAGCTTTCAAACATGTTCTTGTCTCCCCTACCCTGAAAAAAATCCCTTCCTTGTCTCCACGGCTCCATCCTACCATTCCTCTCCAAACTCCTCAAAAGAGTTGTCTACACCAGCTGCCTCTACTTCCTCTTCTCCAATTCTCTTCAACTCCCTCCGATCTGGCTTCTGCCCCCTTTCTCTATGAAAACCATCCTCTCAAAGGTCACCAAAGGTCACTCAAAGGTCCTTCTTGCAAAAACCATTGGCCTCTACTCTATCCTAATCCTCCTCAACCTCTCAGCTGTCGACAGTTGACTAACTGCTACCCTTGGGAATGCTATCCAACACTGACTTCAATGTCACTGTCCTCTTGTGGTTCTCCTCCTATCTCTCTGGCCACTCTTTCTCAGTCTCTTTTCAAGGGCTTCTCTTCTGGGAGTTCCTCAAGGCTCAGTTTGGGGTTCATTTCTACTTTCCATCTACACCCACCCCTTGCAGAACTCTTGCACTCCCATGGCTTCAACAACCACGTCTAAAGCAGATGATTCCCAAATGTACATCTCCAACCAAGATCTCTCTCCTTCCATGTGATCTTCAATTTCTACCTTCAGGACATCACTGTTTGGATATCACACTGTCATCTCAAATTTAACATATCCAAAACAGATCTCCTCATCTTTCCACCCAAACCTGGTCCTCCCCATGACTTTCTCTTCATTGCAGACAGCACCACCATCCTCACAAGCCTGTAATTTCGACATTATCTTGGATTTACCTCTTTCATTCAACCCACATATTCAATCTGTCACCAAATCTTGTCAGTTCTAACTTTACAACATCACTAAAATTCACCCTTTCCTCTTCATCCAAAATTCTACCATATTGGTCCAAGGACTTATCCTATCTGCCTTAACTACTGCATCAGCTTACCTGCTGACCTGCCTGCCTCCAGTCTCTCCCTAATCCAGGCTATATTATCTCTCTTCTGTCCAGACTGCTTTTCTGAAAAAGGTTCAGTTTGTTTCCCCACTCAAGAACCTCCAGTGGTTGCCTCTCCACTTCTGCATTACACAGAAAGACTTTATCATCAGCTTAAAGCACCTAATCACCTTGTCTCCTACTTCACCTCCAGCCTACTCAGTTTGCTTCTCTAATGCCAACCTACTCAACTGAACCTCAATCTCGTCTATCTTGCTACCAACTCCCTCCCCATTCCTATCAGACAGGCAGTCTCTCTACCCAACACCAAAGCCTTATTAAAAGCATATCTCCCCTAACAGGCCTCTCCCAAGTAAGCTGTCATTTTCTCTTCTCCTGCTCTTTTGAAACACCATTGCACTCGGATTTGCAAATGGGTCTGCACCCTTTATTCACCTCCACCCTCAGACCCACAGCACTTAAGTGCATATCCTTAATTAATTTTTGTATTAATCTGGACTGTTTTTGAAGCAAATGAAGGAAATGATCACTTCTACAGCTCCAAATTGTTGCAAGAGGTCATTTAACACAAAAAAGTGAGAGCTTTGCCTCGAAGAAGTAGCTTTTCTACACCTTACTCCACTGTTGGACTCTCTGCCATTGGGCCTTATTGCCTCAGCCTACCAGTTGGGGGATGGGATTTGCAAGCCCATCAACCAGATTGCTTCTACAGCATGATGTGGTTTGTGACAGGGGAAGAGGGTGGGGGAGTGGAGGGAGCAGCTGTTGGGGAAAGTCAGTGGCTGTTTGCTGGGCCAGGGCAGAGTGCAGCCAGGACTGACTGCTGCCTCCCCACTTCCAAACCCCTAGACATGGGCTCAGCTCCCAAGTGTCCTCAGATGCTTCTTCCCCGCCACAAAAGATCTGGCTTGGTCCTTCCCCTTGTTTTGGGATGCCTATAAGGAGACTCCAATCCCTCCCATGGTTTCTCCCAACATGGGACAAGTCTGCTGGGCAGCAGGCTTCCTCAAAGATGCCTGCAGCTCCTTGGGGCTTCCACAAAGCTGAGCAGATCTGAGGTTCTCTGGGCTGTCCCAGCCAGGGATGGAGTCTCACCATCCTGGCGAGTGTCCAAGGAAGGGTGGCCCAGGCGTAGCAAAGCCCCACCAGTTGGTCCAGGCCTGAAGCAGAACTGAACAGAGAAGGGGCACAATAAAGTCGCTCTCTCCAGCCCTCTCAGCTTTTACAGTAGCTGCTCCAAAAACAGGTATACTGTCTGAAGAAGTATGAGACTGGTGATCATACACAAATGAACCTTCTCTACCTCCATGTTTGGCTGCAAACAGCAATAGGGTAACAACAAACTGAAGGACTGATTGTTCCTAACACAAAAGAAAAACAGGCACATTTGTATCTGCCCTACTGCAGTGAATTAAGAGTAAGCCAATACAGATACCTACATTTTGGTATTATTAAAAATCTTGCCAAGCCAGTCAAAAACTTCCTGTGCACTGCAGGATTCTTCTGGCTTTCCTCTCAGCTCATTACTTTGAAGCACTGGACACCGCAAATCTTTAAGTATACTTAATTTTATTTTTGGCTGGTGTGCCTGAATCTGGTATGTGGAAAAATATGACATCATCATTGATTCTTCTCCACCTAAATAACAAAAAAGTTGTTGGAAAGTTGCAATTCTAAACATACCAAGCACTGGAACATCCTGAAACCTTTCACTTGTGTTTGTGAATGATGGGGAGGGGTGCTGTCTAAGGCAGCACTTCAGTCATTTAGTGCTATTCACTGATCCTCTGTCAACCTAGAAAGATGTTAATCTTCTTTTCTTCCTTTTTCCTTTCTTTCCTTGGAAAGAACTGCGGTTTTAGGTCTAACTGATGGCGGCGGTTGTTCCGGATGGCCACCAAGTCGCCGGGCGACTAAAGAATTAGTCAGACAGCATGTGACTGCTGAAAGTTTTAATAAAGTTTTATTGGTAAGGCTGAAGACCGAACAGGGGGTATTGCACCCGGCGGGCTCATTTCCTTAAGGGAAAAGGCCCCAAAGACTGAATGGGGGTAACGCACCCGGCGGGCTCATTTCCTTAAGGGAAAAGGCCCCAAAGACCGAATAGGGGGTAACACACCCGGCGGGCTCATTTCCTTAAGGGAAAAGGCCCCTAAGACTGCATAGGGGGTAACGCATCCGGCGGACTCATTTCCTTAAGGGAAAAGGCCCCGAGTGCCGATACAGCAGGCTCATATACCGCTGTTGCTGATCACAGTGATTGGTAGATTTGAAAACAGTGGGAACTGGATTGGTGCAGATTTGGTACAGAGCTGGGCGGAGTCTACCTCCTTATTTGGTTCCTGGACCCAGCCAGTGGGCTGCAGGGTCTAAGGCCCATACCAGATATGTCAACAGAACCGTGTACATTCAAACAATATCTGCAACCTTTCCATGGTGCGTGAGGGGGCCCCCATCATTTCCCCCTCAAAGATATATGACCTTTATTCCTAAGGGGTTGCTGAGGGTCGATGGTCCATCTTCTGGAGCAGCTTCATGCTGACAGTGGGGGATGAACTCATAACTAGATGTGTTCAGGGTCGTATGGGTGTACCGCAAACCAGCTGTGAGCCTGATGGTGAGATGGCGGTGGTGTCACAGTCAGGGTGATTTCTCATAAAGCCTGTAAGATGGGGGCAGCATCCCCCTCAGGTTCCTAGTTGACTTCTGTCCCGTGGGTTGGTGCTCTTCCCCGTGGAGCCGGAGGTTGCCAATTCGGTCACAGGTGTATTGTGAGGGAGTGGCCTCCTGGGGAGAATCAGAAAAACCTGGGACAAGAGGTGTCCTCGGTTTTGGTGTGGGCTGCCTGTCCGCGTTTTCAAGGGGTAAGTCCCTAAGGTCTGGTCTGCTAGAGTAACTCTCATCAATTTTGTTTAGGCAATCATGAACTGGGGCTGGCCAGTCCCCTTCCCCATCTTCCGGAAGAGGGAGAAGCGTTGCTGGGTTCAAGGAGTTACAGGTCTTTATGATAACGTCAGGTGTGTCAAGAAGGAGGGCTTGATATTGCAGCAAGTGGCCTCCCATGAGCCAGTGCTTGCCCCTATTTCCTAGAACTGCTAGGACCCAATGTGGGGTATAGACGGTAAGGGTTTAGACCAAAGTCAGGTTTCTGCTCTTCTGTACCGCTACGGCAGTGGCTGCTACCGCATGGAGACATTCTGGCCAAACAGAGGTGACACTATCCAACCACTTGGAAAAATACGCTACCGCCCAAAAGTCTGACCCCAAGGATTGACTTAGAACTGCAGCACAGTGGTGTCGCTGCTCGTCTACATATAAGGCAAAAGGTTTGGCTAGGTCAGGCCAAACAGTTCCTGCTGGTATAAACATGGTGGGGTGGTGGGGGGGAGTTTGGCGACAAGATTTTGAGATGCCATCAGTCACCACCACCCTTACTCCAGGTGGATGGGTAGGACCTCAAAAACTGGGAAGGACAGAATAAGTGGCCCCCGTATCAATAAGAACATTTATAATCTTACCGGACACTTCCACGCTCACCCCGGGTTCGGCCATGGAGATGGTTCCTGCCGGGGCCCGGCCGTTCCCTGGGCCACATCAGTCCAGGCTCTCAGATGTGCCAACAGCCAGGAACTGGCCAGCCTCAGGGTCGGCGCTTGCCTCCAGTAGTGGGCAGTTCTGCTTCCAGTGCCCGTGTCCCCGGCAGAGGGGACACGGTCCAGGTGGCTGGCAGTCGTGACCAGGTCTCCGTGCCTGGGGGCACTTCCGAGCCCAATTGCTAGACTGGTGGCACACAAAACAGGGCTTCCCAGACGCTGGGCCACAGGCAAGCACCGTTGCCGCATCGGGCAACCTTCCAGGGTGGACCGACCCTTCATCAAGGCCGCTACAAGTAACTGGGCCTGCTCTCTGCCCTTCACTTTGGCCCTGTGGTCCTTCTCATCTCAGGCTGCCTGGTCATAGTTGTTAAAACTCTAAAGGCAGCCTCTATCAACTGATTCGTGAGAGTTTGTGGCCCCAACTGCTCCTTCTGTAGTTTTCGGTGGATATCTTCAGCCAATTAATAAAATACAGATTTAGAATGACACTTCCCTCTACCAAGTTGGGATCAAGCTGGGTGTACTTTCGATTAGCCTCCGCCAGCCTGAGTCTAAACATGGCAAGGTTCTCGGTAGAGTCCTGGGTCACAGCTCAGACCTGATCATAGTCAACTTGCTTCCTAATTCCTTTCTCCATGCCCGCCAGTAGGCATGTAATCATATGATCCTGGAGCTGTCTATCAGTACTCTCCCACTGATAACTGCACTCTGGTTTGGAGCGAGGGACAGCTATAAAGCAACAGGTTAAGATCTTCCCATAACAGATCGAACTGCAGGGTCAAACTCCGGAATTCTTCCCGAAAGCACTTGGGGTCTGCAGAATATTGTCCCAATTTCTGTTTTGCCATTTCCAATTCGCTCAAAGAGAAGGAAGCCTGTACCCGCACTATCTTTCCCCTCTCCCCTGTGACCTCCCTCAAGGGGAGTATCCTTTCCCCTCCTTCCAGAGGGGCATAGCGTGTGCTTTCCCAGGTGCTGGAAGGGCTTAGGGCCCTTGAGGAGGTGGACTGGTATGGAGGAGGACGGAACAAAGGGTTGGGCCCTGTAGTGGTGGTGTTTCCCATCCCCTCAGGGGCCTGAGGGGGTGCCGAAGGTACCTGAGATTCCCAGCCAGAGGGAGGGGGAAAGGCATCTTCCCGGGGTCCCCTGCAGAGGAGAGGATCATCCAGTATATCTGAGGAATCAGACCTTAGGGCTGGACCCCCTGGAGGGGCCCAGGAAAAGCACATGTGGCAGTTTTTTTCTTCAGGGCTTTGTGACAAAGCCATAAAAGCTTGGACATACGGGATTTCTGACCATTTCTCTAACCGCCTGCAATATAAGAAGTCCAGCTGGAGAACAGCATGATAATTTAGTGACCCATCAGGAGGGCCAGACCTCCTGATCCTCTAATTTATACTGGGGCCATTTTGTGGTGCACACACAAAAAAATCAGTTACTGGCATTTTAAATCACCCAAACCAAATTTGTCCTTATTAAAACGTTCCTCTTTTTAGGTGATTGAAAAGAAAAAAACTTCCCATAATGGGTGGAAAACGTTCCTTTTTTGAGGTTCTGTGTTTGTTTCAGGTTAAGACCGACCCGGCTGGCCTTTCTTCCGCCCTAGTGAACCTGGGAACTACAGGCTGCGTCCGCGAGAGCAGACAAGAACAATTCCGGTTCTGTGTCTGTCTTGGGCTATGTCCGAGCGCCACATGGCATCCCACTGGCGCTGGAATACCCAGACCGTCTCCTGACGAGAGATCCCAGACCCAGATCCCAGATTTTTTTCCCAGACCGACCCGGTCGGCCTTCCTTCCCCCCTAGTGTACCCAAGAACTACAGGATTCCTCCGCAAGAGCAGACAAGAACAATCCCAGTTCTGTGTCTGTCTCAGATTATGCCCATGCACCGAGTGGCGTCCCACTAGTGCTGTAATGCCTGAACCGTCTCCTGATGACAGGTCCTTTCCCAGACCGACCCGGTCGGCCCTCCTTGCCCCCTCGTGTACCCAGGAACTAGAAGGTGCCTCCGCGAGAGCAGACAAGAACAATTCCGTCTCTGTGCCTATCTTGAGTTATGCCCCAGCGCTGCGTGGCATCCCACTTGCCCAAGCTGTGGTCCCTCCAACTCAAAGTGTCCCCTGATGAGAGGTCCCTTTCCCAGACCGCCTCCTGACAAGAGGTCCTTTTCCCGGACTGCCTCCTGACGAGAGATCCTTTTCCCGGACCGCCTCCTGAGAGAGGTCCTTTTCCCGGACCGACCCGGTCGGTCCTTCCTTCCCCCCAGTGTACCCGGGAACTAGAGGGTGCCTCCGCGAGAACAGACGACAACAATTAAAAAAAAAGAACTCACCACTCCGATGGCTTCAGGCTGTGCTGTGGTAAGCCAGGACGGCAGCAGTTAGATCTACTGGATCTCCCCGTACGGGCCACTAAAATAATAATAATAATAATAATAATAATAATAACAATAATAATAATAATAATAATGGTATTTATTAAGCGCTTACTATGTGCAAAGCACTGTTCTAATCGCTGGGGGCATACAAGGTAATCAGGTTGTCCCACAGGGGGCTCACAGTCTTAATCCCCATTTTACAGATGAGGTAACTGAGGCACAGAGAAGTTAAGTGACTTGCCCAGAGTAACATAGCTGACAATTGGCGGAGCCGGGATTTGAACCCCTGACCTCTGACTCCAAAGCCCGTGCTCTTTCCACTGAGCCACAATGCTTTGGTTGTTCTGGATGGCCACCAAGTCGCTGGGCAACTAAAGAATTAGTCAGACAGCATGTGACTGCTGAAAGTTTTAATAAAGTTTTATTGGTAAGGCTGAAGACCAAATAGGGGGTAATGCAACCGGCAGGCTCATTTCCTTAAGGGAAAAGGCCCCAAAGACTGAATAGGGGGTAATGCCGCCGGCAGACTCATTTCCTTAAGGGAAAAGGCCCCGAGTGTCCGATACAGCGGGCTCATATACCACTGTTGCTGATCACAGTGATTGGTAGATTTGAAAACAGTGGGGACTGGATTGGTGCAGATTTGTTCCAGATTTGGTACAGAGCTGGGCGGAGTCTATCACCTTATTTGGTTTGGTTCCTGGACCCAGCCAGTGGGCTGCAGGGTCTAAGGCCCATACCAGATATGTCAACAGAACCGCGTACGCTCAAACAATATCTTCAACTTTTCCATGGTGCGTGAGGGGGCCCCCATCATAACCACTAATAAGTAGCAACTTCCACTGGCCAAATTACCAGTGTTTACATAATTAGTTTTATCACTGCCTGTGGTTAATATGGGCTAGTTAGCCTGAATAAAATGAAAGCCACACTTCTATGCAAAACAGGACGCCCGGGACTCCGTTACCGAGAGGCCCTCCAGCCATCACACCTCGGGGCTCCCGCTGCTCCCGGAAGGATCCTCTCCTCAGAGCGCCGCCACAGACGCCCGGGACTCTGTTCCCGAGAGGCCCGCCCGCCCGCCATCACACCAAGTGGACCCCGCTGCTCCCGGAAGGATCCTTTCCTCAGAGCGCCGCCATAGACGCCCGGGACTCCATTCCCGAGAGGCCCGCCCGCCATCACACTGCGTGGCCCCCGCTGCTCCCGGAAGGCTCCTCTTCTCAGAGTGCCGCCATAGACGCCCCCTGCTTCTACCCCCCTCCCCCCACTTAAGCGACCTTCCTTATAGTGCTCCCCAACCCCCCTTCCGGGTCCGGTCCTGACTGACTCTCCCCCTCTCTGCCCCCCACCCCGGGAAAAAGGCCCCTTGTTATCACCAAGTTACATTAACGACAACCTCATTCGCACCTACTCAGCCTTTCTGTCCCGGCACCGACCGGGGCCCACGTCCTCCCCCGGACCTGGAATGCCCTCCCTCTAACCATCTGCCAAACTAGCTCTCCTCCTCCCTTCAAGGCCCTACTGAGAGCTCACCTCCTCCAGGAGGCCTTCCCAGACTGAGCCCCTTCCTTCCTCTCCCCCTCGTCCCCCTCTCCATCCCCCGCATCATACCTCTTTCCCTTCCCCACAGCACCTGTATATATGTATATATGTTTGTACATATTTATTACTCTATTTATTTATTTTACTTGTACATATCTATTCTATTTATTTTATTTTGTTAGTATGTTTGGTTTTGTTCTCTGTCTCCCCCTTCTAGACTGTGAGCCCACTGTTGGGTAGGGACTGTCTCTGTATGTTGCCAGCTTGTACTTCCCGAACGCTAAGTACAGTGCTCTGCACAAAGTAAGCGCTCAATAAATACGATTGATTGATTGACTCACTGAACATTGTCAGTGAAGAGACTATGTTTAAAAAACCAAAAACTGAAATGTGGGAAAAGATGCATTTCACCCCCAACGTTTTTCTTCAAAAAGTTGGCGGCGGCCACCTGCGAGTTGGATTCCCGGGGCCTGCGGGGCCGCCAGCCCGGGACCCTGCCCGGCCCCGGCCCCGGCCCCGCCGCCACCACCACCTCCCACCCCCACCGGGGCCCGGGCAGACCCTCGTGACAGATGAAGAAACTGAGGCGAGGTGAAGTGATTTGACCACACAGCAGACAAGTGGTGGAGGCGGGATTAGACGGCCCCTGCGGCGGGGGTGGCGGAGGCGTGTGGTCCTTCCTGGCAACAATGATCGCGGCCCAGAGCCTTCGGTGGTCCGGCCCTGCCCCGCCTCTTCCACCTCCTCCTGCTGTTGGGTTCTGGGGCGGTGACGGCGGCCTCCTGCGAGCTGGACCCCCGGGGCCTGCGGGGCCGCCAGCTCGGGACCCTGCCCGGCCCCGGCCTTGCCGTCGCCGCCTCCCCTGCCCCCACCTCGGGGCCCAAGCAGACCCTCGTTACATACCAGCCCGCACCCTCCGCTCCTCTGCCGCCAATCTCCTCACTGTGCCTCGTTCTCGCCTGTCCCGCCGTCGACTCCCGGCCCACGTCATCACCCTGGCCTGGAATGCCCTCCCTCCGCACATCCGCCAAGCTAGCTTTGCTTCCTCCCCTCAAGGCCTTACTGAGAGCTCACCTCCTCCAGGAGGCCTTCCCAGGCTGAGCCCCCTCCTTCCTCTCCCCCTCCTCCCACTCCCCACCCCCCGCCTTATCTCCTTCCCCTCCCCACACCACCTGTATATATGTATATATGTTTGTACGTATTTATTACTCCATTTATTTATTCATTTATGTATTTATTTGTGCATATTTATTCTATTTATTTTATTTTGTTACTATGTTTTGTTGTCTGTCTCCCCCTTCTAGACTGTGAGCCCACTGTTGGGTAGGGACCGTCTCTATATGTTGCCAACTTGTACTTCCCAAGCACTTAGCACAGTGCTCTGCACACAGTAAGCGCTCAATAAATACGACTGAATGAATGAATGATGCAAATAAAGGTAGAGTGTTTTTACTAAATTATACCTAATTAGATGGATTAGGAAACTACATGGTTCTCTATTGTGAAGTCCTAAGGCTGGAGCCTGGGTGTGTTGTGTGAGGCTGGAATGTTGGAAGAGGGAGCTTGTGTGGGGTCAAAATGAGCCATCCTAGTTTCTGCAGAGAACTGCTAGAGTCACCCTGGTCAGAGTATATGCCAACTCCAAGTACATCCATTCCAGACTGGGGAGGAGTGAAGAGAGGAATGTCCCAACCCAGTTCACCTTATCTCCTCCCTCCTACCCTGTTGGGGGGTGGGGTGAGGGAAGACAGGGAAGGGGATAGAAGCCTGGGATCTGACCCAGAGCCAGGGAGGACTGAGAGAAAGAGGGAATCCACACCAGTTCTTGACCCACATGGGGATCCCAATCTTAAAGGTAAGAAGGTACAGGAATTCCATCCCTATTTTACAGATAATGAAACTTAAGCACAGAGAAGTGACTTGTCCAAAGTCACAAAGCAGGCCAGTGGCAGAGCCACGATTGGAAACTAGGTTGTCTGATTCCCAAACCCATGCTCTTTCTTCTGGTCCTCTGCTTTTCTTCTGGCTGTTTATCCACTGTGAACTAGAAATAGAGTTAGACCCATTGGCTCTTTGGAAAGGGGTAGAAAGGTCCAGCCTGTGTGGCAGGCAGTAGGGAGGAGTGTGACATTTTCCCCAGGGAAGTGATGACCAGAAACTGAGAGATGTCAAGGAAAAGGCTTCCAAATTCTATGCAATGCCAAGCCAGATTTCTGATGCTTTTCCTGGCGCTAGAGAAGCACCGTGGCTTAGTGGATAAAGTAGGGGCCTGGGAGTCAGAAAGACTTGGACTCTAAGCCAGGCTTTGCTAAAATGTCTGCTGGGTGAACTTGGGGAAGTCACGTAAAAATAAAAAAAAATAATAATAATATTTGTTAGGTACTACAATGTGCCAAGCACTGTTGTAAGTGCTGGCGTAGATACAAGATAATCAAGTTGTCCCACGTGGGACTCACAGTCCTTTCCCATTTTACAGATGAGGTAACTGAGGCACATAGAAGTTAAGTGACTTGCCCAAAGTTACAGAGCTGATAGGTGGTGGAGCTGGGATTAAAACCCATGACTTCTGACTCTTTCCACTAAGCCATGCTGCTTCTCTCAACTTCTCAAATTAACTTCACTGACCTCAATTACCTCACCTGTAAAATGGGGATTAAGAGGGTGAGCCCAAGGGGGACAGGAACTGTGTCTAAGCTGAGTAACTTGAAGCTACCCCAGTGCTTAGAACAGCGGTTGGCATATAGTATTTGCTTAACAAGTACAATCATTATTACTTATTATTATTATTCTCTCCCTCATTCATTCACTCAATCGTATTTATTGAGCACTTACTGTGTGCAGACCACTGTACCAAGCACTTGGGAAGTACAAGTTGACAACATATAGAGATGGTCCCTACCCAACAACGGGCTGACAGTCTAGAAGGAATGAATATGATTCATTCAATCATATCTATTGAGCACTTACTGTATGCAAAGTACTGTACTAAGCACTTGGGAGAGTCAAATATAACAACAAAAAGACACACTCCCTGTTCACAATGAACTGAGGGTCTAGAGGGGGAGATAGACATTAATATAAATAAATAAATAGATAAATAAATTACATATGTGCTGTGGGAATGGCTTCTCCTCTTCCACTTGCTCCTTCATTCATTCATTGAGAAGTAGCATGGCTAAATGAACAGAGCAGTCAGAAGGTCATGGGTTCTAATCCCAGTTCTGCCATGTGTTATCTGAGTGACCTTGGACAAGTCACTTGACTTCTCTGGGCCTCAGTTACCTCATCTGTAAAAGGGGATTAAGATTGTGAGCCCAGGGACCGGATTACTGTGTATCTGTTCCAGCACTTAGAACAGTGCTTGGCACCTAGTAAGTGTTTTAACAAGTACCATAACTTTTACTATAATTACTATTATTATTATCATCATTATTTTTATCCTCCCTCCCATCCCTACTTTTTCTAGGACCTTTAGATGCCTAAGGGCTTTGTAGAGCTGTTATGTTTCTGTGCACACCAAGGTAAAAGGTCTGTGAAACTGGTTCAGTTCCTTCTATCAGTATTTCACCCAGAGTCTCTCACACTGGAAATTAATTTCCATGTTGGTTCTGCTACCATGCCTCTCCTGGACAAGAGGAAAAACAAACAAAAACTCCTTACTCTTGGCTTCAAGGCTCTCCACCACCTTGCCCCCTCCTACCTCACCTCCCTTCTCTCCTTCTACAGCCCAGCCCACATCCTCCTCTCCTCTGCTGCTAAACCTCTTCACTGTGCCTTGTTCTCACCTGTCCCGCTGTTGACCCCTGGCCCATGTCCTTCCCCTGGCCTGGAATACCCTCCATCCACACATCTGCAAACTAGCTCTCTTCTGCCCTTCAAAGCCCAACTGAGAGCTCACCTCCTCTAGGAGGCCTTCCCAGACTGAGCCCCCTTTTTCCTCTCCTCCTCCCCATTGCCCCCTGGCCCTACCTCCTTCACTTCCCCACAGCACTTGTATATATTTGTACGTATTTATTACTCTATTTATTTTATTAATGATTTGCATATAGCTATAATTCTATTTATTTTAATGGTTTTGACCCCTGTCTACATGTTTTATTTTGTTGTCTGTCTCCCCCTTCTAGACTGTGAGCCCGTTGTTGGGTAGGGACCATCTCTGTATGTTGCCAACTTGTATGTCCCAAGAGCTTAGTACAGTGTTCACACACAGTAAGCACTCAATAAATATGATTGAATGAATGACTGAATGGAATCCCTAGTGGTAAAAGCCTATGCCCTCAACTAAAAACAAGATCCTTACCAGCTGTCCTTGTACTGCCTTTGTAAGCTTCTTCTTCCACTCTTGTACTCATACTGCTGAGAATACTGGGCAGAAATCCAAAAACTTGGCTGACTTCAGTCATTTTCACTCTAGTGTGCACTGTCTTCTCCTCAACACTACTACTTTACCTTCCTCCTTGACTCCCAGGAACAGTCTTTACCAACTAAACCAAGCCTCTAACTCAATCATCAATGGAATTTATTAAAAATAATGATAGTATTTGTTAAGCGCTTACTATGTTTCAAGCAATGTTGTAAATCCTGGTGTAGGTGCAAGGTAATCAGGTTGTCCCATGTTGGGGTGGAAGCCTTAATCCCCATTTTACAGATGAGGTAACTGAAGCACAGAGAAGTTAAGTGACTTGCCCAAAGTCACACAGCTGACAAGTGGCGGAACTGGGTTGAGAACCCATGACCTCTACTCCCAAGCCCATGCTCTTTCCACTAAGCCATGCTGAACACCTACTGTGTGCAGAACACTATACAAAATCTTTACTGACTCCACCACACTTTCCAGTTCCCTTTCCTGTCCAAATTCCTCAAGAAGCAGACCTAGTGAAAAGAACATGGGACTGGGAGTCTCTAAACCTGAGTTCTAGTCCTGGCTCTGCCACATGGGCGTTTGTGTGTTCTAGAGCAAGTCACTTAACTTCTCTGTGCCTTAGTTTCCTCATCTATAAAATGGGGATTAAACACCTGTTTTCCTGCTCCCTTAGTCTTGGGTGGTCCATGTCTGATCTTCCTGTATTGAAGCTAACAGTACATGTCATAGTAATAATAATTGTAGTATTTGTTAAGCACAGACTCTATATCAAGCACTGTACTAAGTACTTTAGTAGATACATGATAATCAAGTCCACCATAAGGCTCAGGGTTTCAGTAGAATGGAGAAGGGTATTGCCCATTTTGCACACGAAGTGAGGTGACTCGCTCAAGGTCACACGGCAGGTAAGTGGTGGAGCCAAGATTAGCACCCAGGTCTTTAAATTCCAGGCCTGGGCTCTTTTCATTAGGTCATGCTGCTTCAAACACTTAAGTAGTCACTTACAAATACTAAAGTTATTAAAGGCCTATAATAATAATAATAATAAATATTATGGCATTTGTTAAGCACTTACTATATGCCAAGAACTATTCTAAGTGCTGGGATAGATACAAGGTAATCAGGTTGGACACAGTCCCTGTTCCACATAGGGTTCACAGCCTTAATCCCCATTTTACAGATGATGTAACTGAGGACCAGAAGTTAAGTGACTTGCCCAGGGTCACACAGCAGACAATTAGCAGAGCAGAGATTAGAGCACACATCCACTAACTCCCAAGCCTGTGCTCTTGCCACTAGGCCACGCTGCTCCCCATATGTTTCCAGGCACCTAGTACTGGGTTGGACACAAAACCATCAGTGTAATCAAAAGAAATAGAAGATTTCAAATATTCATTATATTTCATGGCTTTTCTCCCAGAATATTGAGATAGGCAGCCTTGAAGTCCAACTTCTTCACTTCACTTGAAGTGACTTCACTTGAAGTCACTTTATAGGGAGACAAAATTAGACTCCCTATAGAAAATTATGGTTTACATGAGAAATATAATACAAAATCATGATAGTTTTCACTTAGTTAAATCTGAGTAAAAGAAACAAAGTCTTCAGCAGTTTTGCATCCTTCAGATTAAAAATATTACCTGTTAGCAGCACAGCAACAGTATTATCCTGTTCAATATTTGTACTGTAAGGGCATAGCATGAACCTGAAATGGAATAGAAGTCCAGAGAGAAGTGGTTATAAAAACTGGTTACAAAATAAGACCCTAGTAGTATTTATCTTGGACTCTACCAAGACTGACAAAACACTTCAGCCTTATTGGACTCCCTAAATGAGGCCCAGCATCCTGGTCCAGCAGGCAACTAAAAAACTGAACCCTTAACTTGGTCACCAACTTTCCAGCTCCCTCACCAAAATTAAAATTAGGGTGAAGAAGGCAGGACTCTGGCCAAAATGCCCCACTGGAAGAAGAGGAGCTAGGGGGACTTGTGAAAGTGACTGTGAGGGAGCTGGGAGCTCAGGACGGGAGACCACTCAACAGCACTTTTTCCGAACAACTCTTCCTGGGTCTCACCTTACACAGCAGAGTCCCTGCACCATCTGTAAGCTCCTTGAGGGCAAGGGTCATCTACATCTATTCTTTGGTATTGAATTCTCCCAAGCACTTAGTATAATGCTCTGCACATAGTTAGCACCCAATTCAGTGGGTTAGCACCACTGAATGCTACTGGAGCAGAGCAGCATGATTCATGGCCTCAGAAGGGGATTACCATTTTATAAATTTCCTCTACCTACACAGGATGGCAATGTGTGGGTGTGATCTTAGACAAGTCACTTAACTTCTTGATGCCTCAGTTTCCTCAACTATAAAATAAGGATTCAGTAACCGCTTTTCCTCATATTTAGATTGTAAGACCTATGTGTCCTGATTACCTTCTATCTATCCAGTGCTTAGTACAGTGGTAAGCATATAGTAAGGGCTTAATAGTTACCACTATTATTATTATTATTATTATTATTATTAGCATGATTTCCAAAGGTTAAGATGTGTAGTCTCTTTAAAATGAGTAAACCAGGTTTTATTTATGTTCTGACAACTGGAGTTTTGAGTAGCTAATCAGTTTGTGAAATAATTGGTTCCAATTTAGAGCTTAAGGAAAAATTACCATTTGTGAACCATCTCCCTGAATGTCACCATTTTTAGTATACCTTGCTCAATAATTATTATTTTAACTCATTATTTAATGTAATGTCATTCTTTCCCTCTAGACTGTAAACTTGTTGTAGGCAAGGAATGTGTTTAACTCTTTTGTACTGTATTATCCCAAGCACTTAGTTAAGTGTTCTGAATATAGTAAGCAAAATATGTTTGTAGAGATTTATTACTCTATTTATTTTACTTGTACATATTTACTATTCTCTTTATTTTGTTAATGATGTGCATCTAGCTTTACTTCTATTTATTCTGATGACGACACCTGTCCACATATTTTGTTTTGTTGTCTGTCTCCCCTTTCTAGACTGTGAGCCCGTTGTTGGGTAGGGACCGTCTCTATATCTTGCCAACTTGTACTCCCCAAGCGCTTAGTACAGTGCTCTGCAAACAGTAACCACTTAATAAATACGATTGAATGAATGAATGATTATCTCACTTCAAGGTGGAGAGGAGTATTCACTTTACTTGTAAACACAAGTAAAATGAAAGTATTTATTTGACTTGTAAACACAAGTAAAATGAAAGTATTTATTTTACTTGTACATGTTTACTATTCTATTTGTTTTGTTAATGATGTGCCTATAGCTATAATTCTATTTGTTCTGGCGGTATTGACACCTGTCTCCACGTTTGATTTTGTTGTCTGTCTCCCCCTTCAATCAATCAATCAATCAATCAATCAATCAATCAATCAATCAATCAAATTTATTGAGCGCTTACTGTGTGCAGAGCACTGTACTAAGCACTTGGGAAGTACAAGTCGGCAACATATACAGTCCCTATCCAACAGTGGGCTCACAGTCTAAAGGGGGGAGACAGAGAACAAAACCAAACATACTAACAAACTAAAATAAATAGAATAGATATGTACAAGTAAAATAAATAAATAGAGTAATAAATATGTACAAACATATGTACATATATACAGGTGCAGTGGGGAAGGGAAGGAGGTAAGATGGGGGATGGAGAGGGGGATGAGGGGGAAAGGAAGGAAGGGGCTCAGTCTGGGAAGGCCTCCTGGAGGAGGTGAGCTCACAGTAGGGCCTTGAAGGGAGGAAGAGAGCTAGATTGGTGGATGGGCAGAGGGAGGGAATTCCAGGCCTGGGGGATGACGTGGGCCGGGGGTCGATGGCGGGACAGGCGAGAACGAGGCACGGTGAGGAGATTAGCAGCAGAGGAGCAGAGGGTATGGGCTGGGCTGTAGAAGGAGAGAAGGGAGGTGAGGTAGGAGTCCAGGGTGAGGAGTTTCTGCCTGATGCACAGATTGATTGGTAGCCACTGGAGATTTTTGAGGAGGGGAGTAACATACCCACAGCGTTTTTGGACAAAGACAATCCGGGCAGCAGCATGAAGTATGGACTGAAGTGGGGAGAGACATGAGGATGGGAGATCAGAGAGAAGGCTGATACAGTAGTCCAGACGGGATAGGATAATCAATCAATCAATCAATCAATCAATCATATTTATTGAGCGCTTACTATGTGCAGAACACTGTACTAAGCGCTTGGGAAGTGCAAATTGGCAACATATACAGACAGTCCCTACCCAACATTGGGCTCACAGTCTAAAAGGGGAGACAGAGAAAAAAAAATACCAAACATACTAACAAAATAAAATAAATAGAATAGATATGTACAAGTAAAATAAATAAATAAATAAATAGAGTAATAAATATGTACAAACATATATACATATATACAGGTGCTGTGGGGAAGGGAAGGAGGTAAGATGGGGGGATGGAGGGGGGACAAGGGGGAGAGGAAGGAAGGGGCTCAGTCTGGGAAGGCCTCCTGGAGGAGGTGAGCTCTCAGCAGGGCCTTGAAGGGAGGAAGAGAGCTAGCTTGGCGGATGGGCAGAGGGAGGGCATTCCAGGCCCGGGGATGACGTGAGCCGGGGGTCGATGGCAGGACAGGCGAGAACGAGGTATGGTGAGGAGATTAGCGGCGGAGGAGCGGAGGATGCGGGCTGGGCTGTAGAAGGAGAGAAGGGAGGTGAGGTAGGAGGGGGCGAGGTGATGGACAGCCTTGAAGCCCAGGGTGAGGAGTTTCTGCCTGATGCACAGATTGATTGGTAGCCACTGGAGATTATTGAGGAGGGGAGTAATATGCCCAGAGCATTTCTGGACAAAGATAAATCCAGGTAGCAGCATGAAGTATGGATTGAAGTGGAGAGAGACACGAGGATGGGAGATCAGAGAGAAGGCTGATGCAGTAGTCCAGACGGGATAGGATGAGAGCTTGAACGAGCAGGGTAGCGGTATGGATGGAGAGGAAAGGGCGGATCTTGGCAATGTTGTGGAGCTGAGACCGGCAGGTTTTGGTGACGGCTTGGATGTGAGGGGTGAATGAGAGCGCTGAGTCGAGGATGACACCAAGGTTGCGGGCTTGTGAGACAGGAAGGATGGTAGTGCCGTCAACAGAGATGGGAAAGTCCGGGAGAGGGCAGGGTTTGGGAGGGAAGACAAGGAGTTCAGTCTTGAACATGTTGAGTTTTAGGTGGCGGGCAGACATCTAGATGGAGATGTCCTGAAGGCAGGTGGAGATGCAAGCCTGGAGAGAGGGGGAGACATATTTATTACTCTATTTTTTTATTTATTTATTTTACTTGTACATATCTATTCTATTCATTTTATTTTGTTCGTATGTTTGGTTTTGTTCTCTGTCTCCCCCCCTTTAGACTGTGAGCCCACTGTTGGGTAGGGACTGCCTCTATATGTTGCCAATTTGTAGTTCCCAAGCGCTTAGTACAGTGCTCTGCACATAGTAAGCGCTCAATAAATACGATTGATGATGATGATAATCTGAGTGTCATCAGCGTAGAGATGATACTTGAAGCCGTGGGAGCTAATGAGGTCACCAAGGGAGTGACCTTCTAGAATGTGAGCCCGTTGTTGGGTAGGGACCGTCTCTTTATGTTGCCAACTTGTACTTCCCAAGCGCTTAGTACAGTGTTCTGCACACAGTAAGTGCTTAATAAATACAATTGAATGAATGAATGAATGAGTGAATGAGTGTAGATGGAGAATAAAAGTGGACCCAGAATTGAAACATGAGGAATGTTCACAGTTAGGGGGTGGGAGTGACAAGTGCAGTTCCTACCTTGCATAAAATAGTGCATCAAACTTAATGGCCTTTGGCTTATCACTTCCTGCAACTGCAGCCAGATTCATTCATTCATTCATTCAATCAATCATATTTACTGAGTGCTTACTGTGTGCACTAAGTGCTTGGGAACTACAAATCGGCAACATAACAAAACAGAAATACCATCAGAATAAATAGAATTATAGCTATACACATCATTAATAAAATAGAACAACAGATAGGTAAAAAATATACAAAGATGAATATTTGTGTAGATATTTGTATAGATAGCCAGATGTACAGATGTACAGA
Source organism: Tachyglossus aculeatus (assembly GCF_015852505.1). Taxonomy (NCBI): domain Eukaryota; kingdom Metazoa; phylum Chordata; class Mammalia; order Monotremata; family Tachyglossidae; genus Tachyglossus; species Tachyglossus aculeatus. Next base: position 3,084,084 of record NC_052094.1, on the reverse strand, counting down.
TAGGTTCTAAGTGAAGACCAAATGATAATACATATTGTTTTCTTCTTTATATTTTCATGGTGACTGATTCACTAATACTCTGTTGTTTGACTCTGTGTTTGACTCTGTGGGAGCCAGACTTGCAGCTCCCACTGAGCTACTCACAACCCAGATACTGGAAGTGAAACAGGGCCATGCTTTTGCTGTGGCTGGGATGGAAAAAAAAGGTAAGCTAAAGACCCTGGCATTAATTTGACCCCTGGACCCCACTTCTTGAGACTGTTTTTAACATTGACGACCCCAATCTACTTCCTAAACTAACACCCTTAAGAAACAAACATGACCCCCAGCCTTCTGCTTATCACATCCTACCACAGTGGAGGGGTCACCATCTTAGCTATTGGAGAAAAAAGAAAACTGGAGAAGAAAGGAAATTGCACTGTCATCCCAAATTGCCAAAAAAAAACAAACCCAGGCAAATTATTTGGTAGTAACAGATCAGTGCATATCTGGTAGAAGGCCCATGTTACGGTCAACAAGAATAGTGTAAGGAGGTGGAAACGAGACATAGGTTGCTGTTCACTGTCCTCCAAAGGAAACACAAAGAAATCCCAGACCCAAAGAACCCCTTAGGCTGGGGATGCCATGCCGGTCCTGCTCATTAAGGACCTGAACACTGGATGAGTTATCACCTTGTGGTAGGAAAACTCTATGTGTGTTTTGGGTGGGGTATAGCTGTGTTTGTTGCTATAGTTGAATCTTTGATTTTCAATTGACTGCATGATATATATTAAAATATATAGTTTCTAAGTTGTGGTGATCATTCCCACAGGTGACCCCAATATATGAATTTCAGATAAAAAGTTGGCCACTCAGGACTCAACAGGGAGGCAGAGGAGCCCATGGAAGAGACCTCTGAGAATGAACTTGCTAACCATTTAGTAGGTGATAAACACTGTTTTAACACTGGGGTAGATAAACGTTTATCAGATTTGACAGAGTCTCTGTCCTAAATGGGGCTCCATGCTTTAAGTCCCCATTGAACTGAGGCCAATGTCACACAGCAAACCTATTTGGCAGAGCCAGGGCTAGAACCCAGGTCCTTCCGACTCCCAGGCCCATGATCTATCCACTAAGCCATTCTGCTTCACTTAAGGTGTACGTTCAATAAGTTGTTCTGATGCTATTATTTGTAAGTATTTGTAAGTCTGCTTTCCCTATTAAAGAGTAAATTCCTTGTTTCAGAGAACGAATCTTTACTTTTGCTGTACTTTACAAGTCCTTAGTATAGGGGGCATTCAATATATACCATTAATCCTACTATGACACACCCATTTTAAGTGATATTAAATAGAAGTTAGCTACCCTACATTGTAACCTCTCTGATTTTTAAAGTGGATGCATTGGTTCTGAAATACAATGAATGCTTTGACTTAAGACACAGTTTTCAGGAACCATGAGTCCAAGGTACGTCCTGAACTTTGTGGTTTTAATTAGTAACAAAACCATGCTTATAATTTGGGGATTTAATTTCATTCCAACCTACATGTGCCCAAAAATTATTGATTCGTTATCATCATTTTTAGTCATTTTTTAATTGGCTATTAATGTCGTGGATATCTTAATGGACAAAGGAAGCTTTGAGCTCTCTAAATAAATTCAACATCTCCCCAAACACAGTTGTACTTCTTTTTTCATTTTTTTTTGATAAATGTTTTCCCTGGAGTTTCATGCCTATATTGATCAGTCCCAGGAGTCTCCTTGGAAGAGAGGGGATAAAATGAAGGATTACCAGAGAGGGGGGCATTTTGTTACTTCAGGTAATAACAGAGTCGCTATCTCAATGAAAGCACAATATCTGAAGGCAAGTAAACAAGCAATCTAGAAAAACTAAATTTAGTTTCTTCATTTCACCAGCATTCACAGGAATCACTGACCTTTCTTCTCAAAGGTGTTAATAAATTCATGATCAACTAATTTATAAAGAGATAAATTCTTCACCAGGTAATAAGGTTCAGTAACCATGATGATATTTTTCAGCTCTTTTGGTGGTACAGTACATTCAGGAATCAGAAGATACCTATTTGCGTGAAAAATCAAAATAATATTTTTTCCATAGCAAAAAATCCATTAGGGCCATGCCTATCAGTCCCCAGAAGAAACTGGGTTTGTCTGAGTATTTAAAAAGCAGATTTTAAAAAAAATCAAGATTTCTTTTTCCCCATCCAGACTGTAAACTCACTGTGGGCAGGGAATCTGTCTACTAATTAGTTGAAAAGCAGTGTGGCTCAGTGGATAGATCACTGGCTTGGGAGATAGTAGGACCTGGGGTCTGATCCCAGATCTGCCACTTGTCTGCCATGTGATCTTGGGCAAGTCACTTAACTGCATCAGCCTTCTCTCCGATCTCCCATCCTCGTGTCTCTTCCTACTTCAATGCATACTTCATGCTGCTGCCCGGATTGTCTTTGTCCAGAAACGCTCTGGGCATGTTACTCCCCTCCTCAAAAATCTCCAGTGGCTACAAATCAATCTGCACATCAGGCAGAAATTCCTCACCTTGGGCTTCAAGGCTCTCCATCATCTCACCCCCTCCTACCTCACCTCCCTTCTCTCCTTCTACAGCCCACCCCACATCCCCCGCTCCTCTGCCGCTAATCTCCTCACTGTGCCTCGTTCTCGCCCATCCCGCCAGCGACCCCCGGCCCACGTCATCCCCCTGGCCTGGAATGCCCCTCCTCTGCACATCCACCCAGCTAGTTCTCTTCCTCCCCTCAAGACCCCACTGAGAGCTCACCTCCTCCAGGAGGCCTTCCCAGACTGAGCCCCTTCCTTCCTCTCCCCCTTGTCCCCCTCTCCATCCTCCCCATCTTACCTCCTTCCCTTCCCCACAGCACCTGTATATATGTATATATGTTTGTACATATTTATTACTCTATTTATTTATTTATTTTACTTGTACATATCCATTCTATTTATTTTATTTTGTTAGTATGTTTGGTTTTGTTCTTTGTCTCCCCCTTCTAGACTGTGAGCCCACTGTTGGGTAGCGACTGTCTCTATATGTTGCCAACTTGTACTTCCCAAGCGCTTAGTACAGTGCTCTGCACACAGTAAGCGCTCAATAAATACGATTGATTAATTGATTGATTGACAACTTCTCTGGGCCTCAGTTACCTCATCTGTAATATGGGGATTAAGAGTGTGAGTCTCATGTGGGACAAGACTGTCCAACCTGATCAATTTACATCTACTCCAGCACTTAGAAAAGCACAGTCCATACCAAGTGCTTAACAAGTACTGTAATTATTAACTGTTATATTGTATTCCCTTAAGCACTCTGTACACTGTGAGTGATTGATTCTTCCTACTACACTTCTTCATTTAGATAATCAATTGGTGGCATTTGAGTGCCTATTGTGTGCAGAAAACTAGTGAGGTCTTCGGAGAGTACAATGGAGGTTTAAGGCATGGTTTCTGCCCCCAAGAAGCTTAATCAATTGGAGATATTTAAAATTAGTGGAGGCAGAAGAGAAAAATGGAGATGCAACTGAAACCCTTAGTTCCCCCTCGATGACACTGCCGACTTCTCTACTTACAAAACTGAAAGCATTAGGCGTGAGCTCCCAGTAGTCTCCCCTCGCCTTCCCAACTTCCTCCCACCCCCACATCTAGTCTCTCATACTTCTTGGCCTCCACTGCTTTCAAAATCTACCCTCTCTTCCTGTGCCTCTGACCCCAACATCCCTATTCACTTTCTAATAATATTCTTCATGTCCAAAACAAAACACCCCATCCTCCTTCCCAAACTTTCTCCTCCCTGCAGAACTGTCCCATCACTATAGACAACACCAGCACCCTACCTGTCTCACAAGTGCATAATTTTGGTGTTATCCTCAACTCATCATTCTCATTCAACCAATATATTCAGTCTGTCACCAAATCCTGTCAGTTCTTCCTTCACAACGTTTCTAGAATCTACCTCTTCCTCTCCATCCTAACTGCTACCAAGTTGATGTACTTATATCACTTTGTACCTTTGGTAGTCACCTCACTCTCTGCCCCACAGCACTTCTTTATATATCGGTGAATTATTTATATTAATATTGGCCTTCTCCTCTAGACAGTAAGCTCTTTGTGGGAATCAAATGTGTCTACTGACTCTGTTGTATTTTATGCTCCCAAGCGCTTAGTGCAGTAAGTGCACTAGGCCTTCCCTGACTGAGCCAGGCATTCCCAGACTGAGCCCCTCCTTCCCCTCCCCCTCCTCCCCTTCTCCATTCCCCCTGCCTTACCTCTTTCGCCTCCCCACAGTACCTGTATATATGTATATATGTTTGTATGTATTTATTACTCTATTTATTTATTTAATTTGTACATATTTATTCTATTTATTTTATTTTGTTAATATTTTTTGTTTTGTTCTCTGTCTCCCTCTTCTAGACTGTGAGCCCACTGTACGGTAGGGACCGTCTCTACATGTTGCCAACTTGTACTTCCCAAGCGCTTAGTACAGTGCTCTGCACACAGTAAGCACTCAGTAGATACGATTGAATGAATGAATGAATGAATGAACTGGATTGATCCATCTTGACTACTTCATCACCTTCCTAGCTGACCTTCTTGCTCTAGTCTTTTCCTTCTCCATTTCATACTTCACTCAGCTGCCCAAATCAGTATTCTAAAAAAATCATTCTCTGCACTCCTTGAAAACCTCTGTCTCCTTCAGACTCCTCATCATTGACACTCAGTTTTATCACTCCTACTTAACTTCAGTCATTCTCCATTAGAACCCAGCCCACATACTTCACTCCTCTAATGCCAACCTACTTATCTCATTTTCATCTCCCTTGAACTCCCTCCCCCTTCATATCCAACAGACTACCACTCTCCCCATCTCAAATCCCTACTGAAATTATCTCCTCCAAGAAGTCTTCCCTGATTCACCTCTCTTTTCAACATCCTACTCACCCCCCTCCCATCTGTATCATCGATGAACTTAGGTCTGTACCCTTTAAGCACTTTGAAGCTCACACCTCACTCCCACAGCACTTTTGTACATGTCCTTATATGCTGTTGCTTCCCCCACAGGATTGTAAACCCCTACAAGGCAGGGATCATGTCTACCAACTCTACTGTATTGTACTCTTCCAACTACTTAGTTCAGAGCTCTGGACCCTACTGCACCACCAAGCTAAATGCCCCATTTCTCTCCCCCGTTCAGATCTAAACTCCAAGAGAAACAGGGATCCTAGTGGATTGACCACGAGCCTGGGAGTCAGAAGGACCTGGATTCTATCCCATTACTGCCATTTGTCTGCTGTATGACCTTGGGCAAATCACTTAAATAAATTTCCTGTGCCTCAATTACCTCATCTGTAAAATGGGGATAAGACTGTGGGCTCCACTGACATGGACTTTGTCCAATCTTATTAGCTTGTATCTACCCCTGCACTTACTACATTGTGTCTGGCAAGGAAGCAGCGTGGCTTAGTGGAAAGAACACAGGCTTGGGAGGTTCTAATCCCGGCTCCGCCACTTATCAGTTGTAGAACTTTGGGCAAGTCACTTAACTTCTCTGTGCCTCAGTTACTTCATCTGACAAATGGGGATTAAGACTGTAAGCCCCACGTGGAACAACCTGATTACCTTCATTCATTCATTCAATTGTATTTATTGAGCACTTACTGTGTGCACAGCACTGTACTAAGCGCTTAACAAATACCATCATCATTATTATTATTATCTTACCAAATACTACAAAAAACAGAACCAAAAAAACCAACCTCCTCATAAGGGTTGAACACATTTTCTGTATTCACTTCCTCTCCACAAACTCTCTTCTTTGGCCCTCAACAATCCGGTTTCTATATCCTTTATTCGACTACAATTGCCTTCTCCAAGATCATCAACATCATCATTTCCTTCCCAAATCTAAACAACCCCACCTCACCTCCAAAGTACGTTCCCTCTACACAGGTGCTCACACCAGAGCACTGTTGGTAGAAATCCAAGGACCAGGCTTATTTCATGTGTGTCTGTTTACTGTTGTATTGTACTCTCCCGAGTGCTTAGTACAGTGCTCTTTACATTGTATGTGCTCAATAAATACAATTTAGTGAAAATCCACTTCAAGTACATTCTTACCCAGTAGGTCTCTACCTCCACTCTGCTAAGCTAATTGATTCCTATGCCCACTGCCTGCACCAATTACTCCATACTTTAAACTCCCTCCATAACCCCCACATCCCCATCACACTTCTCAGAACCGGTGACCTTGACAACTGCTTTGTTGACAAAGCTAGTATATGCTATCAAGTGTGACCTCTCCCATATTTCCCTTTCACTTCCCCAGTTCCCTCCTACCCCTCCCATCCACTCTCATCAATCCCAGAGGTATCAAAAGATCTCCCCACTGGTTCTGAAATCCATCTCCTCTCCCTGCAACTCCAACCATCCCTGCACACCTTCTAATTTTTGCTCACTTCTTTCCTCCTTGATCACTACCTTCCCCTGCTCATCCTCCACTGGCTCCTTACCCTCTGCTTTCTAACACAACCACCTGCCAAACACACCCAGCTGTTTCCTATCAAAAAAAAAAAAGGATCAGTCCCTCAACTCCATTGCCCCCTCCAGCCTGCATCACCTGCTGTTTCTACTTCCTCTCCACCAAATCTCTCCTTGCTCTCCAATCGGGCTTCCAGTCCTTTCACTCCATCTTTATTAATGATGTGCATATAAGCTATAATTCTATTTATTTAGACGGCTTTGACACCTGTCTACAAGTTTAGTTTTGTTGACTCTCCCCCCCCTTCTAAACTGTGAGCCTGTTGTTGGGTAGGGACCATCTCTATATGTTGCTGACTTGTAATAATAATAATAACGATGGCATTTATTAAGTGCTTACTATTTGCAAAGCACTATTCTAAGCGCTGGGGAGGTTGCAAGGTGATCGGATTGTCCCTCGTGGGGCTCACAGTCTTAATCCCCATTTTACAGATGAGGTAACTAAGGTACAGAGAAGTTAAGTGACTTGCCCAGTCATACAGCTGACATTGGCGGAGCCGGGATTTAAACCCATGACCTCTGACTCCAAAGCCCATGCTCCTTCCACTGAGCCACGCTGCTTCTCTACTTCTCAAGCGCTTAGCACAGTGCTCTGAACACAGTAAGCGCTCAATAAATACGACATTGAATGAATGAATGAACGAATCTTCAAAGCCTTCTGAAATCTCATCTACTCAAGGACACCTTCCTTGATTAACTTCTAATCTCCTCACCCTATTTAGCCCCCTACGGTCATTCCAGTACTTCCACTTCACCTAAGTGTGGTGTCCCAGTCCACCACACCACACTATACCACACAGCAGTTATTTACACATCTTTAAACCCTGTAGCTTCCCTCTATCTGAAATTTATTTTAGTTCCTGACTACATTATAAAATCATCAGTCACCAGAATGTTTACTAACTTCATTGTACTCTCCCAAGTGCTTAGTATAGTGATTGGGACAGAGTAGGTGATACCCAACTACAGTTACTGATTGACTGATGAAATGAAGGCAGAGGGTTTATACAACCAATCTAACTGTTGCAGGGATGCAGCTTGGCCTATGTAAAAGAGTATGGACCTGGGAGAGAGATGCCCTGGGTTCTAACCCCAGCTCCATCACTTTTCTGCTGTGTGACTTTAGGTGATTCACAATTTCTCTATGCCTCAGGTCCCTCATCTGCAAAATGGGGATTCAATACCAAACAAAACTATTTCTCCTTCCTTATTGACACCCATGCCCATCATCCCCATCAGCTCTTCCATACATTCAACTCCCTTCTCAGGCCCCCAGTTCCTCCCCCTCCTCCTTCCCTCATCCCAAACGATCTGGCCTCCTACTTCATTAATAAAATTAAATCCATCAGGTCTGACCTCCCCAAAGTCACTCCCCCCCGTTCTCCAACCCCCCGGCTCTCAACACTCTCTGCTACTCTCCCATCCTTCCCAGCAGTATCCTCAGAGGAGCTCTCCTCCCTCCTCTCAAGTGCTACTCTGGCCACCTGTGCTTCTGACCCCATTCCCTCTCATCTCATGAAATCTCTCGCTCTGTCCCTTCTCCCCTCAACTTCCATCTTCAACCGCTCCCTTTCCACTGGTTCCTTCCCCTCTGCCTTCAAACATGCCCATGTCTCTCCCATCCTAAAAAAAACCCTCTCTTGACCCCACCTCACCTTCTAGTTATCACCCCATCTCCCTCCTACCATTCCTTTCCAAACTCCTTGAACGAGTCATCTACACGCGCTGCCTCGAATTCCTCAACACTAACTCTCTCCTCGACCCCCTCCAATCTTTCTTCTGTCCCCTCCATTCCACGGAAACTGCCCTCTCAAAGGTCACCAATGACCTCCTGCTTGCCAAATCCAATGGCTCCTACTCTATCCTAATCTTCCTCGACCTCTCAGCTGCCCTCGACACTGTGGATCACCCCCTTCTCCTCAACACGCTATCCAACCTTGGTTTCACAGACTCCGTCCTCTCCTGGTTCTCCTCTTATCTCTCTGGTCGTTCATTCTCAGTCTCTTTTGCAGGCTTCTCCTCCCCCTCCCATCCCATCTTTTAGACTGTGAGCCCACTGTTGGGTAGGGACTGTCTCTATATGTTGCCAACTTGTACTTCCCAAGCACTTAGTACAGTGCTCTGCACACAGTAAGGACTCAATAAATACAATTGATATGATTGATGATGATCCCCTTAATGTGGGAGTTCCTCAAGGTTCAGTTCTTGGTCCCCTTCTGTTCTCAATCTACACAAACTCCCTTGGTGACCTCATTCGCTCCCACAGCTTCAAATACCATCTCTACGCTGATGACACCCAAATCTACATCGCTGCCCTGCTCTCTCCCCCTCCCTCCAGGCTCACATCTACTCCTGCCTTCAGGACATCTCCATCTGGATATCTGCCCCCAACCTAAAACTCAACATGTCCAAGACTGAACTCCTTGTCTTCCCTTCCAAACCCTGCCCTCTCCCTGACTTTCCCATCACTGTTGATGGCACTACCATCCTTCCCGTCTCACAGGCCCGCAAACTTGGTGTCATCCTCGACTCCGCTTTCTCGTTCACCCCTCACATCCAAGCCGTCATCAAAACCTGCCTGTCTCAGCTCCGCAACGTTGCCAAGATCCGTCCTTTCCTCTCCAACCAAACCGCTACCCTGCTCGTTCAAGCTCTCATCCTATCCTGTCTGGTCTACTGTATCAACCTCCTCTCTGATCTCCCATCCTCTTGTCTCTCCCCACTTCAGTCCATACTTCATGCTGCTGCCTGGATTGTCTTTGTCCAGAAATGCTCTGGGCATGTTACTCCCCTCCTCAAAAATCTCCAGTGGCTACCAATCAACCTACGCATCGGAGGCAGAAACTCCTCACCCTCGGCTTCAAGGCTCTCCATCACCTCGCCCCCTCCTACCTCACCTCCCTTCTCTCCTTCTACAGCCCAGCCCGCACCATCCACTCCTCTGCCGCTAATCTCCTCATCGGGTATCATTCTCACCTGTCCCGCCGTCGACCCCCGGCCCACGTCATCCCCCGGCCTAGAATGCCCTCCCTCCGCACATCTGCCAAGCTAGCTCTCTTCCTCCCTTCAAGGCCCTACTGAGAGCTCACCTTCTCCAGGAGGCCTTCCCAGACTGAGCCCCCTCCTTCCTCTCCCCCTCCTCACCCTCTCGAACACCCCTGCCTTACCTCCTTCCCTTCTGCACATTACCTGCATATATGTACGTATGTTTGTACATATTTATTACTCTATTTATTTATTTATTTATTTATTTTACTTGTACATATCTATTCTATTTATTTTATTTTGTTAATATGTTTTGTTTTGTTCTCTGTCTCCCCCTTCTAGACTGTAAGCCCACTGTTGGGTAGGGACCGTCTCTATATGCTGCCAACTTGTACTTCCCAAGTGCTTAGTACAGTGCTCTGCGCACAGTAAGCACTCAATAAATACAATTAATTGATTGACTGATTGATTTTCTCCCTCCTATTTAGACTGTGCCCCTTGTGGGATCTTTTACAGTACTTGGCATGTATTGTATTGTGCCAAACACTACAACATTATGCTTAACAAACTCAATACTCACTGGGTCTCATTCTTGCCTGTCTGCCATTGACCCCTGGCCCATGTACTACCTCTGGCCTGGAATGCCCTCCCTCCTCACATCCACCAAACTAGCTATCTTCCCCCCTTCAAAGCCCTACAGAGAGCTCAACTCTTCCAACAGGCCTTCCTAGACTGAACCCCTTTTCCTCTGCTCCTCCTCCCCTCCCCATCGCCCCTACTCCCTGCCTCCGCTTTACTACCTTCTCCGCCCCACAGCACTTGTGTACATTTGTATAAATTTATTATCCTATTTCTTTTACTAATAATGTGTCTATATAATTCTATTTACCTATTTTGATGTTATTGACATTATTGTTTTGCTTTGTTGTCTGTCTCCCCGTTTTAGACTGTGAGCCCATTGTTGGGTAGGGATTGTTTCTATCTGTTGCCAAACTGTACTTTCCAAGTGCTTAGTACAGTGCTCTGCACACATAAGTGCTCAATAAATGACTGAATAAATGAATAATCAATCAATCAATCAATCAATCGTATTTATTGAGCGCTTACTATGTGCAGAGCACTGTACCAAGCGCTTGGGAAGTACAAATTGGGATCACATAGAGACAGTCCCTACCCGATAGTGGGCTCACAGTCTAAAAGGGGGAGACAGAGAACAGAACCAAACATACCAACAAAATAAAATAAGTAGGATAGAAATGTACAAGTAAAATAAATAAATAAATAAACAGAGTAATAAATATGTACAACCATATATACATATATACAGGTGCTGTGGGGAAGGGAAGGAGGTAAGACGGGGATGGAGAGGGGGACGAGGGGGAGGGGAAAGAAGGGGCTCAGTCTGGGAAGGCCTCCTGGAGGAGGTGAGCTCTCAGCAGGGCCTTGAAGGGAGGAAGAGAGCTAGCTTGGCGGATGGGCAGAGGGAGGGCATTCCAGGCCCGGGGGATGACGTGGGCCGGGGGTCGATGGCGGGACAGGCGAGAGCGAGGTACAGTGAGGAGATTAGTGGTGGAGGAGCGGAGGGTGCGGGCTGGGCAGTAGAAGGAGAGAAGGGAGGTGAGGTAGGAGGGGGCGAGGTGATGGAGAGCCTTGAAGCCCAGGGTGAGGAGTTTCTGCCTGATGCGCAGATTGATCGGTAGCCATTGGAGGTTTTTGATGAGGGGCGTGATATGTCCAGAGCGTTTCTGGACAAAGATAATCCGGGCAGCAGCATGAAGTATGGATTGAAGTGGAGAGAGACACGAGGATGGGAGATCAGAGAGAAGGCTAGTGCAGTAGTCCAGACGGGATAGGATGAGAGCTTGAATTAGCAGGGTAGCGGTTTGGATGGAGAGGAAAGGGCGGATCTTGGCAATGTTGCGGAACTGAGACCGGCAGGTTTTGGTGACGGCTTGGATGTGAGGGGTGAATGAGAGAGCCGAGTCGAGGATGACACCAAGGTTGCGGGCTTGTGAGACGGGAAGGATGGTAGTGCCGTCAACAGAGATGGGAAAGTCAGGGAGAGGACAAGGTTTGGGAGGGAAGACAAGGAGCTCAGTCTTCGACATGTTGAGCTTTAGGTGGCGGGCGGACATCCAGATGGAGATGTCCTGAAGGCAGGAGGAGATGCGAGCCTGGAGGGAGGGGGAGAGAGCAGGGGCAGAGATGTAGATCTGGGTGTCATCAGCGTAGAGGTGATAGTTGAAGCCGTGGGAGCGAATGAGGTCACCAAGGGAGTGAGTGTAGATTGAGAACAGAAGGGGACCAAGCACTGAACCTTGGGGAACTCCCACAGTAAGAGGATGGGAGGGGGG